>NC_081524.1:30160807-30492307 GCF_030273125.1 Centropristis striata
ATTTTTCATGATTTTCTCCTTTAGTGCACTGCTTTTATGTGCTGGCAAATATCCATGGCCTTGGGATCCAGGAAGCGCAGTAAAAGTCAGTTGTGAATTAAAAGTGTATTCATGTCGAAAAAAAAGGCCAGTGGCTCTGGATTACGAAAGGATTCTTTGAAAATGTGAGGCTTTCACTGAAGAATGAAGCTGAGTTATGCTCGAGATGCTTTGCCCTTCTCCTCACATTGCCTCCAGCAGGTTACCCCAGGTCTATGTCATAGATGTCTTTGGGTCATGATCAGAAGTGGATATGAAATGAATTTAAAAGAGTGAGAGAACCAGCTCACTGAAACAGTTCGGTCTTTGTTCCAAAGAAAATTTAAACATCCTTAATGCATGCCATGACTGGCACCAAGCTAACAAAGTTAACCGCTGATATCTTGGGCAAAGTTCAGTCTCACCTAATGGAAACATACAAGCTTGGAATGTTTAAGTTCATGAGGAAGGCACTTAAATAGACTTGGTCTGGAGCAAAGCTGGATGTGGATGGCATCTTCTTTCAATTATTGACAGGCAGATGGAAGGTCCACACAACAAATTTATAAGGTTTTTTTTCCTTTTCAACACAAAGTCATGCCTGATTATGAATCCCACAAGTTTTCTTGGCAAGACCCGCCCTGTGATTCATTATAACACATGATTAAAGCATTTCCATATTTTGCTCTTCTTCAGGCTTAACTGAAAAGCTTTTCGTCTTCTTCTGTTTTTACAGTATTCATTTGACAGCTTCACATACAATACAGGAGCTTTTGTCAATTGTATTCATGGAATGGTGAACACTTCCAATGGTCACTGAAGAAAATATTTTCGACCACTGACCTACAGTAACAACATCTCAGCGTACTGTTGAAAGTGACAATGTTATGATCCTTGCCCATTGAGATAACAACCTCAAGATCTAGTCTCTGCCCAACTACAGACATCCAGTCAGACAGTACAGGGGAGTTTACTCTTTTGTCTGGATCACATCCGTAATCTCCTCTAAATACATTTGCTGGAAGTGGGTGAAAAGTACAGTAGTCAGACTGACTGCCACCACAGCTGGACAGAGAATGGCCACACAACTCAGATTTCATTCAAATCAGTGTTTATCTTTTGGGAAGTACATCATTATATGTAATATACTTAAATGGCAGAATAAAAATATTTCAACCTGGCAGAGCCAAAGGGCTTACATCCTGTAGTGGTGCAGGATTTAAATATACTTCACAGCAGGGGCTTTCAAGATTTCAGCGTCAATATTGTGTCTCCTGTCGCACAAAAATCAGGGTTTGTCAGAAACACCCACAGATTGGTGGTTGCAGTCAGACAGGGGTAGGGAAGTGCCAATGTCCCTTGCCATATCAGCCAAGTTAGACAATGCCAGTCACAAACAGCTGAATTTTATTTGAGAACATGTTTCTCAACCTCTCTAAATGAAACACTTCTCACTCACTCATACATGTTTTGTATAGCCTATGGGAATGGTCAGCTAATTTATCACTTTTTATTTTTATAAAACCTAAACCAACATGTTAAATGGTAAGGTGTTGTACGGTCTACTGTTTATTTGTGAAGGGCTGAGGCTCGGTACGAATGTTGCTAACAAGCAAAGTGTGCAAATCTACTGAAATCTGCAGAGGATACCATAAAACAAGGTCTCAGCCAGGGGCAGAATAGCCAGGTTTGCCGTCTGTACAAACAAATGAGTCAATGACAAAACAGCAGCGATAAACAAAATATGCTGTTTCACACAGTATAATTAGATAATCTACATTTCTGTAGCTTTATACACCGTTTATTCTTTAATAGTGGCAGTGGCCATTATTTGATGGCAAATGCTGAAATAAATGCCAGACATTAAATATGTCAGAAAACTTCTAAAAAAAAATAAATTGACATTGAGTCAACAGATAACACAGAAACAGGCTTTAGGCTACTGGGCAACTGATGTGATTGAGCAGCAGCCCACCACCATTATATAACCTCCTTACCCAACATGGTGGTAACTCTATCCAATTCAAATCTTTTAAAAGAGCCCCCCTTGCATAAACTCACTCCTTTGAAGGCAGTTTAGTGTGTCTCCTGGTGGGGAAAGACATGGGGGCATGGAAAGACATGACTTTTACAGTTGGACGCCCCAAGCCTTGTGGCTACACAGCTTCTCATTCAGACAAGACTGACAGGCAACTAGTAATCTGATTCAGATTCAGAAGGCATTTATGGCAGAAATATGTACATCTGCATCTTCAGCTTACACCAACTGGGCCAGAGTGGAGTCAGTAGTCTTTGAACCACATCCCAAAACAGTACCATGACTCGGTAGGGTGTGCTGGGTTGGAGTTGGACTCCGTTGGAAATATCTACGAGTGAACCTAAAGCCAGGCAATCCAAGGACCCTGTAGAGAAATCTGAGAATCCCTGAGTGACAATGCAACATGATTATTCTCTGACAATGGAAAGATTATTACTCTTGTTACTAAATCCAAATGACCAAATGATCCAAAGTGTGTACTTTTTGTAATCTGAATTATCCATTGTCAAGCATGCCTTTGTTTGTAGTTAAGAGGAAGAGGGTGATTCACCGTTTCTCTCTGTGCATCCCTGAGGTCCATGAAAGTATTGTCTTCAGCCACATATTATTCTGCCCTACTTTGTCCTATCATCAGCCAAACACTCCGGAAAGGGCCAGCCAATGACACATTATTAAGTCACTAGAGCTGAAGCCAAAGCTTGATAAAGGAAACTTGCCAAGCCTTACTAAACTCGCACTATTCTTTATTCATAAGACAAGCATCCGTAAACGGATCATTAAGAAAGGATCTGAGGTGGATATGTAGCAGCTACAGCCACTGTCTCAGGAGGTAATAGACTAAAGCACTCCCAGACAAAATAGCAAGACTACACAGGCTTTACTGACAACCATTTTCTCTTTGTTTTGATTCTTAGCCAGCTACAAGGCCATACTAGTTAGAACTTTTAACATACATACATACATACTGCTGTTGATCTGACTTTGTCTCAGAATCTGTACTTTTACTTACTTACTCTTTAACTGCCCATTCCAAGCTGAGTAGAACTGCATTATAAAATCAAAACTGCAATTTTGTTTTATGCCAAAAAGCAAATCTCATCCATGCATGCCATTTCTGCTACACATTGACAGGCATTAAGCTGGCTAAGCGAACTCATCACATCAAGCACTCATGACTTTACCTTAAGCTGCATCAACAATGAGAAGGCAGCAGTTCCTCTGCATCACACCAGTGGGTGCCTTTTGATGTGGCGATGGTGCTGCACAATTTACGTTGTTGTTTTTATATTGTGCGTTTAAGCAAAAACACATTTTAAAAACAAAGGAAAAAAATAATTGCCACCTGAAGGTTGTATGCCTCAGCAAACCAGTCAAGATGCAGTTGACATCAATGTCTGCCCTGACTCATTTTAACGGTAGACAAGGCTTAAAATATGGATGTTGATGCAAAGAAGCACCAAATTCTATAACATGGATGCTTCACAGTGAAGTTGGTGTATGACCTTTTGAATATAAAATGTCATTACTTCGCCATTTTATCCTATTCAATGTGTGGGTGAAATTTTGTCGTAATTAGTTATGGATCCTTGAGTTCTGGCTAAAAAATGTATATTGTGGGTTCACAGTGACCTTGAGCTTTGACCTCCAAAATCTAATCAGTTAATCTTTAAGTCAAAGTGGATGTTTTTGCCAAAGTTGAGGAAATTCCCTCTAGGCAATCATGAGATATTGTGCAAGAATGGGCCGGATTGACTGCTTTTGGAAGATGGATATCCATCACTGTCTGCTCGCAAATTCATTGTGGTGTTGTACATTTTCTTGACTATTATTTCATCAATCACTGCTGACTCCTCACTAATTTGGCTGATAGGGGTGACAAGTGGTCCAAAAACTGCTTCAGTTACATAGTAGAAGGCATTTCTGGCAACCGGCTAGGCTTGTGGTGTTGGTCGATTTATTCATTCATCAAACTTTTTGTCCATTGAACTCTGTGTTGTGGTGTGTGCCGGCCATTTGTTAATGTTAGTTGACTGTGTTTCTAAGCTAATGTAAGCAAGTGGCATGGAACTGGGGACAGCGCATTAACTTCATATCCTTTTGCTTTTCTCAGAAAAACTGTCCTGAGTACATTATAGAAATCCGTCCTCAGGCTGTGATAGGCAACCCAGAGAGTCAGGGAATATCTTTTTTTTAAAATTCTGTTATAATCCATACATGTGAATTGCTACACACAGTACTTTTAAGAATTGTGAGAGAAACACATTTTTCTCCTGAGTGAGATTCTTAATGCAAAAAGTGTAGCCTACACAGATATTTCAGTTATTTTAAGGTGAGCAAAAAAGAGTTTAAAAGAGTTGGAAAGAGTTAAAACTAGGCTCCACCCAGACTCTTATCTCCTCTAATACCCTCGTTTTGTAAATGCTTAATTTATCGGGGCCTTTGTAGACTGTGGTGGCTGTCATCAGGTTGGACTCACAGTGGTAACAAAAGCTTTCAATGGTGAAGAAAAAAACAAAACTGTTCTTGCCAAACATTTGTATTTTTTTTTAACCAAAATATCATCTGTTCAGTATTGGCACAAAACAAAGCTTGATATCGACTACTGGGCAAGGGAGATGGGTTATTAATAAAACATGCTATAGTTCCATATGCTGGTAACTGGCTGTAATCTATAAAGCATTAATGGCACTAAACACATTCCCCTTAAGAGAAATTACTTACTGAATATTTTTTGGCTAGTTGAGCCATCATACCTTTAATTCATGGGAAAGCCAAAACAATCTTTCTTTATGAAGGAAGATCTGTAATATAATGTAGGATTTACCAGGGTGATTGAGGCCTTTAGTTCATACTGAATATTTTTTTTTAACAAAACCATCAACCAGTCTAAGGTTTCCTTTCCAGCAAATCTATCCAAAATGCCTGAGGCCATGTGAAAACGGCAGATCAAGGCAATCAGTGAACACACCAACAACTTACATCACCCGTACACAATGTGAAAACATGGAAACATGGAAATGAGGGGGATGAGTCACTGGCCATTTAAGGCCTTACTGACAGGGGAGAAAGCAACATCTGACAGGCAATAAATGAGGAGAGAATCAATTGATTTTCCTGCTTCTTTTCTGTCTTTATGCACATTAACAAGACCATGCTCCAAGTAGCACATGCAGTGTTGTACACATAATTAGACTGATGACTTGTGAGGAGGGGGGTATAAAGGGGGAGAGTTTTAGAGTGGTACTCAGTGGTAAGAGTCTCACGCACAGAAGGCACCCCACATACTACAGATAATTATTTCACCAAACATTAAAAGATATAATTAGGATGATGGGAAAGGGAGGACTTTTCATTTAGTCACGCATCACACCTAGTTCAGAATCCGTCATCGGCTGTCTCTGGCATGTCATGGTTACAGTGTCCAGGCCTTTTGTATTGCCAGCAACAAGCAATATTTGGAAAACCTTATATGGACAGTTAGACCCACTGTATCAACAATCTCAGAAAAGTATAAACATACAAAACAGCCTGTGTGCAGGTCAGAAGACAACTGTTGCTAATAGACCTGCTCCTCCACTAGGATTCCTTTATCTTTTGAATCATTAGTGCTTTTGCTTAGGGTTTTTTTTCTCTCTTTTGATAAGAGACTTTTCAAAATAAGTTGGGCAACTCAAAATTGCCATTAGTTTGCACGTCAGTGGTATTGTGCATGGTTTTATGAAAAAAAAATGCTTGCATGCAACCTAAAATTGTTTAGGTTCTGAAGCTTTTTTAGCGATGAACATTAGATATGAGAAAGGAAGTGTTAGTCACACTGTCTCTAAGTGTATCACATCTCTGTGTTCAGATTCAGAGTTATGACTCTGAGGAGTACAATTTTTGATGCAAATTGAGGCAATCTGGTGCTAAGATTTTATAGTATCATAATAGCGTTCATGAACTGTGTGTCACAGCCACAGCTGCTGCTTCGACTGTTGATTATGTTGGTGAGCCGCCAAATTACAGTATCTAACTCCCTGTTTTTTGAACACCAGCATTCACCTGTCCCTTTCACCTCACTCGATTACAAGGAACAATTCCAGTGAAGTGCGCAGACAAACACTCACCTGTACTGCAGAGCTGATTTCAGCAGCAAAGCCTCCGGTTATCGGCGCCTCATGACTGATGAGCAAACGTCCTGTTTTCACCACCGACTGAAAAACAAAGACATATACATGATTACAGAAGGTTCAGATTTCCCCTTCTTACTCGTTTCAAAGCAGCACAGTCTCCGAATGGTGTGGTTGGCATTATATGCAAAATTAAAATGCAATTCACGTACATTGGAGTTCAGACTTAAGTTTAGCAGTGCAGACCCTATAAACAATGTTAACAGGTGAACAGAACTAAATATCACTCAAATTAGGTCAACTTTGTTTAGAATAATCACACAGGTACCCACTACCGGTTGCACAGTCTGCACAACATTATTAGACCACTCTTGTTTTCTTCATTCTTTTGTTCATTTTAATGCCTGGTACAACTAAAGCTACATTTGTTTGGACAAATATAATGATAACAACAAAAATAGTCCATAAGAGATTAATTAGAGAGCTGATATCTACCCATTTTCCATAGTTTTCTTGATAATAACCAAAATCATTTTCAGGAAAATGGCTAGATATCAGCTCTTCAATTGAACCCTTATCAGTCAATCAATCAAACTTTATTTATATAGCGCTTTTCATCCATATAAATGCAACACAAAGTGCTTTACAAAAAATAAGAATAAAGACAATAAAAATGACAAAACCCACCCCTCAAATCCCCACATACACATCTGTATGTACGAGTACACAAACAGGCACACACACGCACACACACAAACACTAAGACTCACACACAGCATATATTGATTGACAGTGTAGAGACATGGCAAGGCACAGAGGATCCAGATGAGGAAAAAGCAACCTGTGGGAGCATCCACACTGAGAGGCAGCAGAGCCCACAGCCATAGAGACCATGGTGCAGAGCCGCCCAGTCCCCCAGGCCCAGGGAATCTCCAAGACCACATCCCCACATGCAGACCCAGCACCCCCCCAGTGACGAGGCCCTCATGAGGGAACACTCATGAGCTATTTTTGTTTTTATCATTAGATTTTTCCAAACAAATGTACCTTTAGTTGAACCAGGCATTAAAATGAACAATAAATTGAAGAAAACAAGGGTGGTCGAAAACTTTTTCGATGACTGTATATAGGTCTTGCATGTGCGTGTGTATATTTGTGGCCAGGTGTGTGTGTGTTAAAGAAAACACTCGAGTGAAAAACGGAATAAATAAAGTTAAGCAATATTAAGCATATATTAAGCAATATGCGGGGTTTCACTTCAATGCTTCAATCAATGCTTTCTCCTATGTGTACACTTGGACACAAAGTTCTGTGTGAGTTGGTGTGATTATGGAGCACACACACTGTGTTAGATACACTGCAGAGGTGAGAGCTTAACCACAGGAGGTACCATGTTGAGGCTGCATGTGTTACCAAGTAAAAGTGGCTCCTACTGCCTGCTGTGGTATGCTATATCGGTTTGTTACCCTCAGGCTGCATGTGTGTCTGGCTGTCTCACTGTGTGTGTGCATGTATAAAATGGACATGACACAAGAGTATGAGCTGGAGTGCTGATTTAGGCTGGTATACAGGGCCAACGGGACAATCATGGACATTAGAGGTCTCAGCCTCCCAGGCATTTGCATTTGGGTTTTCTGCAACCTGACATTACTGCAGAAGGATGCCTCTGCTCCACCCGTTATCTACCACAGCATAAAACCAATACTATACTATAATCTCATCCACTTGCCACTGGTCCAGACCAAAGCTATGTCTGTTCTATGCAACTTCAGCAAACCTTTCCTCTCCTCTACCCATTTGGTGTATTTCTATTCGTTTCCAGCAGAAAATTGGGGAAACACTAGGTCTGACACCTCCTGCTTGGTGGATTGACTTGCTTTGCTTTGTGTCCCCCAAATAATTTTTCCCAGCTGAAAACACAAAGTACTCTTCTGAATATGCCAATCTGGGAGTGTGTCACTTATGCTCGCCTTGGTTAGCTTGGTGCCCGTTGCCATGTATCCCAGCATGGTTTGTGCAGCAAACTAGTCGCTTTCAATATTCAATAAATGGGAGCAAATTTTGTCGCCAGTCTGGTCACGCAAATAGGCATGCACCTTTACAGAGTTGAACATTTTTTCAAACCTAGGTGACCAGAAAAAAACAAAACATCTGCTGCTGCTCAGCACCTTGTCACCATTTGTAAAAGAGTGAAAATATAGAGTGCGCTGAGTGCCATCATTATCTCAGACGTAAATAATGTAGAGAGAATGTGCAGATATTTTTACCCCCATCAACCAGAGTGGGTATTATTTTAGTCAACCAAGATTTTCTTTGGTTGACTACAGCCCTAGCAAACACCTCTGACACTGAGAATCATTAACCAATAGTGATGTGCATGATGTTTTCTACATTCTTTTGAGAATTTTGGTGGGATTTAAAATAAATGTGTAGAAACTAATATTTGTGGAGTGGAATTCCTGGTCCATGTTTAGGAGTATGTGTTTATTCTAAACTGAAATAACTGGACTAAACAATGAGCTCCTCATTTGAACACAGCTGGGTAAATATCTGATACCTCTCCCTTCTCTCAAAGCCACAAACAAGACAAACAACTATAGAAACTAAATAACCCACTGAAAATAGGGATCACATGTCCATATGGCACTGCAAATTAAGCCTGACATTTTTCCCTTGAGCAGGACCACATAGTTTCAAACACTGGGGCATTCTGGGGCTTCCTGCTGATGCTAAACAGGCAAATGTTTACATTGCTGAGGTCCTGGGTTTGGCTGTGAAGCACTAAATGCCTGCGGCAAACTGTACCACTATCACACACTGGTATTGGGGGCTACATGAGTCAGCACTGTGTCACTCTAGGGCACTAATACTTGATGCAAAGCCAACATGTCTCTCTCTGGTAGGGCATATTGGAAGCCCTTGTATTTAGAAGCTGGAATGCAAAGATTCTTAAGAGTTTTATTTAACATTAATATAGAAAAAGCTAAATGTAATGCTCATGTCAGTTTACAGAGGCTACATATTTAGCAATGTTTGACAAAGTTGAGGTGAATGAGTTCAGTGTACAACAAAAATATCACTGATTATATGACACTATCTTCTGGAATGTGGAAGTTAATAACAACACTGGAAGACAATAACAACAGTTGGCAACCTGCACAGCGAGGAGGAATCAAGCGAGGGGTTGAGAGTAGGGCGATGTCTTGATATGACATGTTGCCGTTAGGTTCGCCTTAGCGCAATGACTCATACAGGTGCGGTGCTGTCCAATCGTCTAACCCGCCCCGATGGTGAACTCAGTCATCATCTTACACACACACACTCTACGCATAAAAGTTAATATAACTTCCAATTTACACTGTGACACCAGAATCACCCTGACATCCCAGTTGGTCATGTAAGTGGGGGGAGACCCATCATAGTACTCGCTGCATCAGGAGTGCATTCTTCAGATGCTTTTGACACAAAGGAGACTGCCACTGTTTTTACAATATCGTGGGATAGAATATCAGACTCTGGGGCCTGGGGAAAACCTGTGACCCAGTTAATAGATTTGACCTAAAACCCTGCTGCTTAAACAAAAGTGACAGTCTCTGGCAAAGTGCCCACTGGCTGGCACTAGTCCAGTAGGCTATTCTAGTAGTGCTGCACACCAGTCCATAATATGTGACGTCTGGGACACCAATGCAGATCTGAGCGCAGAAATCATCTTACGACAGGGTTCATGTGTGATTTATGAAACGTTCGTATCTCTCCAATCACAGCTAAAGAATGATCGGGCATTAATAGATGTGGTGGCTGAAAACAAGTGTCATTTAAATATCACGCCCTAATATAAGCTGTGTATATTATGTATTATATATTCAATTGTTAGATTATAAATTACATTATACATTCTATATACTCTATATATTTAGAGGCCTTGCCCAGAGAGTTTACAAAATCAAATGATGCAATACGGCCAAGAAGTGGATTTAATTTCCTTTTTTTTAACCTTTATTAGTAAAGTGCACATTAACAAACAACATACAGTTTTTTGTTTTTATAGTTTTTATATTTACTTATATACACAAACAAGTTCAGTGAATATTTTGAATTTCGAGTACAGACTTAAGTTTTTATATTTATGTTCTTAAAAGTTTATTGCAATTCTTTAGTAAGAATTCTGTCCCAGACAGAGGATGGATTAAATAAAATAAAAGTAATGCTAAAATCGGCTGCCAAATATACTTTGGTGGCTATTAGTAAACCTGAGTGGGCTCTATGTGTTTGAAACAGTCCATACAAGTTTGAATTAGTTTGTTGTTAGAATGTTATAATGTCTTATGATAACAAATGCTGGTTTGTATAAAATCAAACCAGTTTAGGCTTGCACACCGGACTGGACAGGCAAACCAGAAATTCACTCAACTCTACAATCCAACCAAGAGATTTCAAAACCCAGAACATCCACATCTGTCTCCCTCATGGTGGCACTAGAGCTAAATTCAGGGGACCACCAAAATTGTGAGAATTTATTCTATGGGCACCATAGATCGAGGCTTGATATTTTTCTCTATAAATATTTTTTGGGAACACATTTGTCTGTCCAACTATAATGTCATAGTCTATACAAAAGGGCAAATGTAATGGCAACTGTTTGCATCCAACTCTAGCCAGCCTTGCACCTCAACTGTCCAATTCATTTAGCATACCTTACTGCCTGAGGTTCAATTACACAGTTTCAAGAGACAAAGAAAACACACACACACACACACACACACACACAAGTAGTTTTTGCATCCCTGACAGCTGACTAACTTCGACACCGTAATTGTGGCTTTTACCTCTAACCCAGTTGCTTCCGGTTGCTGGATGGGTTTTCAGAAAATGAACCCATTGCACTCTCATTGTGTAGTTTGACCCTTTCTTCATCATCTAGTATTTGCTGATGAAAGCTACATTTAAGTCAATAATTGGGACTCAGAATAGGGAGCAAAGACGTTGTTTTGACTTAAAATTTCTTTCGGTCTAATCATAACCCTTCCCATACCCCTAAACCTACTCAGACACATGGATTTTAACAAGTTTTTGTCAAAAATGACAAACTTGTCAACATTATGTAACAAATTCAAAGAGTGCATATTTGCAAAATCCTAGCTTCTTTGAAATCAGGGTTGTAAATAACAAAATTTTGCAGGTGATTTTTAATATTAGAGATTGTAGGAATTTAAGTGTCAATCACAGAAGTGGCTGAGCTTTGTTAGTGGCTATTCTTCAGTGAAAGCAAGTCTACGAGCAGAAAAAGCTACAGTAAGATGTTAGCTGAAGAGCTGCAGAAAACAGGAGATATTAACTGTTAAGGATTTATAGAAAATGAAATGTGTTTATCCACCATTTTACAGCCACTACTTTGCAAGGAGGAAGCCCAGTTGTAATGGAGACGCAGATCCCTGCTGTGCTGGGCTGACATGCCAAGTCAAAGCAAGTCAAGCCAAGCCAGCAGATGTATAGAAAGGGGGCTTGAGTTTGAAGCTAAATGTTGGTTCATGTTTAAAACAAGGTAGAGCTCTTTAGGGATAACAAATGGATAGGCATAAAAATACACTGGAATACGAAACTGTGTTGTTACAATGTAATAATTCTGTTGGAGAATTAATTAGGTTGTTAAATTCTACTTTTTTCACATTTTTATTAAGATTTGACTAATCAGCAGTACTGCAAACTATTAGACTGAGTCAGGCATTGTGTTGCAAAGGCTTGGAAAATTGCAGGTTAATTTCTGGGAAAAGTCAAAAGTTTGGGGGACTTTTTTGACAATTTCACAATAAAAATCATACATTTTATGGCTCATTTGGCTGCTCAGTGCAAAACTCATCACATGTGCAGCCATCATTAGTGCCAACACCAATGCTGCACCGTCTGAGTCAATGCATGACCTGCTCTCAGGTATCTTTTATTGTTCACAATACTAGAGTTGACATGTTTCAAATATTTAATGATATTTAAGTTTTTAGCTAGCAGTTATGTGGGATTGACAAGTTTAAATTGTTATATTTAAGTTAATTCTCCAGTGTTAAAAGAAGAATGAATCCAGTTCCAGTTAATTCCCATGTAAAGTTTCCACCTCGAATATACCAGGAATTTTGCAACCCCAGTCAAGTATCAATTTTGAATGTTTCCTAACACTGTCTAGTCTCTGAGAAAAGCCACCAATCTCCAAGGAAGTCAGGCTATAAATTAGTCAACTTGTCATTTACTACTAAACTTTCTCCCAGACGATAATTACATGACAAAACAAGGATGCACACCCGGAGCCGTGCTTGATTTAAGTGCCAGCTAGGACACTATGGCATCACCTCAGTGACACCAGTTTCATTTCAGTGGAGGATAGGACACTTGCCAATGTAAACCTGAGTAGATGAACTTGTAATTGCTTCATGTAGCATCTGACCAAAAAAAACCCAGAATGGACCTGCATTTGCTACTTGGGTAGAGATTCATTTTTAGTAAGAAAATGCAGTATTTTTAAGTATGGTATTTTAAGACCATACTTAAGCAGTTGCTTAGCATTCACACTAATGTTATCCATTTCCTAGTCAAGGAAATACTTGAGGTCAATCACGGCTCTGTATGTATGGTTCTGAAAGTTTCTGGCTTGATACATCCTCCTCCCTGCCCCGACCCGGGCTCAGAGTCAAAACGAGGGCTCCTGGCTGGTGGCGGTGGCTGCAGCTTTACTACTCATTGTGCTGCAGGGCTGTCATTAGATGCCGGAGTCGTTCCGCTGGCTGCAGGGGAAATGTCATGTTTACTGCCATTCCCATACACACCCAAACCTAATGAGCGACATAAAGCTTGTCCTCCTGCATTCATCCCATCCTGGCTACTTCAATCCGTCTCTTCCACCATCAGACTCCTTCCGTCCTGTTCCTCCTGACACTATCGCTGCTCCATGCTGTGGTTCCTCTCATGATTGTCTTTAGTTTCTCTCTTTGCTCCACCCTCCACCCATCCCTCAAACCATCCATTTAGCCTAATCTGCTCTCATGAAGCCTAAGCTCTCAGTCCCAGAGCTCCCCACTGTGTGTCCTCACCACTTAGAGGCTGGCGGCCAATGACCTGGCGTAACCTCAGAGGCTAAAGTCAGAGCTGTCACTCTCCCATGGCATATATACCCGCACACACATAAGAAGATGGGGGCCCCACAAAGGCATGTGCACACAGATCACACAGCCACATATGCACGTGTTTATAGTGTGTTCAAGTACATGCAGTCACACACTGCTTTTCATACATTGCTTATTCAGGATTGACTGATTTATATTTTCTGATAGTTACAGTGAGTTACTTTCACATCAGTCCTCCTGCTGCCGATGCTTTTTCATGGTATTTTGGCATTAGGGTGTCATCTTAGCAAACAGAAGGCACATTCATATCGTGCAAAAAAGAAAAAACAGTGGCATATTTATACAGTATATACTTTACAGAGCACTAATTCATGTTGCAGCGTACAGACTATGGGGATGAGAAGTGAATAAAAACAGTCCATACTTGGAGCTAAACTCGGCTGCGGTTTGATTGGTGCAGAATCACATAATGTGCTTTCAAAGTTTTCAAAACACATGCGAGAGACTTTCCAGGAGAAGTTGCCAATACTTATTTGTTGGATCTGTATTTTTACGCCACTAAATTGGCTGAGAATAATTTAAAAATAGCAGTGATGCGCGCGCGCACACACACGCACACACACGCACACACACGCACACACACACACACACACACACACACACACACTAGACTGTAAGTGACACCCCCCTTTCCCATAGTATGCCTCCTCTTCCCTTAGGCCGTCCATCAAAATGCGTCAGGAAGAGAAAGTTAAGTTCTGTGCCGCCACCGAGGAGTCGTCTTTGCCGCTGGATCCGCTGGCTACGCTCCCTTCCGCCGACCCTGTAATTGTGCGGTCACCACAGGGTCCTAACTCATGCGCCACCATGTGATCCCCATGACAAATGAGAGTCGGGAGGAGGTTTGACTACTTGCTGGGGCCTTTAAAGTGGCACTCTGCGATTAGCGGAGAGGGGTGACTGCTCGGCGAACCGGAGGCCCTGTTAAATCACAGCGCTGGGAGGAAAGCAGGGCAGGAGGAAACACAAACACTCAGTCAGTCAGTCAGTGCCATACAATCACTCGCTCTCTCTCACGACAGACAGAGGGAAAGTGAGAACCAGTAAGAGAGAGGGTGAGAGAGCACACGAATCAAAGAGCAGAGGAGAGAGTGTAGAACAGCCTCAGCGCTGGGCGGAGGGCCAAGCCATCCTCCAGAGGAGCCAGGACGCCAGAGGAGACCTCAGACAGAAATAACTCCAAACATCCCATAAAGTCTCATTAAAACCAATTCATCTCAATTACACACACACACACACACACACACACACACACACACACACACACACACACACACACACACACACACACACACACACACACACACACACACACACACACACACACACACACACACACACACACACACACACACACACACACACACACACACACACACACACACACACACACACACACACACACACACACACACACACACACACACACACACACACACACACACACACACACACACACACACACACACACACACACACACACACACACGGTGACAGCTCATAGTGAGCGTCGTAACGCCTGCCGCATGTATGAGCAGACCGTAAGGTAGGAAAAATCAATCACTGACTTTCAAAAGCCTTATTAGATGGTTTATATCATAAATCATAACAAAGGGCGGTTTCTGTGGCTGTAACATTCCAGCTATTCCCTGTGAGGAGGAGTTTTACTCAGCAGGATAACCTGTATGAAGTGAAATTATATAGAATATGAAGTAACCGTAGCACTTCAGAGAGAAACCATGTTCAACACAAAGTGAATAAATGTGAAAGCACAGACTTAAGAAAAAAATTATGATAACCTGTAAGTATCAAATCAGAGAGTGCAGCAGAGAAGAAGCTTCTGGTGGTCTGCAGCTGCAGGGACAGAGCTCCACATAGGTGACACTCTGTCTGTGAACTGATAAGTAGAACATGCATCTTTCCCACGTTGTCTGAAACGAACGTAGCATTTTGTACAACAAATAGATAAAATGAAGGATGCCGCCATTATAGGTTATGTTAAAGTTAGCATTATTGCACAATGGCATAGGTAAACCATAAATATACAAAATAATTATGACCAATTACAACTGGTGAGAGCACACTAAGTGACCCGAATCAAAACACACCCATAATGCTTAAACAACTGGTGGAACTGGGTGGAGAATTCAATATTTTGGGTTTGGACATCAGGGCTTTGTGGCTGCAAAGTGTTTGTAATGGACTTAATTTTGCAGACTAATGATTTTCTTTCATTTAAATCTTTCAATCACATTACATTTTCTCTTTACCCCACCTTACCATTCTTTTAAATAAAACCTACATCACTGCATATGACACAATCCATTGCAAGAGCCATACAATAAAACCAGTTGAGAATGAAAAGTCACTGTCATTTTTAAAGCAAATATGCCAAAAGTCTGTTGATTCCACATTTAAAAAAAAAAAACCAAATCATCTCTTTGCTGCTTCCCTAAGTTTTTATATCTGTGTAAATTGAATATTTTTGGATTTTGTACTGTTGCTCACACAAAACTCATGGACATTTAAAAAAATATTTTCTGAAATTTTACAGACAGAGAAAATAATGAGCCATTCGATCAATAATGAAAATATTGTTTGTGGCCCAACCCTAGGGCTGTCTATTTGGAAAAAATAACGTATTGTGATTTAAATGTAAGAGTCAAACCTTCTAAGTAACTAAGACAAGGGAGAAAAAACTTTCCAAGCCATGTACAACACAACAAAGTGCTGAATAATGAAAAAAGGGGGTTCATTCCATTGTGGTGAATTTTTATGGGGGAAAAAAAGACAATAATCAAAAGCAAATACTCAGCAAAAGTGCTGCTTTATGGTGGCAAAAGCATCACAAGACAACACCACAATTTCACGAAACCACCTTAAAAGTCACGACAACATACAAAACAATATGTGGAAGCTATGAGGACAAACACAAACCCCCTGCTACAGCACTTCAATAACCTCCACAACGGGAAGCTTTTTTAATGTGTTCCAGTACCCGTGACATTCCTACAGGAGCATCCAGGCATCTGGCTCCCATCAATACTGTGTCAAAGGAGGTTTGGAAAAAATCTTCCATGTCCCCAATCGATTAGTTTCTTTTCATAAACAGTGATTAAGTTACTTTGCTGTGACAGTCACACAACAATAAAGATAATTTGCCATGACATTTTTGGAGTTATACCAGTTCTTTATCAATTGCCATTGTGCATAGACAGTAGGTAAAAAAACAAGGGGGATGAATATGTTTTGAGTATAGATACTAGAATGTTTCCATGCTCAGGTTACATTTGTCATCATCAAATGACAAACTCATGTATCAAACGTGATGAATAACAGGCTGCATGGCACTATTTGGGTTGCTTGAAAAGGGGGGTAAAATGTCTTGTATACATGCTTGTAGGCTATGTAGGTAACTTGCATGCTCCAGTGCTATGCCACCACCCATTTTTCTTTTGGAAAATGGGAAAACATCTTTTTTTAACTAAAATAACCCTGGCCAAATTGTGTGAAGTGTAAAAACTCTAACCCTAACCAACAGCCAATGAAAGTTCAGAAACATTAAATTAACAGTCCAACAAAAACTTGGAAGTAATTGAAAGTTAAAAATAATTGTTAATAATTCTCAATTATTTAGTTTGAACATGGGTATCAAAATATTGCAAGAAAAAAAAAAACAATAATACATTAGTAAATGTGTTTTCTATTAATCGCAAGAGCTGCTGTGAAAAGAAAAACATAAAAACCTCTGTTAAAGATTGGTGAAAATCTTTATGACTTTTTTGGTTTAGTTTCAGATTACGTAAGAGATTTCATGATTTATGACTCCCTGGGCACAGACTATCCGTTAGTGTGTGTTGTATCTGAGAGGACCTCTTGGATGTCTCCGTGTCCATGTGACTTCAGTCACTCTGACTTTTCCACTCAGTCCTGCTATCGGCCGACAGGCTGACCTCGATGATCTCAATCTGCCCACACCGCTGGCCAAGGCTCCTTAACTAAACCGTCCTCTCCAGTGGAAAACGACGACTTGGCTCTAAAAAGCAACAACCAGTCCAATCTAAAGTGCCTTTTGCTTTTAGAGGGCTAGCTTCATAACAAATAATTGTCACTGCCATAATCATTATCATTATCATGTTGTAGCCAAATCGTGTGTAGCCAAATTGTGTGTCGCCAACAATCACTACATGTGGGAAATGGAAGAGAAAAAGGTGCCCATTTTCAACAGTGTCTGGTAATTAATCTCATCTGTTTAATCAGCATGGGAAACATCCTAGGGTGAGTGACACAGTATGCTGATCTGTGGTTATCGACGGCTGGTCTGTCTCTTACAAAAACAACAGAACAACCATTGCCATTATTCATAATGCGTCCCACTTCATCTCAGTGTCTGAGAGCTATGGGCCTATATGACTTTTCAATGCTTCGAAGTGTGGATTTGGCCATATTTCTCCAGTGAGTGACACTGGGAAGAATTTGAGAAATCTCCAGTGCCTAGCTGTGGAATGTCAGCACTCACTACTGCCAGGAGGAAGACTGGAAAAGAAGTCAGTAGCAGACAGTCAAGCGGGGGGTGGGGGGATTGGACCAGACACAGAGGGGAGATTACTCTACCTTAAAAATCTTTGGTACACCACAAATGGCCTTCAAAAAACCACACATTTTGTGATGTACACATTTATACTAGATAAATTACCCCAATGGTGGAAACAGAAGTGCTGGTCAAGGTTTTATTTTTTTCACAGCTTTGCATTACGCCATGCTTTTCACCAGCAGCACCAGGAGAGAGCGAAAGAGGAGCTGGACCCATCACAGAAAAACAACCATGAGTAATTTTCCACTGATATAACCACCGAAACACTGCTGCGGCACGACACATGACAGAGTTATTACACACACACAAACCGGCCAACAGGCACGTATAGCCCCCTTCGCCTCAAAAATCCCCCCTTCCTGACTCCAATTTTTATCCGGCTCTCTCTCGCCCCAGGTTTTCCTCTCTTTCTCTCAACAAAGTCCCACTGGTTCGGTCCACAGAGCTCAGTGTTAACATTGTAATTACAGACGTGGGCTACAATAATAAGAATGCAGGGAGCGGGGCCCAAAACCTCTGGCCACTTTCTTCCTGTGCCATTTTCTTCTACTTTGATTGTTTCCAGTGTGTGTGTGTGACAGTGGGCCAAAGATATTAGGAGTGTTGTGGTGGGCCAGTGAGCAGATACTGGCTGGGACCCCACAACTGAAAGGGAAACACAGGCATGAGCCCGGTCCATCTACTAATCGCTAGCAGGCTGCCGGTCCCCATCCCTGGCCCGGCTCCAGACCACAGACTCAGATAAAGGCAGAGTCCGCTCACCACTGTGCTGGGTGTCAAATCTGGCTTCAACAAGGCAGGGGAATCTAAAGGATATGTAGGCTCATAATAATATTCCCACACATTTTTATTTCAATAAATTTCCTTTATGGATTCCACCAAAACACAACCAATTTAATGCACAGCTAGGTTTGACATCTGCTGTTCTAAATACTGTTTGTCTGGCACGTCAACCTGGGAACAAGCAGGGGTTCCATCATTTCAAAAAATTCCTGCACATTTCCAACAGCCTACAGACCAATAAAGTTCTCTATGTGGAATTAATTTGTTTATTTAGCGAATATTTCGACATGTTAAATGTTAACTTTGAGAAACTGTGAGAAGTTGTCAGATGCTAAGACATCATGGCCAATCACCAATGGGTCTCATTAGATCCTAGACACGAACATGGGCGTATTTGCGGTCGGTTAGTTCTTAACTTTATGGCACTACTTTACTCATTGTTTTCCATCCCTTCTCTGTCTCTTATTAGTCGTTCTTACAGCAACACAGATTATTCATTGGTTGAACAGATCAGGTAACCTCAGAACCTCAATGCTATACTGTACTGTACTGTTGACTGTATGTGTAGAAAACGTTGAAGCCATCATTTCCTGGTTGCAGAAAACAGCTGATTTCAGTATAATTTTAGTCTAAATGTAGTCTCCCTTATCACAAGGACAAAGGAGACGGACCATGGTGGTATTAAGAAAACAAGCCATCCTCCAAAGAATGAAGTAACTCAGTGCAAAAGGAGTCCTTGTCTGATTCAATATGGTCTGTCACAGCAAGAGCTGTTACGTTGTTGCAACAGGTTGTTGAGGGGCATGTTCTGTACAGTCAGCCTGTCGTAGCTGGTAGTTTATTGCTCATTGAGACCATAAAATTAGTATTTTTCTTTTCAAATTAGCTGGAAGACACCACAGTCGTTCTACATTCCCCCTGGCAACTTCAGAAGTGCAAGTACGCCTTGTTGGAAATTATCCTATCAATCATTTCTGTAATTTCAGAGCAACTATTACAGAACCAAGGTAGTCGAGTTTTAATAGCCCATTTATTTCTTCAACCATTACAGAACGTTTACTAGAAAAGTGTATTCAGTAGAATGCAGATCTCTGTCAGGTATTGAGAATCTCCTGCACAGTATAGCCCTGATTGATCTTAGATTCATTTATTGTCACAGCAAAATCATTTTATTTTTGGGTCATACCACTGTAGTAGAGACGTAATCATTGCAGTTCCTAAAGAAGGACATGAAATTCACTGAGCTGTGTGCACCTCTGGATGAGATTACTATTCCAGGCCTGATAGTGTTTGGTATCTGAGACTTTCACAACAGGTACAAAGCAGTATTCTGGGCCACGGTCGATGACAGAGTAATGTTGGCATTGTTTACACTTGGTAATATGCTAAACTCATGAAAAACAAGATGTTCCACAGTGCACATGGATCATGGCCAAAAAAATAGTCACCTGGTTGGTCCAGTAGTATTAGAGGTTTGCGAGACAGATGTACACACATGCACGTGAACGAACACATGACCCTCCCTATCTTAAAATCTGGAGGAGATACATTTTTTTCCCTTTAATTGATTCACATTAAAGGAATTATTTATTATTGTTATTTGTACGTTTTTATTGCTTTAATGTTACTCATTTGTGCTGATCTTGGTAGAGATTGTCTATTATTTAATCATACTTAGTAATATTGGAAGACTAAAAACCCATCAAGTGTAAATAAAATGAGTAACAAACTCGTATGGTTACAATTTCAGTGACATTTACCTCATATAACCTGCCATTTCTACCGTCGAAAGAGTTTTGAAGCTAATTTTTCCTGTAGCCTTGCTCTTAATTAAATGAAACTCCTCTTCAATTGACTGGAAACAAGCCCTTCTTCTTTTTTCACAGCAGAAACAGGCAGGTCCTGGGCCATCATCTGGAGGCCACCTGTTGGTAGCCATGATTTGCTGTTCTAAATCATTACCATAATGGACAAGCTCAAGGTTCACCTTTCTTATTGGGAAATTAAGCAAAGAGGATTGGCCATCATTTCTACTGTACGGTCTTTCAGCTCGCTTTCATGGAAATGAAAAGGTCATAGGAAGCTGCGGCTGGAACGAGGACGAGAAGTGATGTCGCCAGGTTCAGATCATGTCACGGGACACAGCCATATACTAGCTGATGAGGAGATGGATCTCTGCTGGGGGAGTACAATCAGTGAACAAGTTTGAAAAGTTGGGTTTCAGCATCATCAGTCTGGTTAAAACTTAAATAAAACCTGCTGTGCCATGTTCACATGCAACATGAACCAGCATTTGCCATGTGGCCGTTCAGAAACCTGGTTTCATTAGAGGAGTGACACACTTTTTTTTAAATGATTGTAGCTTAAACACAAGGATAATGAAGCAGCTATGAGTAGAAGATGTCAAAGCAGACTTCTTAAGAAGGGAAATAGGGGAAACTGTAAATTTATCACATTTCTCTGGCTTCTTAATAATCAAATTTTAAACAGTAAAATAAAAATATGTATATATTTTTCCACTTGACCACTTGACAAAAAATAAATGCTTCAAGTTGTGGAATCCGTAATAAGCTGACATCACCATCTTTACTGTGTAACTGAGCTCAGACTCTCTTGATGTTTACTATGGCATTATAAGAAGTGTTTCTGCCAGATGTGGCAGAACAATCTCATGCGCGAATTGGGGAAACAGAAACATCTCTGGCGTATTCTTTCCGTAATGAAAACTGATCATCAATTGAAAGCTCACTTATAATAACCACAATAATTCGGACACTCCAACATTTTGATATTACATCAAATTTTCCAAAACATGTTCAGAAGCGGCTGAAAAGACTGAGGTTGGGGGGTAAAAACAGATTGATATTGCTTGTTTGATTTTCCCACTGAAAGCAACAGCCAGACAACTTTATTGGTCATAAATATTTAAATTATGGTGTAGATGTTTAAAGCAAAGAAAGTCTGTTTTTATTTATTATGAAAAGACTGTTTCCATCTGAGGAAGCCAGGGCCAGTTTTGCATAAATACAGGCAATCAAATAGGTTTAAAGCACCATCTTTTTTACCAATTGTGTTCCATATTAATGTGTGGTGGAAATTTCGGAATATTTTCCATCAGTGCTCTGATAAAATCTCTTTAATATGACAGATTATTCACCCCATATAATTATGGTAGATGGTATTAAAACAATAACAACCATGGCCGTCAAGACTAGAACAACAAGTTTAACCTGACACTGAGCAGAAAACACTGCTGCTCCCCGAGTCCATTTGCTTTCATGTCTTTTTCCACCTCAGCACATGACAAACAACCATATCCGAGTGTCCTGTCTGACTCCTGCCTGCTTCCATACACTGTATTTACCAGCCGTCTTTGGCACACATTAAAGCTTGAAACCATTAAGAGATAGTGAGCAGGGTAAGCAGGGCCTTGATAAGGAGGTCTTATTTGTACAGTAAGTCAACTTACTCCAGAACACTCAGAACATGCAGGCATTGCAACCTGCATCATTTCCAGTCAGATCAGATGCTGCTGCACCCCCCCTACACTTCTTCCTCCTCTTTCAACAATCCATTACATTTTGCCTTTGTTGGTGACTCTGATAGATATGTTTTATATACTGTAAGACTTGACATATTGGTGCACTTGTGCGCTGCAAGTCCTTAATTAACTCCTCCTGCATGTGTTTGAGGGTTGAACAGGTTCAGCCAAATTGGTTGCATCACTACGAGGGCTGAGATCCAGGCAGAGCTGCAGCCACAGAGACTTCAGCTGGAACATAGGCCAAGAGACACATCTATTGAAGGAGAAAGTTAACACACATTTAAGAGAAGACAATGAGCTGGAGAAAACTGTTAACAGGCTCACCAGGGACCTACAGGCCAGCTCAAGTCCTATTAGAATAGATGAAAAAATTGGCACTTCAACCAACCTTCGTTGGTTCAGCAAATCAAGATGTCCTAATTTCTTGAAATTGTTTTACACAACTTGTTTGATGAGATCAAAAACTGCCTTGACATGTTATTTTTGTGACAGGTTTAAACTATAATTGCTATTGTTTAACCCTCTAAACTGGCAAAACTGCATAAAAGCATGTTTTTTTCTTAAACAAAAATGCAATAAGTATATATAACTTTTTAATCACCATAATAACACAATTTATCATAGTGAGAAACTGTATAAAAGTAAAAAGAAAAAAAAGACGGCTTATTTTCAGATTTCCTTTCTGGCAGCCCTGAATCATGTGTGATGTCAAGTCAAGTCACCAAATCAAAGCATAAATAGTGAGATTTTATCAAAATCACTATATTTTACATGTCTCAATTCAAAATTTCCCCTAACCATTAATCCTATTCTATACATTAAAAAGAATGCCTGTTAAATTCTGAGTTCCTCAATGCAACTGAGAAGCCATGAACGACTCCACTGAGACAAACAGCCACATGACAAAAATTCAGTGAAACTTCAACTGAACTGCAGGCCGTTTACACAGAGCAGACTGAACAGTACAAGAGAGATTGTGAGTATACTTTGTAAAAATATTAATAGTTGAATATGTATAGTATTTAAAAAGTTACTGTCTTGATCAAACTTAAAATTTACGCTTGTATTTGCAGCCCACATGTTGATTGCTGTGCTGTGGTGTAGGGATACAAACTACAACATTTATCATCCACCTCTCGAGCCTGCAGGGGATGAGTGTTTGATACTCAAAAGACAGACTTTGGATGGATTATGACTTCCAAGTATTTTATGGGAGCAGATGGGACTTGCAAACTCACAGGCTAGCACAGACTTGCTTAGAGGACATGCCCCGACTAACTTACTCCCTGTGCTTGAAATGAACAAAAATCTGTGGGATGAGTCCAATAATACTAAGAGAGTGAGAAAAGCAGAGATAATGGGGAGAAGGGAAAAATTACAGACCAAGCCGTCTGCTCAGCCAGTATCTAAGAGATATCAACACAACAGAGGCTATAAAAACAGCATTTTCCCACAAGATATCACCACTCCTTGCAGTGACAGGCTCTTGGCCCAATGTACCTTGTGCTGTTGCTCTTTAGTTACAGTATTAGGGATGTTAACTAAACCCTTCGAGTATATCAAAAATGCCAATCGTTGAGTGCTTGTCCAATCTTTTTTTTTTTTTACTCATTGTAAACTAACCTTCATAAAATGTATTAGTGTGTCTCTGTCAGTGAAGTAAAGAAGTACGAGCTTTACCCTTGGCATCAGATCACACTGTAAAGTCCATGCCATCGTAGTTGACTCGTGGTAAACGTAACTGTCTCTGGAGTGTGCCAGGACAAGGAATATTCCGCTGGATGTGTGGATGCGTATTTCCTTGTCCTTGTGGCATGCTGGGTCTCATCCTTAAGAACCTCGTAAAAAGCATTACACTATTTTGGTTGTGTTAAAATTAATTTGAACAAATTACGTGTTGACGACCCTATGAGGAATAAAGGGAGGAAACAATCCAATTCTTCCACAAGCCTCTGCTAAATTAAAAATGCAGAACACAGCATAATTTACTTGTGATGATGACAAGCAAGGACTTTGGTGCGCTTCTGTGGGGATTTCCCCAAGCAATGCCACTTCATATTGGCCACATCAGACAACTGATGCCAGTGGGTTTGTCTTGGACAGGCCTGCTAAGAAGGACAGATGTGCTTGATGGTGGACAGAGCAGTCGAGTAGTTACAGTAAGTGGAGGATCATGGAAGGGAAAATAAGAGGCTTTTTGTTGATGTCCAGGGAGCTGCTGCCCAACAGGACCGGCGTGTGGTGCTGTGGGAAGTGCCGTCTCCAATCATGGTTAGAAAATCGATGACTGTATAACGGACAAGCCCTGGCGGGCGACTAATACTTCGCTGGCCGGATCTGGAATTTGGAAAACCTGAGAATGAGGCTGAATCAGCATTGATGGACTAATACAATAATGAGAGCAGAGGTTTTTTTTAACTGCTGACTGGCCAATTTAGAGCCAAGTCCAACACAACATGGATACATGTAAGAACAGACGAAAATGTTAGCTAACTGCTCATTTGAACAACAATAAAAGTCATTAAACGACAACTGGGAGTGAAGCAGACCACTCAAAGTGCTCAGCATGTGCTCCTTTGAGCATCTTCTACATCTCCACACGCACTTCCAGCACGACAGGAAGACTTTCCGCAACATATCATCCGAGCCATTGGTCTGGCAGAGGTAAACCAGCCATTTTGTTCATCCCATAAAGAACAACTATTACATTTTCTGGACCGCACTAGACTGCCGGTCAAAATAAAATACACTCACTTTTTCTCTACGTTTACAGCAATTTCTGCCCATGATTCCCTTTGTCAACGAGAGGGTTGAATATATTTAGATCCAAGTATAGCTGATGGCTGCCAGAATGGATCCCTCAGGAAACAGAAAGATGGCATGTTCCTCCAGAGCGTCGCCTTAATGATCTCTCATGCTGAAAGACACATCATTCTTCATTTATTTTGTACATCCACGCTCAAAAACAACACACTGGCTACATATAAATCAGCTCCACACAAAACACATACACATGTGCACACAGCCTTGACTTAAAAGATACGCAAGGTAAATGTGACTCACAGGAAATTTTAATTGGCTGCCAGCAGCCGGATGTGTGTCTGCGGCCTATCTCACTGTCTGCACACTCACCGCATCTGACGGCCAGTTAATAAGCGGTACAAAAGGCCAGCTTTACAGAGATGTGTGCATGCCGGAAAAGCTTGACACCAGGTGTACAATCTTTTGAATTAAGAAGTTGACACAATGTCTTGGCTACTCCCTCTCTACAGCTAAGAAAAGCACTGGTCCCAAAATATATTTTTCAGAGGATAACAACCTTTACAAAAGGCTCCATTAACTCTTAAACATTTTATTTTCTAAGCCAAAAAACACTATTGTGAGTTTTTTTCCCCCAGCACATCATGCTTAAGGACTACAAATAAAATGTTTTGCAGTGATCAAGCTATAATCTACTGTGGGCATCTGACAATATTTTGGTATTATGGTCTGCTATCATCAGTTATGAAGAAGAGGTAGGTAAGAGTTGTCTGTAGCCTTAATGCCAAGTGTCTGTAAAAGTTAGTCAGCCCCTAAAAAAAATAAATGTGAAAATGAGTCAAAATCGTCTCCCAACGTCTTAACTCTGAAACAACAGAAGACCAAATAACAGAGAATTAATGTTACCACAGTCAAACAAGATAAAGAGCTCAAAAATGAAAATGCTAACTGATACACTTATATAAGCTACACTAATGTTGGCTTTGCTTTAAGAGCATTACATGTTTTAACTTTATGTCTCATAGAGTCTTATCAGGAAAAAGTATGTTACGGAGGTTGATTCTCCCCGTTTCTGTAATGATTTGTTATGTAATTGTTAATTGAATATATCTGGGTTTTGATCTGCTGGCAAGCTAAAAGAAGTTGAAATGATTGAAAATGAAAACTTTACCTTTGACTGTTTGAACTTGTGATGCAACTTTATCCACTATTTTCAGATGTTATTTTTGACTAAACAAATGATTCATAAACCAGTTCTGCTGGTCTGAGCATCAGCAGAGTTGCAGCCACAGAACCGTCTAGATGTCATGCCAGCCCAGGGCAGCTGTACAGCACCCAGTAGGTTGGGCACCACTGTGCAAAATTATTGAGGACACAAAGGGCTGTGTTTCTCATTTTATGCATTATACCACAGAGAAATATCAGCCAAGCTGGAAGCTTTTCTTTTTGCATGAAAAAAAGTTTATACAATAAATCTATTATCAACACGGTTTGTGGTTATATTTCTTGCTTATGTTACTGACAATTAGTGGACATATTGGCACAGATCTCACTAAGTCCTTCATATACTAAATAGACCAACTGTAAACACAAAGAGACCACAAACAAACCTTTTGTGTAAGTCAAAAAACATCTATAAGAAGGGATACATGTAGGCCTGTCATGATAATTACTATATTGACTAATCGTTCAATAGATAAAAATGGACACGACAGTTTGTGTGGACTCAATAATTGTTGTTTACATAAGCCATCAACATTTTCGCCATTCGCGCTGCTTCGGTCTCTCTCCTGTCGCTCAACCAGCTCTCTGTGGGAGGCGTGGCTCACACACACAGTGCGGACTCTAGCCAGCTGAAGCACAATGAGTGTGTTACTCGAAGTTAAGTTTCCTTACGGCTGCACAACTCCAGAAAGTTTGGTGAAATAAAAGGAATTGGTGCCAAAGCCAGTGTGGTGTGGGAACATTTCGATTATCACTGTTCAGCTCAGCAGCTACACAACAACCGCCGTCGCTAACTGCACAGCGGCCGTAGCTTATTGTAAACAACCGGCATGCTAACTGTACACAAAATGTCCACCGCTGATCGTTAATTAACCGGTATCGCTAACTGTACACAAAGTGTCCGGTCCTTTTTGTAAACAAACAGAGGTTGCCAAGTGAACACATGTTGCTGCAGCACATACACACTGTATTGCTACAGAGCTCACTGTTAGGCTGCCCTGCCTCTTAAAGGAGCCACGCCACTCTTATAGTGGATGCATTATAACGACTGTTTTTTTTTAGTGATGCTGCAAATGTTTGCCAGGCAGTAGGAGTTGCCAAAAAATCTCTGAAACAGCCGTTTATAAATTATTTATAATAATAGAATATTTATCTCAGTGCAATTTCGGTTAACAGAGCCAGAGAGTCTATTTTAATGTTTTGATTGTAGTTTATCTGTTTGTTTTATTTATCTAGGATGTTTTGATATTTATTTGATACATTGATACAGAAATGATCAGTTTATAAGGGTAAATTTAATTCACATTATTATGTTTTATAATGATAGTGAAATTATGGTCAGTAAATTATCAGTTGATAATACAAAGCCAAATTGCTTTCATTGACTCAACAAGCGGAGCATCTACACACTCTGATACAGTAGGGGACGGTGGTGACTGAGGGTATTGAGTATTTAAGACGTTGACATGTTTGATTTGACAGATCATGTCAAAGCCTATAAAAGCTGTGGAATCCTAAAGCATCCTTCTTTGCTTACTACAGCTCAGCCTTTCTCACCCTCAGGTGGGCATAAACTACAGGCTATGAACTTCTGTTGCCTAGGTAGAGTTCACACCAAACTCTACAAATGAACAATGGCAGACCTGTCTACCTTCGGAAGCCAGAGGTTATCTCAGCATTGTTGCGTCATCCAATATTTGCTGGTCTTTGTCTGGGGGCTTGGGGCTCTGCTCCCTGTGCTTCATGTCGCTTATGTCGGCAACCCACCTGACCCATCTTGAAACACAAACCCAGCTCTTTTACTGGTCATGACATTGTCTCAACATAGCACATTATTTATTTATTTCACATTGTCAATAGACTTACATGCCTAATAATACTGATGATAATACTTATTTCATTCACACATGTTTTAAGCTCAGTAAGCACCAATAATATTAGTCAGAACATTGCCCCATATGTCCAGGAAATTAAAGTATTTTTAGGATACTGCTCTGATTGTGACTGTTTTTTCTAATGAAAACCCTGCCCTTCAGCACTTTTTATGCACCAAGGAACAGGGCAATATGTGTAACTGATGCTCTGTGCATCAAACCAGTGTTCATTCCACCACCTTTAATTTATGTTGACAAGTTTTATGTAGTGAGCTTGGCAGCTCCAGAGCATTCACATTTGTTTTCATTTGGACTAATGTACATCTGGATATTTGCCTGTGAGCTTCAGATTAATTAAAAGATAAAAAGGTCCCCTAATGTGTATTCCTATGCATTAGTCCCGATGATAAGAATCATGATTTAGCCTGGAATTAATTATGTGCCTTCACAGATTTGATAATAACCTCTTTCTGTGCTCAGCTTGCAGAACATGCCAGGAAAAAGGGTCTCACTGAAGTCTAGGGATACCAGTGTAATGCAACAGTGACTTAACTGCCAAATATGAAAGCGGGAAGAGGATCTTTGTTTGTGTGTTTGCATGTGTGCAAGTGTGTGCAAGTGTGTGTGTGTGCAAGTGTGTGTGTGTGTGTGTGTGTGTTGCAGGATTGTGGGGAAATTGGTTTATAGGCTTGACATTGTCAGACATTCAAGAGGGCATTTGGTTGGAGGAAATGACAAGGAGAGATGTTGATGACAAGCCCGAGGTGGCAGGCCTGGCATTAGGCCCACTAAGCAGCACATAAACACTCTATTCAATTTCATGGCCATGGTTTTAATGGGGAACCACTTCCAAAAAGAAAAAAAAATCACCACACTCACTTGAGAAGTCCCCTCTTTGAGCAAACAATCTGTAACTGACTACTGCTCACTTTGAGTCGCAACTCTCAATACTACAGTCTCTGCCATCAGTTCCAATTGACTCCCTGTTAAATTACTACCCTCCTACCGCAATGTCATCCTGTGCTTTAACTGTTGGTTATAAGATTTGCTTGGAAGCAGGAACAGGATGGTGCTCACTGACAAGGTTGTAGGTTTCACCAGAGAAGCATGAAAATTGCATGATAAATACGCAAAAATAAAACCGCCGTGTTGACACAGGAGGATAGCATGTGATGTATTTAAGGGCCATTGGAAAAGCAGTGTCCTGAGAGAGGAGAGGATGTATATCAGAGTGAAGCTCCTTGAGGTCTGCCTTAACACACGAAACATTATTTTTATAGCCAAAAAGTATCTCAAAATATCAGACTCTGTCCTGCCGGTTCAGTTTGCCAATGGTGACCAGGAAAGATGCCACTCCTGCCCAAACTGTCTTATGTTGTACTCTGTAAATAAATACAGATGGAATACCCACTGGAAAGCATCTCAAAGCCCTCCCAAATAAAATATTTTGTTTTGGTGTGACCATAGCCTGCATAAAGCTGAGGCTACATAAACTAGTAAGTCAAGTCTTACCAGCTGTGGAAGGAATCCTGTTTATCAAGCACCAAAGAGACCCACAGTCCAGAGGAACATTGCCTCTGCACCACAATAAACACATCTACAGTACGAGGATGATTCCAATGAACAGCAGCTCTTCAAGGGCAACATTATTCATGCCAAATGGCAATTTAAGTAATCTACTGTCGTGAAATCACTTCAAGATGCAGAGATACACGTTTGCTCATGCATTTCTTTGTTCTGTTGCAATTTTTTTTTTATTGTATGTGTGTTTCTTTTACCTTACAAACAGTTTCAACATCCCACGGCAGGATGGTCTGTAGATCGATGAGCTCACAGGACACTCCCAGTTTCTCTTGAGCCATATTGGCCACCTCCCTCATCACGTGGATCTAAAAGGGAAAGAAGAGGAAGAATGCCTTTAAATTAAATGAGCTACTTCAGTTTACAGTTGGCCAAGACATCACATCTACTACAACATAACTGTGTCCTACATACAAAAATCTATGGTGATTGGCAATAAACATTAATTCTCTTGACTTCTAGATGCTGCAATATTTATAAGAACTTATGCAGCTTAGTTCAAATTAAAAGAGCTTTTGCAAAATGACCCGAAAACAGGCAATTTTCTAGTTTCTAGTCTATTGAATCATGTTAATGCATCAATGACATGCAGAAATTATGCAAAATTGCTCTAAACATCCATCCTTGCTTGTGAACAACTGAGACTTTTGAGGATGCCCCTTTCATTACCAATCCAAACCAAATATTTGGGCACATACATCGACAGTAGTCTTACCTTTCAAGTCAGTACGGATCATGTTATTAAAAAATGTTCACAACGCCTCCACTTGCTACGCAAGCTTAACGGTTTTGGAGTGAGTCAAAGTATTTTAAAAACGGTGTATAAGAGCCTGGTGGAAAGTATTTTATTATTTAATATGATCATGAGGTAGGTAAACCTGAATATCAAAGGGAGAAACAAACTGCAGAAAATAGTGAACATGGCATCTAAGATTTTAGGGAAGCCACAGAAATTAATTAATGACTCCTCTCATCCCATGTACAGCGAATTTGAGCTTTTGCCTTTGGGGAAGCCGTACAGGCTACTGATGGCAAGGAAGAACCTGTACAAAAAGTCCTTTGTCCCAGAAGCTGTCAACGCAATAAATAAGACCAGAATGCGGTAGCTATTTACCATGTTTACTCCCGTTTTTATTTCCTTTGCTGACGGTTTCCCTGCACTGCATGTTCTCTGAATAAGGCAGGTCTTAAACCTACAATTGTAAACTTGAGCTGTACTGTGGTGTGCTTTAATGAAATTATGTACTTGAATGGGTGATGTATGAAGTACAGTTATTGCTGTATGCTATTTTATATTTTATATCTATCCTTGAAATGTTTTCTTTATTGTGTCACTATTTGTTCTGTTGTTTTGAGACATGTCTATGGTGAAACCAAAGAGGAATTTCCACTCGGTGGAAATGATGATGATGAAGAATACGAAAAAACAACAACTTTATTAGTTGCTCACTTTACGCTCACTTTTTGGAAATGTGTAGAAAAAGTATACTTTACTTTTTAAACATATGCATAATCATTAAGTTGATAACGTAGAAAATTGAATGTATTGTCTTTGTATACATTTAAAATGAATATATGATCAAATGGATCAGCAAATTGTCACATTCTGTTTCAAGAAGCATCCCAACTTTTTTCTTAAGCTTTGTTTTTATTGTACCTGCTGCCTCTTGCAGATCAGTGCCTAATAAACAGAAAGTTGAAAAACAGCCATTTAGATCTCAAAACATGTTACTCCCATTAAATCATAATTTGTTGATAAAGTACTCAAGTTCACTGAGTCCGTGTTTACTGGCAGGCATTATTGGCTGTTTCAAAATAAGAAAGCCTGTGATCAATCTGAACCATCGCAACTACAAAGTTGGCAAAAGTCAAGCCAGTTTGAGAACGACACAGGCTCTGGTCTAAAGCTAACAAATATTATTATGGAGTGATGGTGCCATTATATTATTTCAAGCAGATAAAGCGGGAGAAATCATTAACAGAAAGAGACTTTTAAGATGAGGGGGAAAAACGTCTTCTGTTTGGGTGATCAGAAACTGAGGACTGGGCACTCATCCTTTCACTCCACTCTGTGAAAGTTGTTTTCTTTACTCTCATCTGCACAGGCCTGACAGACTAAAGGAGTAATGAGGTGGGAAAGAAGAGTGGCATTATAAAAAGGAGTGCCATGCTTTCCACTACTTCACTACTTTATCCCCGTTCTTCTCTGTCCACCCTTCAACAATAATACTGGCTTAGATGGAGGAGTTTTCCTTCAATGGCCTCCGACCCCCTGCCCGTGCTGCAGGTACATTACGGCCTGGATAAGCCTGTTAAAGTGGCCGGGTACAATCAAAGTCGGGGATGACTCCTGGTGCGTTACAGGCACCTTGATACAGAGCCGCAGGAAATAAAATCTAACGGATGAAAAGAAAGGCAACAATGGAAAGTGTGTGGCAGACATGCAGTGGAGAGCCTTAATGATGTGGAGATGTCTGGGTAGATAGAGCTGCAGACTGCCGGCTGAGAAGCCCCGCTGGGACAGAGGGGCTTGTGATAGACTTAAAGTTAATCCACTGCTTGCCTCTGTGGCTTTAAACGTCATTTAGTGGAGATGAGGCTGGACTCCCTTTTTTCCTGTGGCCATGGAAAATGATCCAAAGATAGATGACAACTTAAAACAGCTCAGGTCACCCACTGAGTCCCATCAATGATGCACAGGAACGCCTACCTGCGTTCCCCAGGCAACCAGAGTGACATCACTTCCTTCCTGGAGGACCTCGGCCTGCGAGAGTGGGATGGTGTAGGACTCCACGGGAACCTGCTCCACTGAGAAAACACACACACACAAATTCAAGGACATTAATATTCCATCAGCACTTACATGTGAACACATTACATGCAAGCTCACACACAAGATAAACAAGGGTCAATTCTGAACACATTCATTAATCACTTCACTATGCTCCCTCTGGTTTTCGTGTAAAACATTCAGATCCCAAACTGACCGGACCCTTAATAATAGACCAGATGACAAACTGGTGAAATGACAGACAGTTAAAGAACACAGTTCGTACTCTACAACATTTACTCTGGCCCATTTAAAATGCTTTTTCGTGCTTTTTTCCAGAACCTCATGTCTCACCAGAGACAGAGTGTGCTTTTATCAGCATAATCTGATGCATGACCTAATGATATCTTTCGCCAGCTACAAGCCCATAATACTGATCAATTCTGACAACAAAACATTGGTGGGATGGGATATCAATCAGAGAAGGGGCCACATAAACGGGGCATCAGCCCAAAAAAGGGGCCTTGCAGCCAGCCTCTCTTTGAACCAAAGTCCAAGACAAAGTGCATGTAAGTACATGGTTTGAATAAGAGTTAATAATGTCTTGGAATACGCATGCTTGGTCATGGAAATCATTACAGTGCAAAAACTTATCATAAACTCAAACTGCCATCACTTTCAAACATGCGGCTTATTACCAATATTTATACTGCCCAGACACAACATATTATCACTAAATGCACTATTTTAATTATCTTTGAATCTCCTTCACCATTAAGGCTTTGGCTGCAAAATGCACAGAGCATTGGATCTTAAAGTGTGAGTGGACTTTGAACCAAACTGCTGAAAGCATTCCTACATGGCAACGCATGAAGTCAAATTTACAATTAGGCAGAGTAATTATACTCTAGGGAGACGCTGGGTTAGAGACCTTTCTGGAAACCTTGAATGACTTCCACGATCCTTTCAAGCCTTTGAGAAGTTAGAAAGGAAAGAAAAATTGCCCATCCCGACGACTCACTATATTAAAACAACATAAAGGGTTTGAGTGAATCATACACAACTCCTGATTTAGGCTCCCAGACGAGACAGAAAATAGGCCCTTGCGCAGAAGGTTAAAACTGAATTATGAAAACTAGGTTATGGTTTAATAAGTGGAATCTCCCTACAAAACAGTATGGCCTTGATGAGACAAATGTGTGGTTTTTATACTGTTCTGCACAAGAAAAGAGAGGCCGCTGCAATTAAAACCATGACTTCATAATCCAGGCATAGATCATTAGAAGCATGTTGACCTGGCACGAGAGCTGGCTCGCTCAGCCCCTATAGGAAAATAACTCGTGAAACGCTACCATTTCTAAAAGACGGATGAGTGATTCATCCTACAGCTAACCCTAACCCTTACTCGAGGCAAGGGGACCACATGTTAATGTGGGTGGAACAATAAAGTGTTCAGTTCAGCCTGCGGCAGCTGGTCAGTGAGCACATCCTCTTACAAACATGTCTCAACACTTACGTTGGCTTGATTGACAAAACATATTGTGTGACTGGCTAGTAAAGTAGTATCTACTATATTTGGGATCAGTCCACATGGCAACCTCTCTTACATACACCATATTACAGATGTATCTCATCACTTCCCAAACGGCTAATAAACCAAGATCCATATCAACGGAGCAACAATGCAAACAAACACACAGTGAACTCAGACACCTGCTCTCAGCTGCTCTGTTGAACTGCATTGATTTGACACATCATTCTTCTATTATATAACCATTTCCAATAACTTACTCTGACACAGTGCTATACATTTTCCAACACACATGATCATAATTTGATGAGTCAATTCTTTTAAAGCCACTGAATCCTACACAGCTATGACAGATTATTAGTTCACCACAGCTGGGGGGTATTAAAGACATCATTCACATGCTTGTGTCAAGTATCTGCCTTAAGTTTTCTAAATTCTATGGCTACATTTTGTGTTACATAATAGTAGAAAAAAACAGGACATTTTAGGGATTTGCCTGCCATTGTAGAGCCTTAGCATTTTTTTTGCAGGGCTCGAGACATGAATGTAAAAACAATGTGGAGAGCAGCTGAACGAGCCAACTCACAGTACGTCACGGCACATCGGATGGCGAAGGGGTTGCAATGTGGTTGCTCAAATTTAGCGATATAATATTGAGAGGCATCATCTACCAGGCATTCCTTCACGGCCCTCCTATATCACAGCCCCCCTATATACGTTCTTTGAAGGCAGTCATGTTATTAAATGTGTCCAGACTGACTCTAAAGCTCATCTCGCAGAGAAATTCTACATTTTTTTGACTCTGAAGCCTATTTTTGTGACATCAAGTAAAATGTCTGCATTGACAGATGTTTTAAAAAAATCACACACATTTCCCCCTGTATATGTGTTCTTATTCATCTTATTAACCTTATCTACATTGACTGATCAAAGCTCCCAGTCTGTGAGCTTCCCGTTTCAGACAGATTACGCCCACTTGCTATGGTGGGCAGGGAAATAAAATGAAGAAATAAATAAATACATACAAACACTATAGATTTCTTTCCATGGAGCAGACATAAAAACTATTTTAGTTCAGTACATTTCTGCTGTCAGTCAGGCTGGTGAAGGCAGGTTAGTCAGTCGCTGTCACCTCAGTTCCCCATGAGCTGCTGCTGACAGACAACAGATCTGTTTGCCATAACTTTGTTTAACCTATTGTGAAAAAGTATACAGTAATGGAAAAAAATATTGGACCATTGTTTTCTTCAATTTCTTGTTCATTTTAATGCCTGGTATAACTAATTTTTGGACAAATATAATAACAAAAATAGCTCATAAGAGTTTAATTTAAGAGCTGATATCTAGCCATTTTCCATGGTTTTCTTGATAATAACCAAAATCATTATCAAGAAAACCATAGAAATGGCTAGATATCAGCTCTTAAATTAAACTCTCATGAACTATTTTTGTTGTTATCATTATATTTGTCCAAACACATGTAGCTTTAGTTGTACCAGGCATTAAAATTAACAAGAAATTTGATAGAAATCAAAGAAAACAAGGGTGGTCTAATAATTTTTTCCATGACTGTAGCCTTATTCATAAAACCCTATTGAAAAGATTTATGTTTGTGCTCTTTTTATTATTATTATTATTTTTTACAATAACAATTTAATATGATTTTAAAGGGCAAACTGGCAGTTGTATGGTAAGTCTATGAGCCTCACAAACATCTACGGAAGACCAACATGGATGATCACAGCGTCATAGCAAAGAAAATTGGTGTAAAAATGTATGTTTGCTTCCCTGTTAAAAGAGACAAGGGGTAGTACCGCATGCTTGCAAAGACTTTTATCAAGCACAAATCAACTAAATGGACATGGAAGGGGCATCTTCAATGTTTTTAAAGCACGTTTCACAACACAAACTAGAGATGGACCGATACATCGGGCAGCCGATATTTGCATTTTTTTTTACTGGTATCGGCATTGGCCGATACGTGCGTGCATTTGCCGATCAATTAGCACATTTCACTGAGCTAACACCAGGCAAGGCTTGGTGCAACATCTGCCATTTGCTGGTGAGCTGCTTCTGATACCGGAAAAAAGAAACACATCAAATATGTGGACTCATCTGAGGCGTAACAACATACACATTGTTTTCTATCCAACTGTTAGTATGTTTTGTTTGTTTTGTTAATAAATGTTTCTTTTTTTGTTTAAATTGAGACTTGTGTAACAATTGTTGTCATTGTGTCATTTTTATCATGTAAATGGAGGGAGAAAAGGCAATATCGGCCCAAAAAAAATCGGCTGATGTCAAAATAATCGGTATCAGCATCTGCATTAAAAAACCTGTATCGGTCGACCACTAACACAAACACTAAATAAACATTACATGAAGTTAAAATTTCTATAAAGGCGGTTTACTGTGTGCACCGCCATGTTGCTTTGATGTCAGGTGTGTTTATCGGTGAACTCAGGCTCTGTGGATTTAACCAGAGTTTCAGAATTTAAATTGCGACTTGCGAATGACTGTTCCATTGCACTTTTTTTTTAACTTGTTAAAGGTCGTTTCTTACCAAGTTCTGAGTGCAATTGATTGCAACATAACTTACTTGGTGCCAAGGAGTGGTTTTAATATCAGACTGCACTGTAACATGACAAATGCTTTGGACGACGATCACTAACTTCATGCCATAATTGAAACAATCTCAGCAGTCATCTCTAACAATCTCATCTGGCTCATATCAAAGCGGGAAACTAACAAAACTTGTGAAAATCAAGAAGTTTCGCTGCGAGGTTGGTAGTATCAATCTGTTCTGGCTCTGCCTTCCATTACTATAATGAGCTCAAACATCATCTTCGAGCCTCTGACGCCGTTTTAATCATGAATTTCAAATTACCATAATGTAGCCAAGGCTGCACTGCACTTGCAACTGCTGCCAACAATTGTAAAGAGTTTATTACGACTTTACTGGACACCTTCTTGCACGGCAGCAACAGCCATGCTGGGCTCAACACTAATGTTCTCTCCACATAGGGAGGAGGGAGAGAGGAGTCTGCTGGGCACTGTCAACGCTTCACAGCCCATTTAGACGGTCTGCTTAACACTTGTGGTCCTGCTGATCTAACTCGCATTGCTTGCAGTCAGGCATATTGTTTGTTTTCTTGACTCGCGCCTCTTAAAGGGAGAACATTTGCTTTCGATATGGTGCCCAGGCAAACAGATCGAGGGCTGCCGGGGCATGATGCTGAACACTAAAACGTGCTGAGTTACTTAGGCTGTGAATCTCAAGGCACCTCATGATCCAATTAGATTACAACTCAGTGAGCTAAAATGTAGTTTTAAAATAATTGTAAATGGTCTTGATGCATCAAAATCTTTTATTTCTATACATGATTTGGCTTTAAAATGGAGCCCTGCTACAGGCTCTTACAGGTCAGCTGACATCTAGTTAGGCTGCTCCAGGCTTAATATTACAGGGTACATGTCGGCTTCAGATTTATATTCACACGCAATCACTCTTACCTGCCGCTCTGTACAGGATCTTGGGCTCGAAGAATATGCAGGGGTTTTGGTCAGCGATGCAGGAGAGGAGCAGCCCCTTGGCCTGCACTGGACTACGAGGTATTACAACCTGAGGAACACATGACACACTTTATTAGACCCAGTCATGATGTTAAGATAATTCGACTTTCAATAATTTATCTGAAAACATCTCATTTTGAAAAACTTTATATTTCATATTTTAACTTGTGTTCACATCTAATTCATAGTGTGTAATGGAGAGTGGCTCCAGAGGACGAAAGTAGAAACGGGCCAATGTGCCACTCCACCTCCAGTTTATTAAGACTTTAATAAAGAACTGTTTTATGTACAGAGTAAAGATATTATTGGCAGATATTGGCCTATCACAGACATATCAGTATCGGCATATGTTGTACAATATGCATCGATATGAAAACTGGTCAGTAGTCAACTGATATTGGACATGTAGAACTGATGTTTTTAATTTAGTAATTTATTTGCATTTCTTCCTTTTTTTAAGCATTAATTTTAAGATTTAGTTTATTATATAGATAACTATATAATGTAAAATACGTATAATAAAGTTATGTTTAAGAAAGCAGCCTTTTAACTAACATTGCATAGTTATATTGGTGCTCAATCCACATAGAAAATGTCATATTTACCATATCTGCCATCATATTGGTAATCAGTGAATATTTCCCCTCTACAATCAGTATGGGTCTCAAAATAACATATCATTCAGGCCTTCATACAGGTTGGGTTAAGACTGAGACAAACCCCACAAAAATTATTTTCAACTCTTCTTAACAATTGTTGTCTCTCTGACACTGTAATTGTGTTAGATAATAAATCTCTTAATGGTATTTAGGTCAGAATTGGGGTATCAGGACAACACTGGTCCAAAGCTGAATCCAGCCTGTCAGCCTGTGTGTTGGGACTGACTTTCAGACGGAGCCAACAGTGCCGGCAGTATGCACAGAGATTAACATTTATCAGCCTGACCTTTGCTGGGAGACAACCTGTTTATTGCCTGCATTGATGGTTACGCACAGTGGATGAACTGTAGCTGTAAATCATACAGTCATTCCCATTCTGTGGTGTATGTGATCCTTTGATGATGTGTATGCTCATGCTGGAAAAAAAGCAGGGAGGGATGTTATATCTGACATTTTAACTTGTTTACTTTGAGCACATGCTATTCATTCCTTATCTTCCATTAAATCAGTCCTCCTTTGGCCTTTTTCACACATACAGACTCAGAGTAGCAGGCTCCCTCTTGCCTTTTAACAGGCCTGAGGCTTGCAGGTGTGTTTAGAGTTGTGAATGAAGTTTATATATCACTTAATGTATATGACTGGACAGTTATTGTCCTGCCACTACAATTATGCACGACCAAGTAATTCCTGAGTGGTCCGTTTCTAAACCTAGTTCTTCCTATTCGAGTCCCTGTAGCTTGCTGAAGTTATATTATACTGCAACTGTACTTTTACATAGTTCAGTTTCAGTATAAAACAGCTTCTGTTTGTAGATGGGATTAAAGCAAGACAATAGTTTCCTCCCACGCAGGACAGAAAATGTCCATTAAGTTGAACTTTAGTCGCTAGGCTACTTGAGTTGCAGTGGGTGTTGCCAAGATGTCGAGCACAACCAATATGGGATTTTAAAGACGGATACTGATTTAAGAGGGGAAATATTTACAGTTTACAATATGCTGAATTTTTGAGGTGAAATTATTATAGTGAAATGTGGATTATGCACCAATTTTGCAACAAAATCACTAAAAAGTAGGGCTGCACAGAAAAAGATGTCTAATTGCAAGTTTTTTGATATTGCAATTGTAATGTGATTCATAATTTTGGAAGAAAATATCATTTTTTGGGTTATTATTCTAATTATCATGGAAAAATGCATTAAAATGATCATGGTGTGATTATTGCAGAGAACATTATCTGCAGGCTGGGAAATCTTGGAACACCACAAAAATTAATTGATACTTCAATACATTATTTGCCGATATACCACTAAGTCCATATTGCGATTTAGATAAAATTAGGATTAATAGTGCATGCACAGGTTTTCAGAAGGCTGCTTTCTTAAGCAAATAAATAAGAAATAAAACATTAATAAATACCTTAAAAAACATCAGCATTTTTGGTTCAGGATCGAAGAAAAATAAAATACAATAAATACCCAATGCCATTTCTAAATCAAATCGAGCATTGTTTTTTGCATTACATTACTGTAAAAATGTTTTTTATATTGTTGCAATATAACCCATCCCTCTAGATTATGGTTGGAGCTGGTTTTAATTAAGATGATTAAAGTGCCCTTACTTTTACTGTTGTTGAGTTCATTCTAGAAACAATAAAACTGAAATGCCTTTTTTTCCTGAACTGTTATGCTGATAATGATGCAGGGGAATAAAAAAAACGATTTAAAACAAATCGTAACAAATACAATTCATCAAGTTTAGGGGTCAGTCTTAGTCGTCATGTAATCAAATCATTACAATTCGGTTGAAATAGTCCTTCTGCTACTTTTTCACAATATTTATCAACGTTCCCCTTTATAAAAGGGACAATATTCATGTGATACTGTGAGAAATGAGAAACCAGGTATTTGTTCAGCTTCAAAAAAATGATTTGTATGCATTGTAGTGTACTTATTTCTCCCATTTTGTATTTCTCTCTAGAGTAACTGTCAGTATTGCATAACTATAGCTGATGACAAAGATTTGGACTGTTTCCCCGATGTAATCAGACCACTTAACACACCTTGCCGTTCTGCCAGAATACTTCTGAATGTGTTTTGGGGCAAGATGTGACATTTCAAAATTGCACTGACAGAAAAAAAAAGCTATCAATGGAAAAAAATACAAGTCAGAATCTGTAATAAACCACATGATTGACCTTGATGCCAGGGCAGTGGGCGAAGAAGGCCTCCGGGCTTTGAGAGTGGTAAAGTGAGCCGTGGCCGACACACCCCCACGGAGCACGGATGGTGAGGTTGCCGCAGTCAAACAAGTTGCCAGAGCGGTAGCGGTACTTGGCTGCTTCATTGACTATCTGGAAAGAGACCAATACAATTAAGGTTAATACAACCACACATTAATAGTTGACGTGATTAAACTTTACTGATCCGAATGGGACACCTGGGTTGCTACAACAGCAAACGCAGCAAATTCCAGTCAGTAAAAAGACTATAACAACAACATGTTGTGGGTTTATGGGGTCTATTTAGTGTTTGCTGGTTTAATCAACTGCAGATCTATTTATCAAAAAGCACCGTAGTAAATGGAGTGCTTTCTTTTGTTTTTTTATGAAGTCAGACCACACTAGTGGACAGTGGACTGAAGCTTCATGTGCAGAGCCATTCTCTCTGCTATTCCCCTTAAAGCTTTTAAAAACGTTATTTTATTTTTAACGAGCAAAATTACCTAAAGTGTCTGGTTCCTTTTACCTACTTCTACAGTTTCTGATACTGGGCTTCCTCCAAAAAAGTGTCCCAAGTTTTCTTCCCTGAAGCTCAGGTGGGCTGTTAATTCAGCCTTTATGCCTCTCGGAGGTCAGTTTGGACTGAGCCGTTTTAAGCGAGAGCCCAGAAGGAGAGAAAAGGAGCCCACTCACGGCCTGACACCAGATTTGATCTACTATTGCTCACAGCAGGAGCCCCTTATAGAAACTGGTTCCATTATCACACGTTTTGTTTTGCCTTGACATAACAGAGACTCATTTATCTTGTGGAGGGTGAGAATACACAGAAGGACACTAGTGTCAGCATGTATGAATGCTAAAACAGCAGGGCTGCCCACTGTCCTTCTCAGCCATATTAATCTTTCTCACTGTAAAAAGACCCGGGAAAGACCTTTTGTTTAACACATTTTTTCAAGTTAGATTGTAGAATATAATACAATAGAAGATTTGAAGTCTGTTTATCAAACACCTGCATGCAACAAGGAATAAGATATACAAACAAGTCAGAAGAATAAATATTTTTTTTTTCCATTTGTTAAACCACTTTTAAGACACCTTTTATCATATCACCTAAATCTACACTAATCAATGCATATTTTAGCCACGGTTTATATTAACTTTGAAAGTAAGGGATAAACAGAAGACCAATATAGCAACAAGTCTCATCTCAAGCCTATCTCATCTGCTGTGAGGCAACAGGAAACAATCACATATGGAATGGTTTTTATTTTAAATATTAAAAGATTTTTGGTCTACATGAGTGATTGTGTAGATAGATACAGCACCAGATTATGTTGAAAATCGAACATTTGTTTATATAAATATACTGATGTTTGTATCTTTTGCTGGAAGGCCTCATCACTCCAATGTAAATAAACTGCAAATGCACAGATGGTTATCACATTTATAATACTAGGAGAGGCCCATGGATGCAAAACAAAGATACATTACATAACCATATTCTCTACCGATTCATCATTTTTGCTGGCTTGGGCCATGACGTTCAGGTTGAGTGATTGCACTGTTTGTTTTGGTGCAACAATGGTGGTATGCACTCTGATCCAGAGCCCTGCGAATGTGTGTGCTGGTACACCAGGCAAGTATAAAGAGTACAACCTAACTCAAAGCTCTACATTCCTGCAGCATAGAAATAAGTCGCATAGGGATTTCACACTATAGTTACCATGGTCACACATCAGAAAAAAAGTGTGGCGTCTAGTTAAAGGTTCTTTGTATAAAATCGGCAATTACTCTGGCCTATACCAATGTTACTAAATGTCTTGACAGATACTGTTATTTTATATGAATAGTTAGGCCATCATTAAGTGAGTGGTGGTATTTCTAAAAAACAACAATGTAGATGGGATATTCTTAGCTTTAGTACAGACATAAAATGTATTTGTGGTGTTTTTTCCACCCATGTTTTCCCTCTCCTTCTAATCTAATTTGTGACGAATATCTTTTTATTTCTGCCAGTACATTTCTCATCATGCTTTTGGTGATACAAACAGGATGTACAATGTTGCCATGGAGTCAGCGAGGTAGCCAGGGTCATTTCACTCAAAAAAAAAAGACATTAAAAAATAAATTCAATTTGATGAATTTTTTTTAGGTATAATCTGAAGTTATTAGAAGCTATATCTATGAAAGAGGTATCAAGAAAAAAAACACACTGGAAGGAGTGTGCGGATTCCCCTAATAACTGTATGATGTCTTGGTGTCCAGTTATGACTCTGAGAAGGATTTTTGATGCAAAAGGCAGGTTTTAGCAGTTGCGTCAGCTTACTTTCCCTCCTTCTAACCTGTCCCTTTAACCAAACACCTACAAACTGCCAGTGAATGTGATCCTTTGCTAAGAGAGGTTTCTCCTGCACCACATCAACATTAAAACAAGTATAAGATAGCTATAAATTACATTTTGATAATCATGTTTTATTTGCAAAGTGTAAAAATGTCTAGGGACTTCTTATCTCTAGAGCATTGTTAGTGTCTTGTCTTGCACTGTGTTAGTCTGCGGTAATGTGTTACTGACCTAACCTGTAGAGCTGCAACAATCAATCAATTAATTAATTAATCAAGTTGCTGCATTACTTACCTGGTCAAAAGCAGGATAGATGTAGTCAGCAAACTGGATCTCCGCAATAGCTGTTGCACCAGCAACAGCTACTCCAATACCAAATCCCACAATCCCCTGCTCACAAAGGGGGGTGTTGAAGACTCGGTCTTTACCTGGGGAGACAACAGCAGAGTGGAGGAGAAAAAGATTAAGTAGCTGAAGGCAAACTGAGCTAACTGATGTATCAAGTTTCCCGGAGAGAAAAGTTCAAACACATGTTTAAGGTTTAAGTCTGAGATCACTGAACAGCCCATTGTATTGAATTATTTATTTGGTACCGCAGACCACAACTGTACAACCCTTATTCCCCCCCGAAATATGGATGCTGTGTAAAACATAAACAAAAGAAAAAAATTCAAAAAAGTTGGGATGTCTCTGCTTATTTCAGTAGGACAATGCAAAGTCATATTCTGTATGTGTTACAATAGCATGGCTTCGAAGGAAAAGAGTTCAGGTAATAGATTGACCAGTTGTCCCATTAAAAATGTGGGACGCATTATGAAGTGCAAAATATGACAATGTAGACCTTGAAATGTTGGGCAACTGAACATATATATTCTTTAAAACTTCAACACTTAGTGTCCTTGTTTCCTAAATGCTAACAAAGTGTCTTTAAAGAAAAGATGATAATACAGTGATAAAAATACACCCGTCTTGATTTTTTGGTATATACTGCAGGCATCAAATTAAAAAAGGAGTGTATATTTACAATACATTTGTCGATTTGAACAGTTATCAATAAATATGTGAAAAATTGTTTAGCAAATGAACACACTATTTTATTTATGTTTTAAGTTTTGTTTTACAAAGTAGTTGTAATTATTCATTTGGGACCACTAAGCACAATTACAGAGGGTGTCCAAGGATCAGCAGGGTTTTTTTCTGAAAACAGAACAAGGCCCAGGCAGCACACTTGAGTGATGAGGTTGCAAAGAACATGTGCCCTTAAAATGCCATGCAGTCCTAAAATAAATGAAGTGACAAACTGATGACTCCCACTCAGCTGTAGCTAACCAAGCCTGTGATGCACACACACAACATCAGAAAAAAATAAAATAAAATTCCATTCTCCACCCTATAATCTGAAAAGGAGCCGCAGGAGTGGGACTCTAAATTTGGGTTGTGTGTTATTTTTGCTCTCATCTTTGTGTATTTGCCAGTCCAGTATTTTTTTGTTTTGCTGGGGAGTGCGTTTCTCAGCATTGAAACTCTGCCCTTATGTGCACTGCCTGTGCTCAGAAAGTTCAATTAGCAACCACAGCACCACAAACCCTTAGAGGAATGAACAATTAAGCGATCAACATTTTGTGCCTTGCAACTCAGACTGAAGCCAACCTCAAATATGCAGCTTCATGTGAAAGTGACAGTAAGTAACATGTGTGTGTATGTGTGCTTCTGTGTATCATCAAAGCAATGAGTAATAAGTCATTTAATGACGAGAAAAATACAACCAAGAGATGGAACAATAACACAATGTGCGACCGTCAAATGCATTGATGCGTTAACATTTGTGCCTCAGTCTAGAATGCATATTTAAATAGACATGTTTGGGTAACTTTTATAGCCTGTGCTGTCTGGAACCAGCACTGCATTCAGTAAAAAAAAAAAAGGCTATACAAAACACACACACATCAATGAGAGGGAGAGCGAGTCGGAGCATGGGGGTCAATGTGTGCTGTGGTTTTCAGGGAAACAGCTCTCAGAGGTAGCCAGTAGCCAGCGGCGGGAGATCTGCATCACCAAGGTGAATGCATCTGCCTCGTAAAAAGCCATTCATGTAGTGTCTGCCATGCATTAACCTCTGTTCTGTATAATGGCTATGGGTGGCAGAGGTGTGCACCATCCCTTTCAGTAGTGAGGGGGATAAAAACAGCTTTGCGCTCGTCACTGTACACAAGGATGAGATGGAAAATAATGATCCCTCTCCAAAGGTCAACACTTCTGACGTCAGTGAAAACAAAAAGGCAAAGCCGGCTACTGTGGGGAGGATTTGACACTCCTTGCTAGTGAAAAAAAAAACCTGGCAAGCTATTGACATCTAATTATTTTTAGACCACGTTAAAACCATAACAAGGAACAAAAACTATTAAGTATGTCTGTTAAGGGTTGTGTATTCATGCCGACCTGTCACATACAAATATAAGTTCCATGTGACTACCCATAAAAACATGCTGCTCGAACTAAGACTAACATTAAATGCTGTCATTCAGACATTAACAAAAGGGTAGATTGTATTTAGAATCAAATATAGCCTCTCTCTTGTCTAGAAAACAGTCAATAAAGTCATTTGATTGTTAAGTGTTTTATATTTAGAGAAACTGTAAGCAGCTTATGAACATCAGAGTTAAAATTAAGAAGAGGTTTACAAAAAAAATGCCACTGTATTTTAAAACCCTACACCCCATCACTGGGATGATGCATATTTAGGTGCTTTGAATTAAATTCTAATGCTATTTTATTAAATTATTTTTTGCATTTTGGTATTTTCAATTCCACAGCATAAGAAATGCTTTTCAGTTTTATAGCTTATTGTGAACTGTTGACTCTTTGGACAGTGTTTATAGAGTGTAATATAAAAGTACTTGCAAAATTAGTTATTTTTATAATGAAAATGGTTTACGGTACAGTGGGTAAAATGCTACCTCCATCCCAACCGAGACGATTTTGTCCGTCTTTGACAACTACACTTCTGTCTGTTCTGAACCATGAGTCCTAAACCGCATGAACTGAATCGTGACTTCTGTGTGCTGTTAAACCCCTATTAAGTACTGTCACTGCACAGCTTCTGTACACTGTTTAGTCAAACAGTTTGAGGGGATCTGAATGTAGCTGAAGACATGGCACTGCTTAATGCTATTTAGAGGGAAAAAACAAAGCTTGCGATTTCAAATTGGTTCTTCACAGATTTTAATCTACAGGAAATTGGTCGCAACCACCAACTTTTCCTCTACTCACTATTCATTATGGACATTACTCATATGCCATGTCTTTGGTCATTTCAGTCCCAATAGGGATTTATGTTAATGTTCTGAAAGTCAACTACAAAATCAAAATTGAACTGTCAGTTTCTTCTGAAGGAAAAATCCTAACTGACTAATACCAGGAAGACACATAATTTATTTTAATAATGTAATGAAGTGCAGATGCAGAGCTCTCTGTGGGTCAAACTTCAAAGCTCTTGGCAGTGGAAGCTACATCCCTCTAAGCCTTTTCACAAAAAAACATTTTGACATGTAACAGTAGGAAAATCACAGGTTTTAAGTGATAAAAGGACTGGTGGCTGAATTCCATTTAGCGGCTTCAGTTTCACTGTCACTCTCTTGGCTCACTGACACATTTGAATAGAACGTGGCCATTGTAACCTTTATCGGTAACACCTGTGTTTTTCCTACTATAACAAGTCACAATGTCTGCTGTGAAAAAGACCCATCAGAGAAATAATCTCATGCATATATTTTGCATTCATGCACTGCAATTTCTTGCTCTTTGTCACTTGGCAATTCTGATTTACCTGTAACAAACTGACATCTGTCACAATTGCTACTTGCTGGAAATAATCAATCAATAGAGAGCAGGTGCGCATCAGTCTCTGCTGTACGTAATTCAGAGCCGATTTACCTTTATTCGACTCCACACATTTTGGTCATATTAAAGGAGTACCTAACAAGACAATGGAAAATAATTTATTGGGCCTTAAATAACGTTTTGACAAATTCTATGGAGCAAGAAGTGATTTTAAAAAAACAACATTAATAACACAGGCTTTTCTTGCTGTGACATGTCAAAATGTCTGTCCACCTGGTGTTACTGTAGCTACACTGTCAACCTGAACATTTTTCAATATACCATTTATATTTATAATATACCTGCACCATCAAGCTTAGGGACTTCTTCCCACAGGCGATAAGAGTTTGCAACTCTTAAGCCCCTGAGTTCATTACTTGCAACTGTCATTATGCCACCTCTTTACATGATACACAAGTCACTTTATTCATATGCAATACTGTCTACACACATTTATATGGCTTTACATTTGTATTTTATCCTTATAAATTTGCATCTTATGCCTTAGATTGAGAGTTTGCTTTACTTGCATGTTTTTTTAAATAGATGTTTATTGAGCATTATTGGAGCATAAGTTCTCAGGGGGTTTTTTTTGGCAATGACTGCTTTTTCTGTAATTGATTTGCATATGAAGAATAAGAACTTGACTCTTGTCTTGATTCGAGCGCCAACATAAAAACAGTAGATTTCAAAACAAACTCACAGCAATGAGCACTGACATGCTATATCAGCTTACTATATCAAGTTTGTAAAGCTACCGTGCTACAAAGGACGAACTAGTGCAAACAGATCCTTCTGGTCCTCTGGGTGAACATTGAGCAGTAATATGACCTTGCCAGAGAGGAAGTGGAGAGCTTCTTCAGTCCTCTGCTGCCATCTAGTGGCAAAATCATTAAATACATGGAAGAACAACTCGCTGACATTTATTTTTTAGAGCACACTCACATATTAGAGACGTATGAATAGGAACAATCAACGGGGAAAACAGCATCTTACCATATTTGTCTCGCAGTCCTACTGTGCATCGGAATACTCCACCGAAGGCAACATCTTCCCCAAAGATGACTGCAGATAAACACAACACAATCAGTGATACAATGAATTTAAAAAAAAAATGAGAGCAGAGAAATAGAATACAATTATTTTTAACACACCACTATCCCATCCTACAGCTCTGAGATATGTTCAGGGTTAGGAGAGCTGTTTGACCAACTTTTCTGCCCTTGAAGAGTAACTCATAACACATTGCTTGTAGTAGCCAATAGACTGTATAAAATACCATGAAATAAAAATAACACCAATGACTCAAAAATATGTGGATGCAACTAAATATCTTAACATTTTTTTAGCAACATGACCCCACAACTTCATATATCAAGTTCTACTGAAGTATATTTTTTACAATCTTGCATATATCTTATTAAAGACCTGTTAAAAAGCAGTGCGCAAACAAGGAACCTTTTTACATAATGATGCTCCTGAACACAGTTAGCCATTTGTGACACATCAGGTTATTTACAGGCAAGACAATCAAATATTTTGGAAGTTGCAAGATATATCTAACCGGTAAAAAATGTATCCTATTTTGCATGACGTGTCTAGTCTTACAAGGTTATTAAAACTATTTAAAAGCCAAAACTGCATGATGATAAAAGGAGTAAAGGGGTAGACTTTTCTCATATTTACATCTTTTAACGGCTTCAAAATTCACTTGCTGATTAGGCATATCCTACCTGCTGTGGGATCACTGGCAAGAGTGTTGTCCAAGGCACTTGTAACTGACTGGAACATGTTCATCTTCTGGGTGGGTCCTAAAAGGTTTTAAAATAAAAGTAAATAGAAAATAAAACCCAAGCAACAATTCATTGTTTTGCAATTGGATTTGCCAAACAATACACTGTTAAGTGGCCATACCAGTTATTGCAGAGGAAGAAACATTGAGGAAATTGGCACAGATACACTGCCTTCAGTCAAAAAGACAAACACTTCTTTGTTTAAAATAATGAACAAATATGACAAGCAGTTTCTCAACAGGTTTTCTAAAACCTGATAAGTCACCAAAAGTTCTTTAGTGCTGTCATGCTACACCAGACAGATGCACCATACTTTGATGTCATTAAATGAAAACCTCCTTGACAAACTTGTTTGGCAACTTCTATTGTCATTATGTCTCTAGACAGAAAAAAAATTAACGTGACAGTACAATGTTTTAACGAAGGTATTGTTCAGTTAGTGGAGTTGTAAATGTGCTGCTTATATGCCGAACATTCGCCCTGTCATCTTCGACCAGGTGGTCGAGCTTTTTAGCAATGTCAGCATTGAAAGATTACGCAGTACAAAGGACAGCAGTGTTATGTTTACAAATAAGATTACTTAATTTTAAAGACCTCTTCGACCTCAAAAATGTGTTTTGTAAATGTTAATGACCTGGCTTTTATGCAAGAGCTTCACACTGTGGAGTACATGTAAATAGTTTGACCATAGAAGGCTATTTTCACATTCACAAAAACAACATATACCAACTGTTCAAATGCAGGTACGTCACTTGACTTTTTCCACATCTAAACTGTGGAAACGTCCTGAGCTACACGATTGTTTCATGTTGCTAACGATAGCCGGCTAGCCAGCCACTCACCATATTGTGTCTGCACGGGGTCAGGCTGGAAGGTAAAGTGCGCGACATGTCTCCGTTGTGTTTTTGTACGGGAGCTGGAGCTCGGCGACAATTTCAGCAGAGTGACTCCAAAAGAGCTGTGGGTCCCGGTGCAAACACCGGAAAGTTTCGAGTTTGCACCTCGAATGAAGAACCGTGCAGCAGCCGCCATCACTGTTTGTTATGACTGAACAGGAAGGGCAAGATGAATCAAGTGCGAAGATCGTCTATTCAAGCGAAGATATCATCACTCAGTGGAGGGAACTGGATTACACAGCCTATATCCCTCCTCATTTCTGGATATTAATGGGCATTCTTTAATCTGACTCATGAAATGATACTTAAAAAAACAAAACCTACTCATTAATAATTAATTATCAACATAATTACTGTTGGCCACCATCGACCCAAGATCAATCAATACATTTGTTTGCATTCAAACATAAAATACATTTTAGGAATATGTTCAATCTGTAATAGCTATTACAGGAGATACCTAATACTCCCATTTACTATTACAGTAAAATGCCTATGTTGCTTAGACTGTGATGAGAGAACCCCTATAATCTTGTCAAAAGACCGTTGAAAAGTAAAACATAAGGCAAGATAAAGAACAGAAAGCTAAATGTGAGGCAGAGTGAGACCTCTTCTTTCTCCCCGATGCCAGCGTCCATGAGTAAATAAAGCTTGTGATTGGTCAAAAAAGAGGGCGTATGGCTACGGTCAATGCGCACACTTACGGAAGTGGCCGAAATATTGCCATTGTCAAGCAGCAAATTTAGGCATGAGTTGGCGTTGAGAAGTATACATCCCAAAACCACATCTTTTGCATAAGTGCCGGAGTTCTGTGGTCAGAAAATCCGATTAAGCCAGCCGCCGTTTGAATTTTAATGCGTGTCTATTCACGCAAGTACGGCACCGCTGCTCGAAGGGGTCAAAAAGGACGAAGACTTGTATTTCAGCAAATATTTTTCACATTTGATATACCAAGTAAAAAATATATAGCACACAACGTATATCAACAATTCTTGTTGCATATGTGACATCACCATAGAAGTCTCTAAATCAGATAACCCATTTCCATAATATTTTTGCTGAGAAGTACCATGTATTTCTGCTTGACCATCTCAAATCTGAAGTAACAGTCAGGCTCACTGTACATGGAAAGTCACCTCAGAAGACATTGTTACCCAACACACTGATCTCAATGTAGATGTGGATTCCATTAGATTCATACTAAATGTGCTCTCAGTTTTTAGTATTATGTTATTACCATGTATCGCATTGAAGCAATAGTTAGTATCACTGCTACTTCAGTATGCATGATTGCACGATTTACCTCTAACAAAAGATCTATCAAATCACTGGCTTGCAGAATTATGTCCTGAAGACCATCAAACCCAAAAATGTCCAAAAAACACATGCATTTTCAAAATAATGCATTGTTTTGCAATTGGATTTGCCAAACAATACACTGTTAAGTGGCCATACCAGCTATTGCAGAGGAAAAAACACACTGAGGAAATTGGCATAGATTCACAGCCTTCAATCAAAACACATACATACACACTTCTTTAAGAAAATGAACAAATATGACAAGCAGTCTCACAACAGGTTTTCTGTAATCAGTAAAACACGATAGCAATGTTTGAGTGATCACATCTAGGTCAAATGAACTGTAGGACCAACAATGAGAGGATATCTCGCTGGGTACTGTCTCAGACTATAATCGAACACCAACCTTGTGTGATAAGTCACCTAAAGTTAATTAGTGCTGTCATGCTACACCAGACAGATGCACCATACTTTGATGTCATTAAATGAAAACCTCCTTGACAAACTTGTTTGGCAACTTCTATTGTCATTATGTCTCTAGTCAGGAAAATTTAACGTTACAGTACAATGTTTTAACGAAGGTATTGTTCAGTTAGTGGAGTTGTAAATGTGCTGCTTATATGCCGAAAATTTGCCCTGTCATCTTCTACCAGGTGGTCGAGCTTTTTAGCAATGTCAGCATTGAAAGATTACTCAGTACAAAAGACAGCAGTGTTATGGTTCCAAATAAGATGATTTCATTTAAAGACCTCTTCGACTCTAAAATTTGTTTTGTAAATGTTAATGACCTGACTTTTAAGCAAGAGCTTCACACTGTGGAGTATATGTAAAAAAAATTGACCAATCAAATCACTGGCTTGCAGAGTTATGTCCTGAAGACCCTCCAGCCCAAATAAGTCCAAAAAACACATGTATTTTCAAAAAAAGTTGAACATTTAAAAAGATAAAGACTTATTGAAAAAAGGGGAAACATAAATAACAGCAACAGTTTTTAATCATTTCAATGTCAAGCCCTTCTCTCACAAAGATATTTGTTAAAATAGCACATCTTGTCAGTTACCTGTCGTGTCTATCAGCTGAGACAAATAAAACACCATCTCTTAAGGATATAGAATTTTTATTTGACTATGTGATATGCTTACATTAATTATTATAGGAAAAGAGTAAAAATGAAGCAATATAATGATTTTGTTTCAAAGCCACAAACATACAAATATAGGTTTGTTAGTTCTACATCCTGCAGAAAAATACTATTACTATACTGAAGTGGTTAAGAGGGGTTTAAAAAAACAACAACTATATTGACATCACAGATCCCATGATATTTAGGTTGATGATTTTGCGCACTCTGCAACATCCAACTTCCTGCCCGTATTGCACATTTTGGCCAGATTCTGTGAAAAGCAGAACGAGAGTTAATATTTGAAAATCGCATGAAGGGAGACGATGTCTAAAGTTCTACCCAGCAGGTCTTACATTAGCAGCTCGGATGATGCTGTTTGGAGACTGAAGGGCAGCAAGGTCTGTTAGGATTTTCTGCAGATCCTTGTTACTGGGACACTCTGAAACAGGTGAAATGTGTACTGGTCAGTAAACAACAAAGTTAGCTTCCAAGTACAGACATGTGTGTATGTGTGTGTGTGCGTGTGTACCTGGCTCAGGTGTTGCTTGTGGCTTCAGCTGCAGGTATGGATGATCCAGCAGCTCTGCAATAGAGATTCTCTCCTTGGGGTTTCGTACCAAGCAGCTCTGCATCAAACAAGGTATAACAGCTTATTTGTATTATAAACTTGACTTCAGTTCTAAGGCTACATCCACACAAATACATTTTCATTTTAAAACAAAAATGATCTCTGTCCAAACAATAACACTGGGTGTATAGATGCTAGTGCCATCAGTAAGTGAATTGTATAATGTTACTCTGTGGTTGAAAATACAGACAATACTAAGGAGGATGAAAAATGATGGCAAAATTAACAGAGAATTCTATGCTTGGACCGATGACAAGGTGGAACCGTTACAGAGAGTAGCTAAATATGAATTAATATTTTAGTTAAACTTGAAACATGCAGAGGTCTTTAGTGCAGAATATGGTCTCTGTGCAACTTTAACCCTTATTTACATGAGAGCAGTCTAAACTTTGTAAAAGTAAAAGTATGTTTCTTAATCCATTAAATCTGCTTCAGCTTCTCTCTTGTTAATCTTTTGGCACAGTACGTTTTTAAGTGTGTATTTCAGTGCACAAAGTCTCTATAAAAAGTATTTTCTCTCCCTTGCCGTTTTTTAAATAGTTCTACAAAACTGAAACACAGATGATCTAATTGGGATTTTTTAAGACATCAATCAATAGAGAAACACTTTCACTCTGATGGGAAACTTGTAAGAGAAAAAAATAAAAACAAAAACATCCAATTTGCTGTATGCTTACAGTGCCCATACAATTTATTGGCCCTGTATATACTGTACATACGTGTATGGACACAAACCTTCACTTGTATCTTTTGTATTTACATCACACTGATTTTGAGTTAAAGTCCTGGTCTCTCACCTTCAACACATTGAGCAAATCCTTCTCTGAGATGTCAGGAAACTCAATCCTGTGGGAAGGATCAATGATGGCGTGCAGCTTGGCGATCTGATTGGTGATGCTTTGGAATGGAGTTTTCCCATAAGTCATGCAGTACAGGATACATCCAAGGGACCACACATCTCCTTTGGCACTGATCTTTGGAGAAAACAAGAAAAATGTTTTCACCACTGGTCTGCAATTAGAAATTATTTCTTACGATGTTTAACTGACTTGGTACCTTTGAGCGGGCTTTTCCTGCCTGGGAGGAAGTGTCTTTGATGGCCTCAGGGGGCATATAGTTCAAGGTTCCAACCTGTGTACGACAAACAGCCGTGTGTTACATGGGTAGAGCCTGGTGTGTAGATGTGATACATCTGATTTATGTTTATTTTAAAAAAGCACTCTTTTCGCAGACTTTCATATATTTAAAACATCTATTTTGGTTGTTGTGCATGGATGAGATTATATGCGTTCTTCTCCTACACTGTGGTTGTAGAGTATTGAGTTATAACAATGAGCAATTGGTGTTTTTGAGGATGATCGGGTTATCAACTTATTTCAAGTGCATTTACTTATGCACTTCAACCCCACATTTCAGAGGCTCAGTGTGTAATTTAAGTGTATGACATGAATCTTACCTGTGAATCCTTCATTATGCTCGTCACGTCTGGTTGAATTCTGTTTGCAATGCCAAAGTCAATCAACTTCAGCGAAGCATTCACAATAACAAAATTTGCTGGTTTCAAGTCACTGTGGATGATTCCTACATAGACGACAAGTGGGACACATAGATTTGGAATGGTTAGAAATCAACATTTTAGTCTGCTGTTTAGTAAACAATTAGGAATCAATTAGGAAACGGTAGTGGGAGCTATAGAGAAAGAGAACCATGTTTGTGGATGGTGTGGACCGCCTCCAGCATGTTCTTCCAGTAGAACTTCCTCTCCAGCGGATTAACAGTTTTACGGTTTCGCAACCAAGTGTTCAGATCCAAGTTTCCACACTCCATCCGCATGTAGATGTAGCTGTTGGTTATTTCACTGCAAAGACAGGTATGACTGCCATGGTTAGTTGACCCATTATATTTCTCTTTTGTATACAATTATGCTGTAACACCCAAACTTTAAAAAGAAAAGAAAAAAAATGGTGAAAAATCTTTCAGCTTAAGGAAGACTAAACTATTTCAAGATGAATTCTATGCATTGCATTAGAGTGGTGTCAAAAAAACCAGCAGCCACACTGACCCTTTCATGGATCACTTTGACAGCTTTGAGTTGGAAGATGTGTACATGGTGCAATATGATAACGTGATTCACATCATATTATGTCTGTTTACTAACGGACTAATACAGCCACAAGAATCTAACAGGCTACAATTACAGCCGAACCAATAAAGTTGAAAAGATCAGTAGAGGTGGAAGGGAAGAAGCTCTTTAGCAAACGTTGTGATTGTTACTAGAAACTTCACAAGTTATATGTGGTGATGACACATGACAGAGTACTCTCCTCTTCTTCACTAAGAAATGCATTGCCGTCACCAAATGGACCATAGTTGCTACTTTCTCATTTATGGCCTCTTTCAGTCTTCTTATGTTCCACACTGAAGCAGCTGCAGAGCAACACCTTGTGGTAAAAGTCTCTATACCAGTCCAGTCCAGTGGTTGGCCTATCATCAAGCTGGATTAAAAAACAAAACAAAACGTCTACAAAACCATAATACAATGCTTTTGGGCAGCTATGTACTTACTAGTCATAGAGCTTGATAATTTGATCGCTGTATTGCTGCAAGTGGTTCAGATGCTGAATCTCATTTTTGTAGCTTTCTATTGTCTGAGCATCAGCCTCCTCAAGGTCAACGTATTTCACGGCAAACAGCTGCTTTTTCTGATCAAGGACCTGATAGACCTGAAACAAAAAGAAAACAACAGGTAGTTGATTATACAATTGATGCAAACAACAAAGCAAAAGTGTATGAATGCTGAAACACAATATTATTTCCCCATTTATGTTTTACCTTGCTCGATCCACCACGTCCAATCATCTTGAGGATGAAGAACTGCTTGCCCTTTATAGTAATGGATTCATTTGAAAACGCAGTGAGGGAAGCCTAAAATTTAATTTAAACAAAAGAATATCATGTCAATACGATTTAAAATGATTCCTCGTGCAGGTCATTTCAAAACAAAAAAAGGCCCATTCTGCATATTACAACTGTGCAGGTATATAATGCATTTCATCTCTGCTCTCTCTGCTTGAATATATTATTCATATCAGACATCTTTTTATTACTTGACTGAGTGGAAGCCTATTGTAGCTGTAAAAGTAATGTCAGTACCTCTAATGTAATAGAAGCTGATTATTTCATATTGTTGGTGGCACTTTCATGTCAGTAACAGCTTTCCAATTGCAAAGATAAAAAGTAAAACAGTAAATGTGGGCATGAACTTGCTGTACCTGTGGAGTTTGGAAACATGTCGCCTGGCTTAGTGGTGTGAATGGCTGCTGAACGGGTCCAGCTCTGTGTGCTGCCACGGCAGAGGAAGACACTTCAGGGTATCTCTTTAGATCAGGAGTAATGAAGCTGAGGGGGAGAAAGATGGAGGTGTGTCTTGGGAAATTTTATAATGGCACAATGAGGCACATAAAGAAGCAAGAGAGTTCATATAAAGCAAATTTAGTTTGACTGATTATGTACCAGACAAGCAGACACCCAAGTCAAACAAATACCTGTCAGCACAGGGGTTTCTGTTGCTGTTTGGAGTCTGACAGACTGTTTGTGGGTTCAGTCTTGACGGAATCTGGATGGATGGAGTGGGGACGGACTCAAGTACACGATGAACAGGTCTGGGGTCAGGAGGTGTTGTGCGTTTATCCTGGAAAGAAAATCATTTGTCAAGATTTGATGTGCACTAGGGTAAGGTTTTTGAGACTAAAACAGAATAATAAATCATCTGAAGTACTCAAAGAAACAGAACCAATAATAGCCTATTTCAGAATGAAGCAGACGAATTGAGTCACCAAACCATCTTACAGCTTACCAAGATGCAAATTTAAGACTCTTTATGAAACAGTTTAAACATGTTGTCTAAATGCATTGCACAGAAAAATAGTAGTAGTTAAAGAATGCCATCAGACCTCTGGAGAAACATGCCGGTTGAGTAGAGATGGCATCTTCCATTCTGGTAAGGACTCCTTGTTGGCAGGTTTAGGTTGTTCCACTGATCGGTTCACAGGGACTCGAGCAGGAAGCTGAAATTCCTGGTTTCCCCCTGAAGCAGACACACTGACTGGAACTCGGGTTTGCAAATCTAAAAGAAAAGTGAAGAATGTATAACATTTCAGTAACAAACCATGTCCAACTCTTCAACTTTAACTATGCCCATCATTAAATCTCTGTATGAATGAACCTGTGGGATTTTCCTCCTCCGTGTTGGGCACAAGCTGTTTCTCTCCAGCTTTCAGGTTACGTATGGCCATGTCCAGCAGCTCTGCTGGCCGCGCATTTAAAGCCAGGGCTTTGTGCAGAATTGAAGTCGCTTTCATCACATTACCTTAAAGGGAAAGAAAGAAGAAAATTGTAATTTCACTATATTTAGTCCATCCTCTCTCCAACCTGTCTATACAATAAAGCCAGATGTTGTAAAAGTATAACTGCTAAAAGTACACATGTTTGTTTTCAATGGAGTGTGTATTTATGGCTGTGTAAATGTGTGCACTGGATGTGTGTCTGTCTAATGCAAATATCAGATTTCTGAAAACTAAAATAAATACAAAACTATTCTACCTTGAGAAACCTCAAACTGGGCATGAGCTATGTGGACAAAAGCAAATCCTTTGCAGTTAGATCTTGCAACTATGAAGTGGTCCTGGGCTTCATCTGGGTCTTCAAACCTTCGAATAGAAATAAAAAGACAGTTGAAAGTGAAATAAAAAATAAAATAGTCAAAATACAACATTCTGGCAACAATAGTGTTTTTGAGCACTTAAATGGCTGTAGGCAGATATGTATACATGAGACATGATGATGTATGACAAGATTTATAATAACATTTAATTAATATACTGAAGCAGTTCCATGTTTCATTAAAAGCAATTATACGTTGATTAACATAATGCTGAGAAAATTATGAATCTCTTTTTTTAAAAATTCCCTCGCAACAGCCAAATACACACCATGCAAATTCAGATAGAGACATAGTATTTTCATCTGCACTCACCCCTTGAGTTCTGCATATCTGACCAGTATTCTGGCATAGCTGGTGTTTTTGCTGAATTGTCTTATTGGCAGCCTGGAGAAGATTTTAGAATAACAGTCCTTGAGCTTATTGAGGAGGTGGATGTCTGTGTGAGGGTTGCCTCTTTTCTCCAGGTTCTTCAGATATGTCCAACACGACTCTGGAGACTTTGTATTGACGACCTGGTCGAAGTTGTATGTTACATCTGTCGCAGAAAAACCTAGATGTCATCACTGCAGCCAAAACACTACATGCACATTGTTCACAGAGCTCGAAAAGTATTATGACAACTGAATAAAGGTCATACTACCTTCCATTGAGTGAAGGAGTGTGGTGGTGGTGGTGGTGGAGTCCACAGCTGCCTGGTCGTCCCAAGAGGAATGCTCTGGGCTGACAGCTGCTGGCTGAGAACGCAGCAATATTAGACAAAGACATTACACTTTGTTCTTTACCTAGAGCTGAAATTATTTGCTTAGAAAAGCACTGAAAATGAAACCCAAATGTTGATTCTGACATTGAAATACCCAAACTAATGCAGCTCATTTATACTCACTTGAACATCTCCATCAACAGGATTTTTCCTGGAGGATGATGGCCCAAATGGTGGGTTCATGTTTGAGCCAGATGTTTGCCTGAGACAAAATTAAACGTTGTTTATTCATGCATCTATTTATCCATCTACCTACAGCTAACCATCTAGCCAACCAGGATAACAGCAGAAGTTAGTTTAACATTCCATTAGCATAGGAAGCCATTTTCAATACTGTGTAGAATCATATTTAATTCAGCAACAAAACTGTGTTTATACAGAACACAATTAAATTAAACACCTTAAATAAATAAAATAAATGTTGTTATAAAGAATTACCTGGAAAAACTGGTGTGGCTTGATGAATCATTTCTCTTTAATTGTTTATTGTTGTAGTCATCGTCATCTTTTTCTGGGATAGAGAAAGGTACTACAGGAACTCTCAAGGGCTGCAACACAAAAGGTCCAAACACCACTTCAAATCTACTAAATGGAAATTAATTTCACACAATCTTTGAAAAAAAAAAAACAACAACTTGTAAGGGATTTGTGAAAACGCAAGTCGGATGAAACATAATTCTCACCATGCCAACTACTCTCTTGCGCTGAGATCCCATTTTCCAGCCTGGTATCTGGTCATCTGATGAGGCACCGAGGTGTTCTGTCCTGCAGGCCATTGATAAACATAAGTTTAATGTTCCCTAAATTGAACAGAGACCTGATTAAATGTTGGAAGTTGTCGTTTTATTCATACCCTGAACCAAATATACTGGAGAGCTGCAAGTCGCCTGTGCCGTCTGATGTTCTGCATACTTTTTGGAATGCGGAGGCTTTTTTGACAGAACTGTGCACGTTACTGTTCGACAATACTGGCAGAAAGAAAACACAGCAGCATGTTAAAATCAGACAATGAAAAAGTTAGCATAACGTATGATAATATTGAATTGTAAGAGTTTGCTGAATTGCACGTCAGTCAGTTACTCCAACCATGTAACCCCATGGGGTAAATATGAATAAATACTTACGTTGTACATTTTCCTTATTCTCGAAGAAAACTTGTGTTTTCCCCGTCTGCATACTTTGCAAGGCTGCCTCTAGCAGTTCCTTTGGTTTAGCACCCAGTTCAAAGGCATTCTGCAATATGTAAATGCCTCTCTTTGTGTTGCCTGGTAAGATGATATAGCAGACACTGAAATACCCCAGATAACATGTCATGAGAATGTGCTAAAATGTACAAGAACATCAAACAAACCTACCTTGAGAATGTTCAAACTGTGCATGTGCGATGTGAACAAATGCAAAGTTCTGGCTGTGAGATCTTGCCACATTGAAGTTGGCTTCTGCCTCATTGACATCTTGAATTCTAACAAAACAACAGGAAATACAGACTAAATTCACATGCATAATGTTTTTTGAAAATCATTACAAAATCACTCATTTAATAAGGCTTACTCCAGCTACTGATAAACACAGAATTAAAACTAGAAAGTGGACAAAAGGCATTTGAAGTATCAACCTTGGTTACTCACGCTTTTAGCTCTGCAAATCTGACCAACATCTTAGCATAGCTCTCATTCTGACAGTGTCTTCCCAGTGGCATATTGGAGAATACTCTGGTATAAAAGTCAATAAGTCTGGTGAGGTGGTTACGATCCAGTTGAGGGTCTCCTTTCTTCTCCAGGTCCGTCAAATATGAGAGGCATGATTCAGGTGAGTTTGAGCCAATAACCTGGTTAATATTGTCTGTGTCATCTGTAACAAGTGCAAGGTGTTATTATGACTTCATGCAGCATGGATGGATGGAAACCAGTGTATATGGAATATTTAGTGACAAAAATATTAAGACATTACCTTCATTGAGATACTTTTTAATTTTGTTGAGCTTTTGATAAAGCATTGCAAGCTGCTGCTTTCTGTCTGTATGCTCATCTTCTTCCATCTGGAATTGAAGAGTAAATACATAACATTATCCCAAAGAAGGTTATACATGCTCTCGAATTTAGATGTACACCAGCAACGACAAAACCCGACTAAAAGAATGATAATCAATGACTTCTTTGTTTGTATGAAATTGAGAGTTACTGCTACACGGATTCAGTTCCCTTTCACTCTATTGATCCTACAAGACACTCTACCAGACTGGTAACGTATAGGTGACATTTAACTTAGCAACAAGGATGTGGGGAACAGGGGAACTTTAAGACCATAGATATAAGTCAACTCCTCAATTTGTAATTGTAACGATAACGTCACGTTGTCACAATGACGTTCTGCTGTGTATTCAGCCATTAAAAAGCCTTCTTTCTTGATAATACCAGGTAGTTATGCATACTTACTGCAAAATAAGAAATACTCCATTGTTATATTCAAGACTTATTTCTGGAAACCGTTCTTAATAACTTACTCTTCGTGTTTACAATCTGAGTTAGCGTTAGCTCAGTGAGCTAGCAAGCTAGCTAACATGTTGTTAAGAATAACTAGGTTAGCGACTTTATTCCCCCATGGAAACTCGCTAACTGGGAAGCAGTTAAAACGGTTAAACGTATCTCCACAAGTATAATACACAGAACCACTCAAAAGAGTCTCACCATGTTTGCGCTGTCAAAAATCCCGTTTCACTTACGGAGCATTAAAAAAAGGCTCGCCTTCAACTGCCAGTTTTCAAATATGCCACTTCCGTCCCAGGCCGGTGTTGATTGGATAGTTCTGCGATGACGACAGCGTTGGTTGGGTTCACAAACTTGCCAGAGGGCACGAAAACTGTGATTATACAGTCATGAAAACGCGTAATAAATTATTAACAGTTGAGCATGCATGTTAAATATTCAAGGTTTCTTTTTATTATCCAGGGTTTATATTTCAATCAATACAATTAATTGAAAAAAAAAAAGTTTAACCATCAAAGGTTGTCTGAGAAAACCAAAACCTAAACAGTCTATGGAGACCACCTATGATGATTTTTAGGGCCCGGGCAGGCAACAACCTGCGAGGTCCCTATTGTATTTTCGTATGTATAATCTATGTTATTTACTTCATACTGCAAACAAAATCTACCTCTGGTTACAAATAGAGTCCTCATACACACACCCAAAAGAGGCACATATCACACATCATTCAACCTAAGACAGTGGGAAATAAGAAATGGCAAGTTAAATAAATAAAAAAAAAATTTAAATTAAAAATTATTAAAAGTTCTTAGAGGTCCAGACTATACTTAGATATTGATGTGAACTAAAATACGAATAGCAAAAGAAAAAAGAAGACAGAAAAATAAACAAAATAAAACAGCAAAATAAAATAAAACTTGTTTTGGCTGTAAAAACTTAGATAAAGGTTAAAATGTAGAAATAGTAAAAACATACATAAAAGCAAAAATAAATAAACACCTGTGCAAAGCATAGCAGGGACAAAACTGTTTTTGTGTCTTTTTGTTCTACACTTAGGGATTGTAAACCTACGCCCAGAGGGGAGGAGCTAGACTCTGTGTGCAATGGAATTGAACCAGTAATGCGCTGTAATTGTTTTGTGTACAAGGTCTCCACGTTGGGCTGTGGCTCACCAATCAGTCTGCTAGACCACTTTACTATTTGGTTGACAGAGTTTTTATTTTTCAATGAGAGGTTGCCGTCGGGGTGTGTGCGTTATAGGGGCCAGTCTATACCACCCTTATGAATTTCATTGCCTTAAGTGTTATAGTGTGGCCATGGTACCAAATATGAAATTAGACTGCCACCACAGTGCCACCTAGGAGCCAATCAATAAAACCTTAAAGGGTTATCCTCAGGAGGGCATTGACAATAATTGTACCAAGTTTTGTATAATAATGCACAAACTATCCCTTTAATCCTCATACAGTGTCTGAAGGAGGACTCTTAACTGATATGTATAAGTTAGAAGAGGCAGGTAGCAATGGTGAAAAGTAGTATGTACATTTACTCAAGTACTGGACTTAAAGTAAAATTTTGAGGTACTTTTATGTACATTTTATGTAACTTTATACTTCTACTCCACTACATTTTGAGACATAAATTGTACTTTTTATTCCTCTACATTTAGCTGACAGCTTTAGTTACTTTTCAGGTTAAGATTTAAAATGATTGCCCATTTTTATAAATTAAACCACTTAAAAGTTTATAAGGTAGTTAAAATGAGCGGAGTGGAGTCATTTCACAGTGTGGTATTAGTATTGTTACTGAAGTAAAGGATCTGAACACTTCTTCCACTACTGTCTTTTTTTAAAAAACTTTTTTTACCATTTGTAATTTATCTTTTATTTTCGGCTTCTGCGCATGCGCGGCCTTTCAGCGCTTCTACGCATGCGCGGCTTTTCTGCGCATGCGCATTGTCCAGAAAGACCGCGCATGCGCAGAAAGGAAAAAAGCCGCAGAAGCGATAAAAAAGACACGCATGCGCAGAAGCGAAAAAGCAGCACAGCAAGGCCGCGCATGCGCAGAAGCCGGAAAGGCCAGAAACGCAGAAAAAATAAATAAAAAATAAAAAAATAAAATTCTTCTCTTAAATTGCTTGCAGTCCTAGTTCTTCTTGTTTTTTGTTTTGTTGTTTTTTGTGGCCATTTCCACCTAAACATGCATTTGAGAATGAAATATGTTAAGTTACTGCGCTGTAAGTATAGTTAAAATTGCAGTTTCATCATATCTGGTTAAGTTCACGGTCCTATATATGTGGCCCTGTGGTCGTGTCGATGAAAAATTGTGGCCCCCTGCAGCATTTAAGTTGCCCATCCCTGCCTTAGAGTAAAGTATTACCAATATTATTGTCAACAATAAAACACTGATAAACTAAACAGATAACTAAACAATCTCCCTCTAGCTTCTCTTTGCTGGGTTCTTATCTGATGCCTATGAATGTGGCAAATTGTCGAAGAAGTGATGATCTTAAAGGGGTAAAATCACATGTTCTGAGGATGTAGGCGATTTTACCATAGGTGGCCGGCAGTCATGAGGAGATGATTTAGGCACACAAAAAATGACTCAGGCGATTATTTTAACAGTGTGACGATATTTGAAATGATCGGTAATGTCATCGGTTGACTTATCTGCTATGAAAACCAGGTAAGCCTACTGAAAACGAGTGGTGTAGTTTCCTATGTTTCCTACAGGACCTGAATACAGCAGGAACACGCTGCACTTCCCTGTTCCTGCTCCTCCCAGCTCAAAGATGGCAGCCATGGGACAGAGATGAGCTACGACACGAATTTAGGAGTTTTGTCATGACACCGCATTGGGTTATCTGGCTGCTACATGCAACGTTTTAACATGACAGCGATATAATTTGCCATTGCCAATGTGTCGTCTTTCGAAGACAATTAAAAGATTCAGAAATATCATGTTTTCCTGTGGGCTAAGCTAGCAAGCAACGGTTAGCAAATAAATGAACTTGTCTCTTCTGCAATACAACAAGAACGCCGCTGCTCTGCATACGGTGTATTGACATCTTGTAAGGTGAGCATTTATAAGATAGCTAAGACGTGCACAAATCTATTGAGAAACATAATTCTGTTGCGTTAATTTAGCACAAATATTGGTCGAAGTTGTATTACATCTGACGCTAACATTCGCTCCATCTTTTTGTTCGAGGGTCACAATTTCTTATCAAAGAGAAGTATATATCTGTCAGTTTAAATGCATTCATTGGCGTTTAATTATAGCTATTGCATCTTGTAATGCACCTGCTAACTGTAGCCGTTTACCCACAAGCAGGGTGGCATTTTAATTGCAGGCTAGTGTCACGCTTCTCCGGATTATGGATAGTGTGACTGGTTGTCATACGTAATTTACGCCAACACGTTTCTTTTTAAGGACTGATTCCTAGCCAACTATTCTCTGTTTCATTCTACAATGCCTGTTTACTGGTCTACTGGAGACTTGCTTTACTACACATCCTGGTGCTTTTCAACAAAACAAATCATGCCCATCATTGTAAATCCAAATGCTAATGTTTTCTCTTTCCTTTCCTTCCAGCTCAGTTTCATCATGGCCATCACTCAGTTCCGTCTTTTCAAGATCTGCACATGTCTAGCCAGCTTACTTTCATTCTTTAAAAGATTGATATGCAGGTGAGCACAACTACTTATACAATTATGTTTCATGAAGATGTGGTCAATTAAACACTAGTTTGCTGTGTGGTGAACACAAAATGGGGGGGGGGGGGGGGGGGGGGGGATCTGATGCCATTGAGAAATTGATAGGATATTCTGATCTCACATCTGAGCCACAAATAAATAGCTGTTTATTTAAAGCAATCTGAATATGTACTCCTTGTTCATCATACTCACTACCGCCCACTGTGGTATATTTTGGTTGAAGACAAACCTGATCATTGCTTGGTGGGTCACATGAATGCTGTTATACCACTGAAATGTAGCAATTCAGGAAGTGTCTCAATTCATGTTCTAATGCTGTGTTCACAGTACCGGTGTTTTGTTTTTTTTAGCTGTAATATAGTTGCAATGAACAGCTCAAATCAATGCTCAAATAATTACAACATGATGCAGATTTGTACAAAGTCTTGCATTTACTCAGATTGTCTGCAAAATAACAATCAAACAACTTCTAAAATGCTTATTTCCTGAATGGAGTTTGGATCGATCAGGGCTATGATATGCAGGAGAATAATACTGATAGGCTTTTCATGCACAGCATCACGCAAATTTCTCGCTTGAGTTAAAATTTTCAACTTTCACGTGTTTGTTTCATTTGTATTACCCAGTGCGAATATGCATTGGCTTTATGTTTTAATACCACACCATGTTAAATGTCTGCTTTGTGTTTTTGGTAAACATACTATAAGACAAGTGTATGTGTAAGGTTTGAAGAAAGGCAGAGTTTAAATCCTTGTCAGTGGATCAATCTCGTTTCACTAAAGAGATCTGACCGTAGTGTTCAGTAACTATGTTCTTTCAGTAGCTGCCATTTCCATTGTGTTAACTCTGCAGGAGTGGAAGGGGCCGCAAGCTCAGTGGCGATCAAATAACTCTCCCGACTACAGTGGATTTTTCATCATCAGTACCAAAACAGGTCAGTATTGTGTCGATCAGCAGCACCTTCCCTGAGAAGTTCACAGCCTAGGGTTCAATTCAGATACAAGTGGACTAAAATTCTGAATTCGCATGTATTTGCTTATAAATAGTGTTTTCAAATAGGGTTTTATTATCTTGTCTGCACAGCCAGAGATTGAAGAATGGAGCTCTTGGGATGAAGACGCTCCTACAAGCATCAAGATTGAAGGTGGAAATGGAAACGTTTCCCCACAACCAAACGAGATGGACGACGAGCCCGACTACTTCAAAGACATGGCGCCCACCATCAGGAAAACACAGAAGGCAGGTCTACAGACAGTGCAGCTGATCCGATGCAAAATGAATGATATACTGAATGACATGGGTGACATTTGTTACATGTCATTGGCATTGATTTGCATCTTAAAATAGATATTTAATTATAGTGAGCTCTAAAATAATGGAGAATGTATTTGTACGCTGTCTGTTTGGATAAAGAGTAAGCTTTCTAGCAATGCAGGGCTTCTCCCAAGAGTTGATTTAGTCAGAGTGTACACTTCAGAGTGTAGTCTGACTCACTGGATGTAGACTGTTACTATAAGCCTTTCTATTGGGCGCCTATTTCAAACAGCATTCTCCACTATCTCCGCGATCTATTTTACTGGGGCACCATCGCTACATCCTTGGCTAAGCCCTGCCCCGGGCGATTGTGATTGGTTTAAAGAAATGCAAACAAGCTTATCCCAGAATGATAATGTGTGCAGCTAGACCTTTCTCCAGTGCTGACACAGCACTGTGGAGACAGGTCTGGCTACGGGAGACTACCTAGAACGTGACACGTCATCTTGTGATTAAAACTCTAATTTGTATCATTTGCTGTTTGAAATGGTGCGTATGGTCCTTCTTCCTGAAGGGTAATGTTTTAGTTCGTAAAAGTACATACATTATTATGTTGTTGGTGGAGTTGGTCTTGGTTCCAGGCCTCATTTATAAAACACTGCAGCCCCAATATACTCATTGTATCTTGTTAGCTTCCAATAGTACCAGCATATCCAAGAGTCAGACAGGTTTTCTGAAGATTTAGGCAGACCTGTTACAATAAACATTTTTAAATGATTGTAATAAGAAAAAAAACGAAATGACAAAAAAAGAGTCCAAGCATAGTTTTTTCCATTCATTGGCTTAGACACTGTAAAATAAATTGTTGAGTCTTATAATAGTCGTGAAAAACCTGCTGTTCTAAAAGCATCGTGTTGGCTGAAGTATTGATGACATTCTTATGAAAAGAAATGTGAACACAACAGGCAATGTCATACATTATAAGGACTTTACCCCAGTTGCTTTTGTTGGGCTCCATTATGTTGATAATTATTTTGACAGGCTTATAAGTAAGAAAGTGTTAAAAGCTGGAAGTTTAAACACAACTGCAGAACCTCTGAGATACTGGTCAGGAAGAGCTGCAATGCATAAGCTTACAGCTTGTTAAACCACAGTGTTGCTTTTTGTCACAGTAAATAAAACAGTGTGTAAATATGAGATCTTTTGCATTGATATGAGGCGTCTTTGACAGACTTTGATTTACCTTGTCCTTCAGCTTTTAATATTTGTGCTAAACTAGACAAAGTACACCTCTGATCTGTCTGTGTCGTGGACACACAAAGATTAAATAAATCCCCACCCACACACATACCTCCTGATTGGACATAACAAATATCAGCAATAATGAATTTGATCATTGCTCTTTAAAAATGTCAAGAAACAAGTAAAAGTGAACAATCATAATGCTGCCGTAATAGATAATTATAATATGGGTGTGACCATTATGTATTCAACTTCCTTTTTTTCATTATTGAAACATCTTGTTAGACCAGTGAACAGGTTACTCAACAAATCTCCAGTGTAAGCTTAGTGATATGAATGCTACTGTCTTCACTCATCCCTTACTTGTTTTTCCTGATAATAATTTTCTTGAGATGCTTATAATGTATGCACGTTATATAGATATTATGTAAATGCCAAAGCATGTGACAAAGTGCACAAACGTATGCAATGATATTGTAATTTTGTTTTTGTTTTTTTTATCTAAAAAAAAAAACCTATTTCAGCCTGTAGTGGGATTGTAATGCATCACAGAGTGCTTTAGTTGAAGTTTAAGCCCCTGTCTCTCTGGTTGCCATGTTGCAGATAGTGTTGAAGAAGAGAGAGCCTTTGAACTACCTGGTGCCTGATGGCTCAGCAGGTTTCTCCAGCAGACTGGCAGCCTCTCAGGATATGATGTCCTTCAGTCCACCTTCAGTAAGTTACGCTTTCATACATTTAATTCAAAAAGGTCTCTGAGATTGGCAGCGTTGTGCTAAGAACAAAGATAACTAAGTTATCAGAGTTATCTTGAATGCCTCCGTTTTGGACAAATGTGTGTAGAATTCCAGATTAGTGGTCGACCATTATGGGTTTTTTAATGCAGATACCGATTATTTTGACATCAGTCTTAACCGATCCCAGATATGTGCTGCCGATTTTTTTGGGCCGATTTTTTTGGGCCGATTCTTGAAGGCGATATTGCCTTTTCTCCCTCCATTTACATGATGAAAATGACACAGTGATAACAAATGTTACACAAGCCTCAATTTAAACAAAAAAAGGAACATTTATTAACAAAACAAACAAAACATACTAACAGTTGGATAGCAAACAATGTGTATGTTGTTGTAGGCCTCGAGGTGGTGGCGCCTCAGATGAGTCCGCATGTTTGATGGTTTTCTTTTTTCCGGTATCAGCAGCAGCTCACCAGCGAATGGCAGATGTTGCACCGAGCCTCGCCTGGTGTTGGCTCAGTGAAATGGGCTAATTGATCGGCTAACTTGTATCGGCCGATGCCGATACAAGTAAAAAAACGCAAATATCGGCCAATATATATCGTCTGGCCGATATATCAGTCTATCTCTACTCCAGAATCATTCCTTTGTTTTTATAATTTATTGTTTATTTGACAGTGACAATGCTCAATGCATGTCGTTATATTCTTACAGGAATAGATTTAATAAGCTAATTTGCATCTGCAGTCCCTGGGCGTGAGTCAATGATTTCACTTAATTCTGAATATAATAAATGCAGGGGACCAATAATCAATTAATTAAAACATTCTGTCCATACCACAATAGAACTACAAACAAAATGTCAGTACATTTAGAAAATCATCAAAAAGGAACAATCAATTAATTCGATCAGTTTAAGTCAGTTTCTTTAGTAAGACAAAATATATTTCCCTACATTTTATATTCCACTGTACACTATATCATCACTATGTTTGATTATGTGTACACATAAAACCTAAAAGCATAAGCTTTTACCAATTTCAAATAGTAAAAAATAATCTAATCAATATTTGTCCATCAGTGTAGAGATTGTGGCAGACTGCCACAAATAAATCTGTTTGGGAAACTCTGAAATACATATTTATCAGATGTTGTTGAAATATTAATATGTAAGAGAGTTGTTAAGATGGTAGAAAGGAAAGTAAAACTTACTAAACTTGACAAAGTGAGCCTTCAGCAAAGAAAATCATATCACTTTTCATTCATGCTATTGGTTGTTTGGCGAAATTTGTCCATGGCCATAGTGAATGACAAATCTGATAATTTTTGTTTGAAATTCAATATACACACTTATACACATGTATAAACATTTATTTTTTTTATGACAAACTAGCAACAGATTTGTCATAAAATAATGCATTTTATTTATAGGCGCCTTTCAGGACTCTCAAGGTCACCTTACAATAAACAATTAAAAACAAAACAATAATAATAAAGCAGCAATGGCAGTAATAATAAACAACAATAAAACAATTACAAATAAGAACAATAATAAAAACAACAACGAAACTAATGAATAACACTAAAACAGTACAGAGAAAAAATGTAAATTAAAAATTATGAATATATTAGGGGTAGGCTAGACTAAACAGGTGCGTTTTGAGATGCGACTTGAAGGTCGACAGTGTTGGTAGAGAGCAGTACTGAGGGAGTTTGTTCCAGAGTCGAGGGGCAGAGCAGCTAAAAGATCTTAGTCCCATTGTGGCTAAATGGGTGGAAGGGGTGAAGAGAAGTGAAGCAGAGGAGGTCCTGAGTGTACGGCAGGGTGTGTAGGTTTGAAGGAGCTCAGTGAGGTACAGTTGAAACCAGAAGTTTACATACACTATATAAAAAGACACATATGCTTTTTTTCTCACTGTCTGACATGAAATCAGACAATCACTTTTCCTGTTTTAGGTCCGTTAGGATTACCAAAATTATTTCTATTTGCTAAATGCCAAAATAATGAGAGAAGGATTTTTTTAGACAACTTTTTATTACTTTCTTCAAAGTCAGAAGTTTACATACACTAACATTATTGTGCCTTGAAACAATTTGGGAAAGCCCAGATGATGTTGTCATGTCTTTGGAAGCTTCTGATAGGTTTATTGACAACATTAGAGTTAATTGGAGACACACCTGTGGATGTATTTTATGGCACACCTGAAACACACTGCTTCTTTGTGTAACATCATGGGAAAGTCAAAAGAAATCAACCAAGATATCAGGAAGAGAATTGTGGACTTGCACAACTCTGGTTGTGGCACCTTCAGTTGAATGTGGCACCTTCAGGCATCTGGAAATTGCACCCAAGGATGAACCAGACTTGTGCAAGTCCACAATTCTCTTGATATTTTGGTTGATTTCTTTTGACTTTCCCATGATGTCACACAAAGAAGCAGTGTGTTTCAGGTGTGCCATAAAATACATCCACAGATGTGTCTCGAATTAACTCTAATGTTGTCAATAAACCTATCGGAAGCTTCCAAAGACATGACAACACCATCTGGGCTTTCCCAAATTGTTTCAAGGCATAATAATGTTAGTGTATGTAAACTTCTGACTTTGAAGAAAGTAATAAAAAATTGTCTAAAAAAATCCTTCTCTCATTATTCTGGCATTTAGTAAATAGAAATCATTTTGGTAATCCTAACGGACCTAAAACAGGAAAAGTGATTGTCTGATTTCATGTCAGACAGTGAGAAAAAAAGCATCTGTGTCTTTTTATATAGTGTATGTAAACTTCTGGTTTCAACTGTATGAGGGTGAAGGTTGTGGAGGTCTTTGAATGTGAGGAGCAGGATCTTGAAGTCAATACAGAGGTGGATCGGGAGCCAATGAAGGTGTTTGAGGAGGGGAGTGATGTGCTGTGTGGATGGACTTCTGGAAATGACGCATGAGACCGAATTTTGGACTAACTGCAGTTTATGGAGGGATTTCTGTAGTAGACCATGTAGAAGAGCATTACAGAAATCGAGTCGGGATGTGACAAGGGCGTTGACCAGTATGGAGGTGCTATTATGGGAGAGAGATGGGCGAAGGCGATTGATATTGCGAAGATGAAAGTATGCAGACCGGGTGATGTTATTGATATGGGCAGTGAAGGAGAGGGTGCTGTCCAGGATGATGCCCAGACTTTTGACCTGAGGGGAGGGATGGACAGGGGTGTTATTATCAATGTCAATTTATCGCAGCCATTGCAGTTTGGGGGTATTTAATTAAACTAGGAAACTGAATAGGAAACTATTAGAAATATAACAATAAAATATTAATAATTTCTGGTAAACCTAGATGAGACACCAAATTAAGTGTCTAGTTATAAGGAAATAAGTGATCTAAAAAACAAATCATAGCTCTTGCAATAGAAATTGCGGACACAATAGTAAACTATCCTTTTGTTCAGGCTGAACTGGGAGAAATGGACAACTGGCAGGAGGACGCAAATGCCTGGGAGGACGAGTCTGATGCTGCCTGGGAGGCAGAGGAGGTGCTCAGGTAACATTTCAGGATTGCTTACACAGACCTGCACTAATACCAGTTTGTCAGGATTTTTTGATATAACCGAGATTACATTACATTACATTACATGTCATTTAGCAGACGCTTTTGTCCAAAGCGACTTACAATAAGTGCATTCAACCTGAAGGTACTAGACATGGACCACAGGAATCATTATTAAGCATGAATAATGCACCAGCAAGTAATAAAACCGTTACAGTACATACAAGTGTATGAGTTGTGCATTTTATGTGTAAGACAAAGCAGGAAAGCTATCTGTATTAAGCATTAGAATGCCTTTTATCTGCACAGGATTTTCACATAAAGCAGTCTGCAAACAAACAGTATTAGTATCATTGTACAATAACTGTAACACTAAGGATTTGATCTGCTATTCTCCTTTCTCCTGATCTGCTTTTGTTGTTGGAAGATTAAAAAAATAAAAATAAAATAGGCCTTCTATTGGAGGGCTGTAGAATCTCACATTGGCCACCAGATGGCAGTCTATGCTGTAATCACAACACACAAGCAGCATCTTGTTTTCACCACTCAGTTGACCTAGCTTGTGTTGATGTGCACTGTCATGGCATAGCTTAAATCATATGTTTGCCTTTCTTTTATATACCAGACAACAGAAGATGGCTGAGAGAGAAAAGCGGTCCATGGAGCAGCAAAGGAAGAAGATGGAGAAAGACGCCCAGAGGATGATGAAGAAGGAGCAGAAGATTGCCGTCAAGCTCTCGTAACATTTTTAGAAATGCTCAATTTTGAGCCAAAGGGATTGGAGGGGCAAAGACACTGAATCAATCGTCACTCTGTCTTTAAAGTCATTAAACTGACCAGGATTACCACCCTACACTACTTATCTGTTAGCAAACTCCACCCCGTTTCCACCAGCAGCCATTTTAGTCTGTTTTCCAGCTGCAGCAGTGTAAAATTCATCATTCTGGAGGGCAGATAACACACCTGGTGTACTCCCTGTTCATGTGGCAAGGTCATTTTGGTCTTCAAGGGAAAGCTGTATTTATACCATCCAGTCATCTTAGGTTAGATGCAGCATTAGAGGATTCCATTTAGATTAAATCTGTCAGTTTATTAGAAAAATTAGAAAAATGTTCAATTTGTTTTTTCCCAGGAATATTTGTAAATAAACAGGTACCTGTACTACCTTTTGGAACTCAAAGAGGGAGTACAATTCCCTTTCTTTGTCTTATTTATAACCTCAAAGGGCAAAGGAGTGTAATTAATTTTAAGCATCACTGTATACCAGTGACATCCCTTGGTTTGCTTGATTACTGTGTTTTTATATTTATGTCTTTGTCTAAAAATTGCTTTTTTGTTTTTCTAATGAATGTTGCTTGATATTTCCCATTATCTCCCTGTGCTGTGCGGCCCTAAGTACACTGGAAATCAGCATTAAAGTGAAGGCTGAAGATTTTCAATACGCGGAAGGATAAATGACCATAGACTAGAATCTAGCCCAACTGCTAGCTGTGGGTTCCTATGGTAATCTCATGGCTACTGATCTGATAGATTTATTCTTTTTTTCCCTCCTGAGTCTGGGAATGTTTCTTTGCTCTTTAATAGTTAATACACTCACTGCACAGATGCTGTCTTTCTAAAATATGGTTCACCATCACAGTGTATGTCAGAGCGGTTACCCTGAGCAGTAAGAAAAATAAATTCTTGCTGCTTTTGTCATCTGAAAATGTAAGGCTAAGTTAATGGTTTTGAGTGAGCATCCTGTTTTGCATCATTATAATGGATTACCAGTCAGTGTTGGCACCAGGGCTGATAGGCAAGCTGTTGTCATGGAAACATTGGAGGGTGAAGAAAGGCTCTTTATAAATGTAAATGTGCAGACATGATACAGTATGTGTCTGGTCTCTGATGTCTGATAAAAGGCAGGTGAGGTGAGGATTTCTGTACTGAATGTTACAGTTAGAAAAGCTTTGCAAGCTATTTGATGCTTCCAATGAAATACTGGGTTCATGTAATCAAGCAGTGATTTAATGATAAAATGATTAGTGCATGATCAGGTTCAAATGAAAGCAGGTGTTTATTTCAAGGGAATTCAGCAACCTATCTGTATGCATTTGTGTTTTCTTTAAAACTGCTCTTTTCCCAAACTTTGTTTTTTCATTGAGAAAAGCTGCATGTTCTTCTGTTTTGTCATTTTGCACATTTTGGTTTTCCAATAATGAATCACAGAGAACCACTTTTTCTCACCCAGTTTTCTCATTCATGTGTAAGACTTTGTGTGATAACAACTGTCATGGATGAGCACAACAACCACCGTAAGATCAATCAATCCAGAAGGTTTGGCAGATTGTTTACCTGCTCTATCAGTCCTACACAGGTTTTTAAGAAAATTATTTGATTCATACCTCTCGAGGTGATAAACTTTGACCACAAGTCTGCTGCCTCAAGTGTCATTTGGTAAGCTACTCTGAAAGCAGTTACTTGGTTTCTACATTAAAGCTACCCATGGGAGAAATCTAGTTTGGTTAACTAAAAAATAGGAAACTATAACAACATGATACAAAAGAAAGTTACATGCCAGCAAAGTTTGCAGCAAGCAGAATTACTCAGTTCACCGGTCTCTGAACATTTGTTAATAAACATCCTGGAATATACCTGAGAAGGGGCAGGGCTGGTCAAACAATGGGGCTCTATTGGAGTGATGAATACCATTCTTCCAAAAGATACTTCCTCATTAACTTATACAGCTTTTATTTAATCAGGTATCTTGTTGGGATCAAGATCTCTTCTGCCAAAGAGACCAGAGTAGAGCAGATGTAAAGCTAAACAAACAGCTGGACATAACAAATAGACATATAGCATTAGGCAGGCTATTTCCTACAATCTCACAATACCATATGTGTTGTAATACACATTGATTTTCAGTGGTGTAATGTAATGAAGTACATTTACTCAAGAACTGTACTTAAGTACATTTTTAAGGTACTTCCACACGAATATTTCCATTTTACACATTTTTTATTCTATTCTACTATTTAGCTGCCAGCTTTAGTTACTTTTCAGATCAAGATTTAATGAAATACATGATACATTTAAAGTGATTAGACATTGTTTTCATTAAACCTCATAACGGTATATTAAGTAAAATCAGCCCTACCCAATGCATCAATGATAATAATCCAATAATATATTTGGATTATATAAAACAATCTGAGTGGGTTCATTCTGCACATTCTTTAATTTTGATAGTTTAAGTGATAAGTTTTGAATGCTGCACTTGTAGTGGGGTAATTTCACAATGTGGTAGTAGTACTTTTACTTAAGTAAAGGATCCGAATAAACTATTGTTTTTTAATAATGACCATGTCCTACACAAAACTTACTGCAGTTTTTTATATAATGGTGACCTTAAAACACTTAAAAAGTAAATAATAAATTACTTCTAGATACAAAAAAGATATAAGACATGGATTGTTTGTGTAATATGGATTTGCCTTTGCTGCCACCAATTGTCTCTATAGTGCACTTAGTGGTGTTTCTTTTTCCAAGCTGCCATCACAGCATTTGCTGCTGTATTGATACGTGCATCAGCTAGGAGTACATCACAATATATTGCCCTATCGATTTTTTTGAGCACAGCCCTAGTAGAGCATCAGAGACAATCACAGACAGACCTGAAGCCTGCCTGCGCCCTGGTGCACCAAAGCAACTGCACTTGTGACGTTTGTCCCCTCATATTCAAGTTTTTCCTTTAATTTGTCCCCTGTCTGTGTACAGCCTCACAGAGCTGCAAGCTTAGATTTAGTCTTGTTAATATCACTATAATGTTATTATAACGTCAGGCACTAAGGTGGCCTTTAACCTGGATTGACGGACTGCTGTCATCACTCATCTGACCTCCATTATAATGATGTCACTTCCATCTGTCAGGGGACACTGCCTGCCAAAACCTCTCAGAGACTGACCCACTTTCAAAAAGGGAAATGCACGTCATCAGTCTTCAAAAAGGGAACAAGCTAAATGGGTGTACAATTATCCTAAAATGCTCAAGAATCATAATAATACAAGATGGGTGTGTTTTCAGCTGGTTTGACCAATGCTTCCCACTCACTTTAATTCAGCAACCATACACTAGCGCAGGGATTACAGCATCTGATGACTCACTAGTCTGATGCCTTAATAAGTGAGAGGTCATGCTTATGCAATTTAAGATACATCACCATATGGCAGAGTGAGAAATGCAGTAATCGTGGCAAAGACGTCAAGTGTTAGAACATTTAATCAGCTTTTTCTTTCATTTTCACTGAATATGGGTAGGTGTTATGTAATGACTAAAGAAAGCATTTTGCAGTGAACATTTGCTCTGGCACTGACCCAGTTTTTGCAAGCACCGGGCACAGACGACATTCTACAGCTACTGAGAGACCCCAGTAAAGTGGATCTAATGCACTTCACATTGTGAGCTCCTCGACCCAAGGGACGTCTGAAAATATAAGCCGCGAAAGCTTTTACGTAAGAAGAGCAGTCACGAGAACACCGCTTGGTTGCACTTGGCTTCAGACTTGATATTTTCCCCTTGTTATTAATTTATGTGAACATCTTGTGCAAATGAAGAAACTTGGGCTCTCCCAGTCTTCCCTAACAATTTTACATAAGTCTTACATAAGCCAAACTTTAACAATTGTCCCTGTTTTCCTCCCCCATTTCAAACACAGAAGAAAGTCAGAACACATGGGCGGAATTTATCATGCTTTAATAATAAAGATACAAGGACATTTGATGTAAACCACCAGTATTGCACATAGCTCAGGCACATAACAAGTGATAGTTGCTTTGAAGCATCAACTTATTTCTATGAACAATACACAGGCTGTACCGAATAAAGCTCTACTCCCAGGGAAAAAAAATATACTTTTTCACAAAACAAGAACAGTTAACTCACATTTAAGCTTTGGCTGAAGGTTTCTTTTTCGAACAATAACGCAAGAACTGTTGAATTTTTGAACCCATCAAAAAGAACATTCAATCTTTCACCTCCTAAAAATCTCATCCTTACATAAAGAACTTTTTCTTTTTAAAACACAAAAGACAACTAGGGACACCACAGGATGATGATAACATATAACCATCTACCCAGATCAGCTGATACATGTAAATGATAAATAAATAAATACATAAACAACCCCCTTTATAAATAACCCCTTTCATGTCACCATTTTGCTTCAAATCATGGTAACTATACAGTGCAAAATAACAGTGTTAGAACCCAAAAGACTGCATTGATATTAAGTGTTCAACAAAAAAATGCAACAAATCTCACAAATACTCTTGAAAAGATGCTTAAGTGCTTTTAGTTCAAGGTTAGGCGTGTGCATGCGGGGTGGAAGCCTTTTTACGCATCAGGCCTGTGAGCGACATGACGAAGAGAGTGCAGTCCCATGATGCAACAGCCCCTGATCAGAGCAGCAATGTTGTACACCGGAGCGCTTCCGTCCACACCATGCCGCGAGTACAGCCAGGCCACCGTGGGTAGCACGGGGGCCGCCACTGCCACCAGATCCACCAGGAAGCTGTTGCTCCAGTAACGCTTGCCGACCGCATCCAGTCCAGGCGACAGACAAGGTTCCTCCGCGCCGACGCTAAAATCCAGCTCCTCCATGAACCGTCGGCTCTCTGCGGGTTCTGAACAGCACATGCCGGAATCGGTGGAGGTGTCTGGGCTCTCTGGGGGAGCAGGACTGGGCATGCTGGGTGGGGGAGGTGTTGGGTCAAGGAGACTGGCAGTAGTGGAGGTGGAGCAGGGTGGGTTTGGGAAATCCAGAAGACTGCTGGAGGCGGACAGAGCTGTGTCCCCCGATGTTGCCCCGTGGAACTTGAGCAGCTGGAGGAGCAGAGCCTGCAGGTCTGGAGACATGGGCATGGTGTCAGTCTGGATTTCTTTCTCTTCTGTGTTCTGCTGGGAAGGTGTGATTGAGGGAATAGTGATGGTGGTGGAAACTGTGTTTGCTGGTGGGGGTAGAGTAGATTCGTCAATCGACTGCCCCTCTTCTAACAATGCGGACACCTCAGGCCCAGATTCTGTCCCTGCACCCTGCTTGCCGCTACAGTCCTGACTAAAATCCATAGCAGTGGACATGAAGACCTGCTCCAAAATGTCTGCTCTATTGGCCATCTCATCGTTAACCAGCAGCCCGCTGTCTGCCATCGCCTCCGCCCCTTGGGTCCCAAGCGCCATCCCACCCTCTTCCTCCCCCACCATCTTCTTCCCACCGTCCTCGGGGCTGTCGCAGATAAAGTCCAAGGTGTTTTCATCTTGGAGGTTGGCGCCGCTCTGGGCAAGCTCCATGCTTTGCAGCAGGGACTCCAACTTCCTGTTTTGGATGTTGATGTCTATGAAATACTTCTGTATTCCTTTATCCTTCTCCATCAGGCTGCTCTTCATCGTCTCCACCACCTGACGCAGCTGCTTGATCTCTTTGCGAGCCTCTTTGAGGGACAGCTGAGCCTCCACCCGGTGACACTCCTCTTCAATCCAGTCCTCCCTCATTCTGCTGAGCTGGGCCTTCAGCTCCTCAACCTCCGTCTCTCTAATAAAACAGGGAAGAAAATGTCCAGAGTTACTTAAGGAATAGTTCTAATAATAGAAAATATTTTTTTTAGAGTTAATTTAGTTGCCTTTTCACTATCAAATTAAGTGCAATTGTTCTTTTTAACACTTTCATGGTTACAGACTATCCATCCCTAGCAGTGCATTTTGCACAATAAACAGATTTAAAGATGACTTTGACTGATAGTATGTTTACTCAAATTTTAAGCGGATATTGCAATAATGCCATTAAAATTATTTTGGCCACGATAAAGGTGTAGTGAAAATCTGATATTGTGACCGCCCTAGTTTGACATTTGCGAAAAAAAATTGCTTTTTCCTTTCGTTCCAACAGTTAGATTGGAGATTTGATGCCACTGTCATATCTATATGGAAAAATTGGAAGGCACTGCCAATTAGCTTAGCATAATAACACAACCAACAGAGGAGGGACCATGGTTGTATAAAGACAACTGGATATAGTGTTGCTCTGTGATGCATGAAGCCAAAAAAAGTTTGACTTCCATGTATAAAATTACCTGGATCTTTCCTATAGCGTCTTAAACTGTTTTTAGATCTTATATAATAGTTATTTCCCAGGGAGTTTAGAGAAACAGTTGACCAGTGATGCAGGAATTACATCAAAAACACAGTTTAACTTTCCTCCCTGATACCACTATCATCTTTCCTTAAAACCATAAAAAGTTACAGATAAAACTCACAGGAGCTTTTGTGCTACAGAATCTAAACTAACCTGTCACGGACTCTGTTCTCAGACTCCATCAGTTTGGTCTTCAGGTGTCTGATGGAGACTTCCTTCTGCTGTAGTGGGGTGAGATACTGCTCTGGGTTCGGGGGCTTGATGCCATGGTTGTCTCCACAGGAATGGTAGCGTCCTCGGTTCGCTCTTCTGGTGGTTAGAGAGACAGTTACGTTGGTTAAGAGGCCAGGTTTACCACTTTAGAACCAACATTAGCCATCAGTTCCCAACCTGACGTTTTGAAGCAACAGCAGAAAACAAACCAATTTGACGCTTAAAGAGTAAAATCGCTCCCTGTAGACGGTAATTTGTCTGGCGGAGAGAGTGCTGTCAGGGCAGATGCTCTCTGAAGCCTGGAATTACTGTCTGACACAGGATTACTGGCATGTAGAGTCAAGGCAAAAAAAACACAGAAAATGCTGGTTTATCTAAACACAAGCACAGTCGGTAAGAAAGCAATCACCTTACTGAAAAAAAACCTAATCTGGAAGCTAATTGCATTAGCATTCAAATGCCCTTTGAATGTCCTATGATCAGTGTTTTATTATGCTCAAAGACAACTAATAAAAAGGTTTCATGGTTTTTTTGGGAGAGGATGAGTGGGTGGATTTGGACAATATGCATAGCAGCACATAAGCCCCTCTTTTCCACTATATCCTAGCAACCTGGGATACTTGAGGCTTTGATGCTCTGCCTCCCTGCCAGAAATAGAAACAGCCCAGGAGAAGGCATGTCACATGACTCTTTGGAAAGCTGACAGCAAGGTGTCCTAAAGTGACAAGAGTGGAGGGTTATATTGCATTTATAGAAGCTGTAAACACAAGATAAAGAGGGCAGATTCTGCTCCTGTGTAAAAACTCATGAAAAGGCTGCGAGTTGAGTGTTATATACTGCAGAGAGGATTTAAACCGTATGTAGGGCTGAGCTGCCAAAAGAAGTAAACCTTCCAAGTAATACATAGCCTGGAGGAACATGTCAGAAATTCATGGCGGTCCCAAACACTTTTGAGCTTCAGGCAATTCAGTTCACATAACTATTCTGCCTTTCTTAAATATGTATGACCCCTGTTCTCTCCTCCAAACCAAGGTGCATTCACTCTAATCCTGTTACAAATCGGATGCAGCCTGCAGGGTCACTGTCTGGGTACCATATTCAGACATTTGCTGTATTAAATCCTCATTAATCCAAACCACAGCCAAATCATGGCCGATATAATCCCAGACGGCTGCAAGAGAGGAAATGATAAAACAGTCTGAGCTTAATCCAGCCACCCACTCGCTCGCTCATCGTTATGCTGCACATGATCCTGAGCCGAAGTCCAAATCTCTCGAGTCTACAAAATCTACTTGTTTCTCCCTGAAGCAGGGAAGGTTGGATTTGTAATGAATCCAAGTGGAAAACATGACCAGGAGCCCAACAACCCCCCCTTAACTTTAAAACCCCAATCTTTGCTCTGTGATTATTAATAATGCACAGTACGGAAGCCATACCTGGTGGTGGGGCTGGAGTTGCAGCTGCTGCTGTTGGTTGAGGAGGCAGGTCTGGGAGGCGTCCTGTAGGGAGCATAGAGCTCTGCATCGCGGTTAGATGTAGGGCTCCCAGCTGGTTTGAACACTGGGAGCGGTCTGATGTGGGTGCCACGACTTGATAAAAGAAAGCATTGGAAAAAAACAATCATTGGCTTAATTCCAAAAGCAGAAAGAGAAATGGATGATGAACAATCCCATATTAATGAAGCTAGAACTGCCTGGAGCCAGGATCACACAGACACATTGCCAGTAAAACTGTGGGGTGTGCTCCTCTCTGGTGCTGGGATTCACATTTCCTAGTGTTATTTTGAGGCACATAAAAGTTTATCTTTTTAAAATGATCAATTTCACACTTGACAGCCCAGGTAATCAATCAAAATCAAGCAGGCTATGCAATGTCATGTTTTGATGTTGAGATAAATGCAGCTACAAAAGCCTGATATGACGATAACCTATATAATTTAAGGCCCATTATTCAAATATAAAATCGGTGAGTGCATGAGCATCATGCGAGTATAAAATGCTGTTTCCTGCCAATAAACAGATTGAGAGAGCAACCCTGCAACACAGACACCATTTTGCATGTCTGGGCTATTTGTATGGCAAGCCCAAGGTGCCCAAATTTACACTTCGCAAACATGTTTTCAAAAAGCACCTTTTACTGTGATTTTAAAAATTTTTTTATTTGTGGCACTTTGGGATTGATCGCCCCCTAAGGTGCAGAGTCACTTGGCTCGGCTAGCCAATCACATTAAGCAAGAGGTGGGATTTACTACTTTACCCCTTCTTTCCTGTTTTGATACCAGTAGATAAATACAGACCTAAGGCTAATAATATTAGTATTTAATTACAGTGAATTATATAATTCATGTTCCCCCCATTATATGAATACTAAACAGCAAAACCATGCACGACTTGTGTGAGCAGAAAGATGAATCATTATGGTGACTATAATGATGTTTACCATCAAATCTGTAGCGGCATTTATCAGTGTTACCCCAGCCTTAGTGAAGTCGTGACCCCATCAGACCACAAAGATGATACAAGTGTGTAAACGTCATACCTGCGTGAAGGAACTCTCTTTGCAGCTGAAATGGAGGCGAGGCTCTCCCTGGTCTTGAGGCTGCCTGTGCTGCTGGAGGAGCTGAAGTCTGCTTCACTACCTGCAGGGAGAAGCATCAATGACATGAGACTATATAATAAGATTATATCATTTTGAATGTTGATATAATACAATCTCTCTTCATATGAATAGCTGAATTTATAAGAAATAAAAGCTGCTGCAGCCTCACTAGGTCTGATAGTGGTGGCTCGAAAGCAAATATTTACTAATTGGTTTTCATTTGGAGTAAATTTGTGAACCTTTTGTTCGTTTAATATAGTAAAAAGATATTTTTTAAAACATCAGCAAACTGACTTAAAATCTATAACACATTGTACATCACCAAGAAACATATTTGTTGAGAAAAAGAAGAATGGTCCAAGGCACCTTTTGGCAATCAAATTTAAGAGCCTTTTTTCAGGTGGCCATTTCATATAACAGACAATGCTTGTACATGTTAAAATAAAGTTTGGTTGAGGTCTCATTCCGCTCACACAGTTTCTGTTCAGCAAAAAAACTCTATAGTCTCTATCGTCTAACACATAAGCAGCATTGTCAGTCCTGCTTACAGTTTCTGTTAGCAGGACTTCTAATAAGTCTCCCTGATGAAGGAACCAGCTACATCACAGAAGCCTAGAACACAGCCCTAAACATATATTCCCATACTACAGCTTCTAGATGGGCTACTCCCCATTATCTTCACCATTTGTTCAACTAATGGGAGTTTGAAGAGCAGAGCACGAACCACATAACCACATAACATGCACTTATGAGTAAAACAATCCACTCAAATGTAACAAGACAAGCATACAAAAGGCCTCAACACTGAACATTACAGGACAGCTCATATTATTAAAATTATATGAGATGCCATGAGAATTATTAAAGATTAAATTCATACCTGAGCAGCAGCTTCTACCATCACATAAAACCATATTAGTGTCCAGTGATGACTGTGATAAACAATATAATTCCAAACTGTGATCTTTCACCACTCTGTGAGTCAACTGAGGGTCTGTGCACATTCAGTCAGTGTAGTAACCTCCTGCTAATCAGACTAATTGGCTAAGCTCCCAAACCCTTTCCTCAACCAATCAGCTTCTCTCCTCATTTTGACTCAAGATGGGGTTTTTTCCTCCCTCCTCAGATTAAAAGTGGGGAGATATTGGGATGAAGACTGGAGTATACTGAATTGAAAAAATATGTTAAGAGAGCACAGATACATAGATGACAATTCACTCTGGTTATTATTCTCTTTTAGGCCGGCAGCTGCTTTCTGGTCAGTGTTTGTTCAAGTCAACATACCAGGGAATCTGCTAGCTGCTGACATGTGACAAATATGCAGTTAATGTACTTTGGTCTCTTGGGAAACACTGGTATGTAGAAGTATACACATATGCGTACTGTGTATAAGTCTGTGCATGTAAAAAATAAAGATGTAAAATCAACATCTATAAGATTTTAAAAGATCAGATCATAAAAGTGTAGGTCAAAGGTGAATTTTTCAAATGTTTCTGATCCTCCTTTGCTTTTCTGGAAAAACAACAACTTTTTCACATTTTTAATCTTTATCCGTGTATTCCTCTTTACCTCTGGCTTTCATGGCCGACCTCATCTCCCTCTTGTGCCTCGGGGTGCTCCGTGGTTCACCGCTCCACTCGGCCATCACCCTCACCCTCTTGACTTTGGTCTTGCGCTCGGGGAGTACTGGCGAGCCGTGGGCACTCTGCTCGGAGCCTGACGGGGTTTTGGAGGGGGACACAGACTGACTAGTGGGGCAGCCAGTGTCATCTATTGTAGACAGGCACACAGACAGTAATAGCCGAGTACAGGCAACGCGGAGCAGGCAGTGAACACAGGGAGTCAATCAGAGCTCAAGGTTCAGCCTGGCTCTTATCTGCTTTTATAACGACTACTCACTATCACAAAGTAGTTGTCAAGTGCTTGTTAACAGTGTACACACACACGGACAATTAGTGTACAAACACACATGCATTTCTTTTCTTTGTTTGTTCTTGAGGCTCCTTAGGTGGACATAAAATATACACAACTACATTTTTATGGTTTGTGGTTGTTTAATCCAGCATGCTGTTCTAAAAAAGAAGGTAAAATACTGTCTGGATCAATAACTGCTTTCCTCCAGTGGAGAAAAAAAAAGACTAACTACATCGCCTCAAGCACTGTAGCCTTTTAGCTACAAATCTGAGGTAGTATTTCCCTTTTCAGGTGTTCTATACTTAAACTCACATTTCAGATGGAAATATAATACTAATACTAATATTATTTATCTGATTGCTTGAATTACTTTGCAGATTAATATTTTGCACATTTTTACCTTCATTTTTGATACTTTCATTTCATTTTGACAATAATTCTGTACATTTACTAAAGTAGGAATTTTATTGTATGAATTTTACTTGTACTGGAGTACTTTTACACTATGGAATTGATATTTGAATACCTCTGCCATCCTACATACAGTAAAGAGTTGATGTTAACTCAACCAACCAAAAGCACTGCAATACAGTCTTATACCTGACAGCCTGTCATCAGACTGGAGCTGAACTTCTTACCAGAGCAGAAGCTGTTGGTGCTGATGGTCCTTTTGGAGTGGTCCGAGCTGATGTCGCACTCCTTCCCCTCCTCCTCTGAAAAAGGTGAATCAGACAGAGGCGAACCTTTGTCCTTTGGTCGGAAGGGATGGAGGACCAGACGTGGGATGCGGCTGCGGGGGCTTCCTTTCTCCGGTGACTTTTTTTCCTGTAAGAGGGAACTTCTGTCAGTGATGCAGGCAAGGCTGAGACCCCCACCTTCACTTAGTCCATCTTCTCTTTAAGGATGACAATATTTTGAAATTCATATAAGACTGAATTTTTGTTCATATTGGTTGAAATGGCACTTATATTTAGAGAAGACTTACACAAAAATCTATCACTAGTAACCAGAAATGATGTTAAGACTCACCTCATATTCTTGGAACGGTCCCATTGTGCTTCACGTACCGTTTTCCTCTGTTAAATGAAAAAGAAGAAAGAAATCAGAAAAGTGATTTTTTTTCTGTGTTCTGACTGTGTGGCAGCATTTCGACGTGGCGCTCAAACCCTTCACAAACAAGAGAGCTCTGTCTGAACTCTGTTACGCCACTAAATCCCACCCACCACACACGCATACAAACACAAACGCACACCTCCTGCCTGGTACAACTGGCACAAGAAGCCCAGAGCCAGCTGTGACCAACACACACTGAATTTATGATCTTATGAAACAAATTTTCCATGTCAACCCTAAAAAACAGACTGATACCCATTTAAATCACAAGTGTTAAAGTCAAGTCAAAGGGTCAAATGAAACACATTTCACAGTAAAACAAAAAAATTTGTAAAATAAATAAAAATTAGATTAGAGAGTAGTGCTTTGAACTAAACGCTGATGTCTACATACTTACATCCTCGCAGTAATAATGCTCTCATGCTGACATTTAGCAGGTTTACGTTTAACATTTTAGTTTAGGGGGTTAACATGCTAATATTTGTGATTCGCAACAACAGTTGAGGCGGGTGGGAAGGTCATTAGTTTTGAACATATTTGGTCATAAACCAAAGTATGATAGTAGAAAATTTGACCTGAATATGACCCTAGAACAAAAAACATCAATGTCATGGTGGCACAAGTGGAAAGGGGATCTCCAAAATCATGAGGATACATTGTCTGAGGAACATGAATGTTTGTAGAGTTTTTTAATGGCATCAAGTCGAGGTCAAGTCATTCAAAGAAGTAGATTAAGCCTCTAGTGGCAACGACCGGTGTTTCTTGGGTTTCCACTGTATCCTGTAAATCCATGGGGTCAAAACAACTCGGACTACAAACCGAAACCAGAATGCTTCCGATACCAAAATCTTGTCTACTGTCTGTTTAAAATGTCAAGACAATCCGTTCAGTAGTTGACAAGCTATTTCAATCAGAATTGCAAAATATCAACCTCAAGGTGGCAATAGGAGAAAAGTCAGGGGCCTCCCAAACTCACGAGAACACATTGTCTAGAGACCAGGCATATTAGTACAAAACTTAAATATCTGCACGAAATTTCAAACAATCCATCCAATATTTGTTGAATTGGTGGCATTAGGGGAAATGTTTTGGGATCACCCAAGTCTTTTGGATCCATCCTTTGGGGACATTGAATATTTTTACAAACTTTCATGCCAATACATCTGTCAAGATTTTTCAGTCTGGACCAAAGTGGTGCAATAACCAAAGACTGACATTTCCAAAGAGCAATGCTAGCCTGGCTAAAAAAAAGGTATAAGAGATGAGACAAAGGCAAATTTATGAAACAAAATAATTTGTATGAACTAATTTCCATTTGGTTTCAAAAGAGTGGAAAGTTCAGAGGCAACACAGATTCAGCTATAAAGAAAGACTGGTATTACTTCTTTCCTTTTCTTGGTTTTCGTCAAAGTCATCTCTCATTAGGATGATCAGATAAAGCACAGTAAGAGATGAAAGGTGTCCAACTTCAGTATATCTGTATACTCTGCAAACTACAGTAACTCTTCTTATCAGCCATCTGTGCCAAAACTGTGGGGCTGCCTGCCAAAAGCTACAAAGTGCTTTTAGAACTGAGATATAACAGATGATGGGGCGATATTATATCCTCTTTGTAAAGAATGGTCACAAGTAAGACGAAAAAAACTCTCGTCAAAACTTTTCGTTATGCACATGCACATTTAAACAAGGAAGAAGTATATCTTATTGATGCTTTAAAGCTAAATAATGCAGAATTTCGCTCACGCTTGAATACACTTTATACAATCACTTCACTTCCTCTCGCCTGTTGATTTCGGTGCCTAAGGGGGTTAGTTACGTAAGTGCATACGTGTTTTCTTTTTTTTTTTTTTACATTGGGAATGATGTAATGACCCCAAGGCCTGTGTGCTGCTGTCGCATCAGTGAACCCGTCTTCCCTCACTTTGTCCAGATGGTACATTCTTTTACATTTTGCCTTGATCGTCAGGCTTTCCCAAACAATCCCCCAACAATGACAGAATGATACCACCACCTGACCTAATATAAGCCATGTTTCCAGTATGAGCAGACTCTTTCTTCAAACCACTGAGGCCCAAAGTGGATTGCTATAATAGAGCACAGACTCGTGGGAATCAAACTCCTTTTATCAGACTCAAAAATAGATTTGCATTCTGGGTGGCCTGCACCACCTTACCTCCAGTTTCACTTTCATTTTCGATATCATCACACTCTAGCATTGCACAGATGCCTGGCACACTGGCACAGCAGAATCAGATTATAGGCACCAAGCAGGGCAGAGCATTCAGAGCCGTGCCCTAGCAACCGTCTTAGCAACCAAGGGAAAACGCTGCACGAGAGGACTCCAGCTAGATGGGACCAATTATGTGTATATCTGCACAGAGTGTAGGCTTCTGCTGCTCATCCTGAGACGCTGTCCTTCACTGAGAGAATATCTAGAGTGTGCCGAGGTGGTGTGGGGGTGTTCACCATTCAGCTGTACAGTGTTTTTCTCAGACTGAATGAACACTGTGTCCTTGAGCTGGCGTGTGTGAGCTTAGGGAGCTTCTGTATATACTTATTCAAGTACTACTGACTTATATTTCAGCTGCGTGTAGCATATGAATATGATATATTTTGCTTTCATAAAAGAGATTTTACTATGAGGAGTGCAATAACTATATTCAACAAAGAGAAGGAGGTAATGTCAGAGATAACATGATTATAAAGCCATGACAATTAGTGTTGAAAGAAATCTTGTTCTTCCAATGAGCCTGCATGATTATGTACACTATTAAAGTGCTAGCAAAGAGATAAGATCAGAAGTGAAAGCACAAGAGCAGAAATAATTCAATGAACAGGGTGTGGTTGAGAGCAGAGAGTGCATGCTATAAAGATGAATAGCTCACAGAAGGACTTTTATAAATTCCTGCAACTACCTAACTAGGACTAGCAGGGCAGTGACATCAGAACCTAAAGAATAAAGAGTCAAGAGTCTTGGCTGCCTGAGTGGTAAAGAAAACATAACAACTTGCCCTTAAGGTTGCCTTTCCAGTTGAGAAAACCTAATAAATTGCCCTTTTAGGGCCCTGTAAATGAAGATAACATGTCATAGTGCCAACCAGGTTGCCTGCAAAACATGATGAAGTTCCCTTTAGGATGCTGGTAAATGGAGCAAATGCAATCAAGGGACCCCTAGGTTGCCTTTTTAGTAGAGAAAATGTGCCCTCTGGGGTGCCTTTAAATGGGGAAAATATGATAAAGTGCCCACCAGGATGCCGTTAAATGGGGAAAACACCACAGAGTGCCCTAGAGAAAATGTGATGCCCTTTAGTGCCCTCTAGGTTGGCCTTATAATTAAGAAGACACAATGCTGTGCCATATAGGCTGATACATACGAGAAAACGTTCTGCACACTGGTGCCCCTGCACATGCACCTAGTGCCCTTTTGTTTTGTTTTTTTGCCCCTGCCCCTCAAACAGCCTGACCCAACCACTGTTAAAGCCAAATCATTAAAAAAAAAAAGGAAACATCTCATATTATTTGTTCCAGTGCCTGACTAAAATAATATGCTGATAGTCACTCAATAGTGTCAGCTTGTAACCTGAAACCTTGTGAGATGCATGCATGCTCTACTGCCTGCCTTTAGTTACCATAATTTGATTTTTTCATCCTGGCTGTTGTGACATTTTGCCTGTTCCTATCTTGTTTGCACTTGTCCTAAACTAGCCACTGTAAAGCAGGATTATGCATTTGTTCCTGCACCCGATCCTCTGCTTGACTCCAGACAATGTTGACTGGCTGCCCACTGAGCAACAGGCTAAGCATTATCTTAGTTGCAAACACAGGATTTTCAGCTCCCTTAAGCATGACAAACTGCTCCAAACTACCTGCACAAGCGATGCACAATCAACTGCTCATTCAAACGTAAGAGTGCTCTTTTTAGGGGAGTAGCTGTACTGGGAATGGAATGCTGCTGAGATAATATGTATGTGACTAGTAAACAAGTCCATAAGCCCCCAGTGAAGCTATTCCCCTTATCCAGATGGTCTACTTTTAAAACAGCATGGAGTGGGCGTGAATAATAAATTCCCTTAATCCATCCCAGCCTATGTGCTTTCTAATGTTAATCATACACATGGACTAATGTGAAGTTGTTTATTCCAATGTAATATTAACCCCATGATGCACTTAGTGCATTTCTTCTGTTAATGTGACTTTTAACAAGGTTTTTAATTTCACTGATGACAACATTTGATGCACTCTGATGGACTGTTGTACAGTTTTAAAAGGTGGAGGCTTAACTGAGCATCTATGTTCAAATGCATGAAACAGTTGTAAAATGGAGCGATTTCATTCTTTTTTTAGCAGCATATCATTTGCATCACTTGGTCTGAGCTCATCAACCCTGAAACCAACTGCATCATCACTACATGATGTCATGACTGAGTAATCACTTTCACTTTCAGTAATCCTTTCCTATAAACCCTCGACAATGATTCTCTGTATTGTAGCATCATATGGTTTAGAGTCCAACTAATGTGCAGTACCGGCAGTAATTGTCTGATATGTGGCTTTATAAAATCTTGTTTTAAAGAAATACAATGCAGGAAAAAATATAATTTTGCAATGTGGACTATATAAAACTTAGCAAACTACTTAGCCCATTCTGCCTGAATGCTATAACATAACAATAATGTCACATATAATGTCACATTTATATACAGCCATAAAAAAATATTAGACCACCCTTGTTTACTTCAATTTCTTGTTCATTCATTTGATTGGACAAATATAATGATAACAACAAAAATAGCCCATAAAAGTTGAATTTAAGAGCTGATATCTAGGCATTTTCCATGGTTTTCTTGATAATAACCAAAATCATTATCCAGAAAGGCATGGAAAATGGCTAGATGTCTGCTCTTAAATTAAACTCTTATGAGCTATTTTTGTTGTTATCATTATATTTGTCCAAACAAATGTACCTTTAGTTGTACCAGGCATTAAAATTAACAAATGCAATGAAGAAAACAAGGGTGGTCTAATATTTTTTCCATGACTGTATACAACAATATCAGCTGGTATATTGATATGGGAATATTTTCCCCCTAAAATCAGTATTGGCTCTAACATGGCTCCACATAAGACCTTTATGGGGCAAAAATTTAGAAATAACACATTTAACTCTCATAATAAACTAAATGTAACATATTTTAAGAATATCACACAGGACCACTGCACTAAGGAACCCTTGCAAAGACCCTCCCATGTGTTTACATGCCTCCCTTTGTTTTCCACATCTCACTTCACAGCCATTTTCATTATCTCTACAGGCTTATGCTATTTTCCTGTCCTGATATCCCCTAACAATGACAATATCTCCTCTCACACTGTCTTCTAAAGCTTTGCTTCATATTTGATCATGTTGTTTTCAGCGATTTTGTTTTGTTTCATGTGGCGCCCCCACAGTTGCTGGGAAATGTTTTTTCATAGGGAGCTGCCTCTTGAATAAACCACATATGATGTAAGCAGTGGGGATGTTTACATCCAACTTCAGACCTCATGTGTCCACATTTCACACAGAACCACCAGAAACATGAATAACAGGCTATGCATGGATGATTCGACAAAAATACTCGTTTCTGAACTTGTAAACAGCTCCTCCTCAGCCCACCTGCTCCCATCATCCGAACACTTTCATTTTTAACCTAATAATGATTTGACAGAAATGAGTGATGGTAAAAAGACAATAAATAACATGCTTGCCTGGATGCGTGATGTTGGATCCTCTCAGAAGGATGCGCGTCAGTCGGTGAAGCACAAAGGGTCGTTCCGTGGCGCTGCTGGTGCTCCGGCGGTGGCAGCCTCCGCTCTGATGTTTGGATGTCTGCTGGAGGAGAGCTGCGTGCACACTGAGGACACACGCGATTGGACAAGAAACGAGACCACTGACAGTGCATGCACAATATGACGACCATCCCAAGTGTGTTACATAACGCGCGAACCATTACTTAACCACTTAGTCCCCTCCATCATATAGAGCTGAAGGCTTTGCTGACATGTTTACATTAAAAATCTGTCATATGATCGACAGACTATTTACATGTCTGTCAATGTATCATGCACATCTAAATACGTCACACACGCCTCGATACATTATTCATCAATGCGTATTCTAATATATGAATATGAGCTGATATTTTCAGTTCTTACATGGATTTGTAAAATAGGCTATAATTTCCTGGCAATTAGGGCGAGTCACATTATAAGGATGCCAGCTGAATGCACAGCATGAAATATAGGCCTGGCAAAGACTGAACACATGCGTGTTCACAGAAGGTGTGTGTGCAGATATGTGCAGTGTGTTGACGTCCTCTCGGTGTAACAGTGAGTTTGCTCTCCATGGTGCTGAAATAATCATGGAGGTGGGCGCTGCTCCTGTCCCAATTTAGATCCATTTTCAGCGCTTTAAATATCAGTTTATCGCATTGGCTGGCAGCAGCACCAACACATTCTGTAATGTCAAGACAGCATGTTAGTCTGAGCAACTGCGTCATTGACTCAAGTAGAGAAATTAGTACCCGACTGACAGTCATATGGTGCCAGGAATAAAATGATGTCACGTATCTCTATAACATAACCTATAGGTTGTGTGTTTGTCATTACAAGTGGGTCAGACTGGGCTCTGAAGAAGCACTGGACACTGGGTGGTACTGGATCAAATGTTAGCATGTGACTTCTGATCAGCACTGTCTTCTTATCACTGAGGCCCTCTGCTGGAGCAAGATAAAGTCAGCTGGCTGACAGTTGGGCTACAGGTTAACACAACTTTATGGATTCATATAAAGATCCACATTACCAGTGGCGAAGGATTTATTCAGATTATTTACTTAAGTAAAAGTCATACCTTTACCTACAAGTAAAGGTTCTGCATTGAAAATGTCACTTAAGCAAATGTACTTTGAGTGATTGTGCAGTCAAGTGTCCCCTGCGACTGTTATACTATAATACAGTTATGGTACACTGATACTAGTGGATTTTTAGGGGGAAATAGCAGGTCAACAGTAGACGCCACATCGAAGTGGTGTACTGTACCATCTAAAAAAGCTGCAGCTCAGCACTGTATAAACTTGTTCTAGTTATGGTTCTGTATTACAGATGAATTGATTGATAAATTAATTAAAATGATTAAAGTGTATAAGGGTTTAGAACATTATGATATGAAGTATATTCCCATTATGTGTCATAAATTGGTGCAGCAATTTTTGTGATCTTTTTTTAATGAGAATTGATCAAAAATGGTCACTAATCCCTCCAGAATGATACATAAATACACCGGACACCATAGAAAAATCCATGCTATGACTTGGTTTCAAATACTTTAGAAACATTGATATTCGCTGGAAACTATTAAAATATTATAGGACAATCGAACCTTGTAGCGCACTTTAAAACTCCAAAAGATAGGTAGGCTAAATAGACTTACAGATGAGATGAGTTAGGTGTGGAAATCCAGAGTGAATTGTGTTACTGACCAGGTGTAGGCCTATCACACAATGGGGTGGAGCTCCCCTAAAAGACATCCGATCGGAAACAGTGCAATGTCCTACATAAATATTGATATTTTGAAAAATTAATTCAAAAATCTTCATGCACACCTTCATGCCATGCGCAAGCCACATATGAAATCTTAGGTCAGTCTGACTAACGGTCAGCGGGATATGCCCTAGGCACACACATACACACACACAGACACTTCTTGCTTTTATAGATAGATTGGATGACAAGCTCTTTTGTTCTGCAAACTGCTGGAGAGCCATACAACTTCTGAATGCTCTAGGTCTCTTGTTTGTGGTTGTAAAGTTTCATGAGGCTGTGATTGTCCTAGGGGTCACAGCAGGTCATTTTTTGGCAGTGAGGTCAAGTTTCAAGAAATTCTCTCACTGCAATTAAAAGCTACTATGGGGATTAACATCATCACAACTAATACATTTAGGCTTATTTAATCCACAAGAGGCTGAGCTTTCCAGTGATACCCAATTCATAGAATTCCAAGACTGTTTTGGGACCCCAGTATACAGAAATATTCAGATAAAATAAGTGACAATAACACATTTTAATCAGCATAAAGTGGGCATGTCTGCAAAGAGGAGACTTGTAGAACCCATTTTAATTCAGACATCTTGAGGTCAGAGGTCAAGGGACCAAAATGGCTGTACAGTATATATCTTTTAGTTTCATGTGATACCAATATCTTCTCTGTCGGGCTGGTAAGGGGATCACCAACTGATTGTCTGGTTTGTGAAAATAGTGAGAAATGTTGTCACAATTATTCAGAGCCCAAAGTAACAAAGTGAAGTAAAGTGGTAAATGTTAAATTGGGTGCACTTATGTAGCGCTTTTATCCAAAGTGCTTTATACTACACACTTGGGAATTCATTCACACATCGATGAACGCAGCATTGGGAACAATTTGGGGTTCAGTTTCTTGCTCAAGGATACTTCGACATGTAGGCTGCCATGGTCGGGGATCGAACCACTAACCTTCCAATCAGAAGATGACCCGCTCTACCAACTGAGCCACAGGCGCAAAAGTGTTTTGACCTGAGTCCAAAAGTCCAAAACCTCAACATTTTTACAAATTATTATTACAATTAATGAAAGAAGCAGCAAATCTTTGTAACATTTGTGAAGCTCAAAACATGACATGTTTTTACAGGAAACGTTATGTAAATGAGCAAAACGGTTTCTATTCATTTTCTGTCAATAATCAAATGTTTTCTGTGTGCAAATCTTCATTTGCAAAGTAACTTGTAACTGTAGCTGTCAGCTAAATGTATTGCAGTAAGACTGCAATCTTCCTGTAGTGGAAAGAAAGTGTGAAGGATACTTTAAATTCAGACCCAGGGCAAACTTTAAACTATCTAACTATTTTATCTATTGAAACTGCAATGGTTAAATTGGTTGATTTTCACTGGGTTCCTGTACGATGGTATTCTTTTTTTTAAAAAAGCACTAATTAAATAATAAACAGAATACAATAGTATGAGGTTATTGGAAACAAACTGATTGATAAAGTCATGACATTTTAATGATAGGATAAAATACCTGTGACAAAAAGTTTGTAGATCTATAAAATAAATGTCTTTTTTTTCCTCTTTTCTTTAGTTTTCTTTTCTTTTAAACCCTTTGAGATGACAATAAATCAACTCTTTATTAGAGCTTCTATTTGTATATTAAACTGACGTGTTTCTATTGCTATAAAAAAAATCTAACGTTTGAGTACGTAAGTGAAAGCTGTTTAGACTAATTAATAAGGTTAAACAAATTTGAACTGCACTCAAAAAAATCCTAATAAACATGAAACAATGTTTTTAAGTAAAATGTAACTGAAATATACAAAATCTAAATTTAAATAAACAAAAATAAATAAACATAATGTGAATGTACTTAGTATAAACTGAATGTAAACAAATTGAATAAACTTTATGACTGATCACGTAAGGCAGCTATGTGCATCACACTCCTGCACAGTAGGTGGCGGTAGTGCAGGAAGGGGTAGAGAAAGACCGACGTTACCCCTGGGATTTGATAGGGGAAACCCCGCCACCTAACGGCCGTATACATGTCGGCCGTGTACGCAGGAAGGAACATGGACATGAACCTAGTCAACGAGCGGGACTGCTACACTATCAAGTAACAGCATTTTGGTACGTTTTTCAACCATTTTCCATCCGTTGTGTGACACTACGGTGATGTTATTTGATATGTACATCGAATTAAAACGCGTTTGATAATTTACTTAAGCGAATATGATGGTTTTGTTGTATAAGGTGTTGGTGAATTTAGGTTAGCACATATATGCGCTAGCTGCCTCGTGTCCTGCTAGCGAACGCTAATGCTAGCTAAGTAGCAGCTATGGTGTTAACCGCGAGCTAGCAGCTATGGCAGCTACAGCCAGTAGTCATGGTTGTTGTGGAAATATATCTGAGGAGAGGAAGGAAAATACATTGGACACTGCTTTAATTTACTGCCGCTCGGGCTGATCTCCACATTATGGCGTCATCGATTAGCATCTGCTACCTGTATGAATATTCATTCACTTGTCAGATGACTGGTTTTATTCTTATTATTCATCATTGTAATGACTTTCTTTAATTTGTATTAATAAAACAATAACTTTTATTTTTTTAAATGAATGTTAATTGTTTTTATGAATAAAAACAATCATAAAAATAATATATTTATTCTTTAATAATACCTTGTCTATGATTAAAACATTTAGAATTTGGAAGAATATGTATGATTGATTTTAGGTATTTTCTTTTAATGCCACAATTACCTATTAAGAAATTAAACATTAAAAAACTAAAATCATGATTGAAATAGCTATTTCTTTAATTTACATATTGATATTGCATTTGGTCCTGCATTATTTTTTGTACATTACCGTATGTACTTTTGCCGTAAAGCTAAGGCTTTATACACCCACCCACACTCAAAAAAAAAACTTTGGCCACAAAATTTCCATCCATTTGAATGACATAGTTTTAATATAAATAAACTAACAAACTTGATGTGAAGCAAGTAGTAAGATTGATGAAATGGTACGAATAAACTCAAAATGACTGCATTAATTTTCACTGTTGGGTTTGGGCAAAAAAAATTGACTTTAAATTGAATGCATAAACTATACACTACTGTATAGTGGAAGCACATTGAGTTTATTAGTATTATTACATAAGTCTTATTACCTGCTTCACATTCATTTTATTAGTTTATTTACATTAGACCTATGTAACTGAAAGGGATGGAAATTTCCTTAATTCTGGCCAAAACATTTTTTGGAGTGCGCGCACACACACACACACACACACACACCTCTGCAGCTGGGTTGAAACTAACATTGTTGTTTTCCGTTACTTTCAGATACAACATTACAGGGCTATATCAACAGAAGCTAACATTTTGAAAGGGCAACCTCTGTTTGGGTGAGTATATGTAGTAACCTTAACTATTCTTAACATAGCAGCGCTGCCCCGCTGCTGAATGAATACAAGGAAATACTGAGATAGTTATAAACAGTGCGGAGATGTCTTTAATTGGAGATATTTAATATTCCTTCTTTTGCAGAGGGACAACATTGAGCTGAAGAGAGACTATCATTAAAGCTCTGTGTCTACTTCAATGAGGACAGCAACAAAATAGTCAAGGAATACTTGGTAAGTGATAACATTTTACTGTAACATTGTACTGTTAACGTTCAGTATTTATCTTGCATTGTTTTCTTTATTTTATGGTTTATTTCATATTTCATTTCATATTTTTTCCACCATTGGAACAGTGAAGAAGCTAAGAGGGTGACTGCACAGACCACCATGGGGATTTCTGTAATTCGCCCAGAAGGTGCTGAAGAAGAGGATGAGTCAGAGGATGTTGGAGTGTTCATTGAGGATGTGGAACTGCTTAGCAACCTGAAGAGCATCTCCCTTGGGTATGCCATACTTTTTGGCCTAACTTACACACTCAACCAGAGTTATCTCCAAGAACTCAAATATACATTTGGGTTGGCTCAAATGTTTTTATCAAATATACATTTGAGTTCTTCCAAAAAGTCCTGATGTCCCTGGATGGCAACAAACTGTCTCCAAAGGTCCCAACACTCAAGATTAAGATGCTCCAGTAAGGACTCACAAGGACAAGGAAGTGGACTGCTTAGCAACCTGAAGAACATCTCCCTTGGGGTATGCCATACTAGCCTGATTTACACACTCAAAGTCAAAAAGTTAGGTTTCTTATTGTTGCTTTCCTTCCAATAGTACATTACTGTCAGTTTGGAAATGTTTTTATTATAAAATAGCTGAATGATATTGTTACATTTAGGTGTAATCAGGTTAATGGTGTCTTTCATTCTGTCATCTTTAAATGCTACCAAGTGCTGGCTCAAGTTTCTTAACTACGGTCAGTTTGGAAACTTAACGATGTTTACAAATGTAATGTTCTTAAAAGTTTTAAGGTGTTTAATTTATTTATTTTCTACATTTGACTTTTTGAATTGTTTTGTTTGGGCAGAGTTGAAAAATCTCCCAGTCAAACAAAAAAATATAAATACTTCTCTGCAGATGGGATATAGGCTTCAACAAATTATCTCAGGTCAGCAAGTTATTCAGAAATTATAGCCTCAATTCTTCATCTTGTTATTTACAGATGTGACTAGGCCTAATTGTGGCTGTTATTGGTACTTGATTACATTTCATTGCATTAATTCAGTACTACGGCACAGATTTATTTTTTGTACCTCTGGCTGAAGTTGCTGTTACACTGAGTGGCTGTTCAGTCTTGCTGAGATCTATAATATTTTTGGCATGAGTCTTTTCGCATTATTGTCTTCAGATGGTCAGAAATGGTGTACATGCATGCTTGTTCCCATTCCCTATCAGTTTGACAATTGGTGTCTGAATTGTTAATATATTATTAAACAGGTGGCAGTTTTAGGATGAACTCCTCTGTCATGTCCTATGTGCAGACACGTGGGAGGTACAGATACACACCAGTAGCCTCTTGCTTAATTGTACTTTTTTGTTTTTACATATTACCCATCAATGTTACACATAAATGAATGCCAGTCATATTCAAGCCATTGACAAATGAGTTAACGCAATCCTGATTAAGCCCATCAGCTCCACGTAACTATGTCCCAGTATAGAAGTGTTATGAAGCTCATGTCATCCGTTGACATTGGTGCACAGGAAGCGATTTGTTTCTCGTTTTCTGTCTTTTTATTTCAGTCTTGAGGTAAAACAAATCACTTCCTGATGTGGGCCAATGCGCTGATGTCAACGGACGACACAAGATTCCAAACACTGCTATACTGGGACATACAGTTATGTGGAGTTGATGGGCTTAATCAGGATTGTGTCAACTAATTTGTCAAGTTTGGGAACTGTAGACTTCAATGTAAGTGACATTCATGTATATTATGTTATGTTACTATGTTATATAGTGTGAATGTCTAAAGATGTTTTAATGTCTAATTTTAAACTGTATTCTGTGGCCCCAATTTGGTGCTTAATATTAATAAAGAAACTTTTTCTTAACTACTTGCGTATGAGATGCTTGAATAAACACATAAGGTTTATGTAAAATTTACCTTTATATGTGATACTCAATAATCTTATAAGGTTTATGTAAAATTATACATAAACTAAAGTAAATTTACACATTAAGTTTATGTAGAAATTTTCATGAATGTTATTTAATTTTTTTATATTACTTTTAAATGAAAGAAAAACATTGCACTTAATTTGACCTTTTACATTCAACTTATGTAACAAAATTTACATGTAATTAAATTAAATAAAGTCCACGTTTTTGGCTTAATTATTTTGTTGAGTGTGGGGATTTAGACTACCCGGATTTTCCCACAGGACATGAATGCAGCATTTGTCCTCGTTTCTTTATAAATGGGACATCGGGTTGTAATAATTGACAACGTCCACTAGAGGTCACTAGTGTTATTTAAAACAAGTTAGATGCGTTTCAATGACTGAACAGCAAATGTTTTGGGTTTATTGGTTACATTTAAATGCACGAGACCTCTGCCTTCAATTTATTGAACCATTTTTGTTTTTATCTCCTCTACGAATAACCCAACACTAAACGAAAAGCTTAAAAATGTTTCCTGCGTGTTATATTATTAATTCGATAGAATTGAGGAAAATCTCCCACTACGCACAACGTGTGAAGCTGCAAAATTGATGATCACCGCATGCACACGTTGTTTCTGCTTATCTGTGCGTAAAATCTAATCTGATCTGACGTGTCCTTGAAAGCTTTAGACTCTTAAAGACGTTGTGATAAGAAGCACTATAAATCTGTTTTAGTTTTTCTGAAGGCTGTGTGGACCCCTATCTGCTTTGGTCAACTTTATAACCTCAATATTAACGGAAGTAGCTCTCAGACATGTGTAGGCTACGTTAAGTTTGATCTGTGTCTAAAATAAGTATTTGTGGAAGGAGCAAAATGAGTTTAATTTGATCGTAGCTTGATTATTGTCATAATTTAAGGTCCTGGTCCTGTCATCCAAAACAAAGTGTCTCTGTGGACAGTGCAGTTAAGTTGAGCAGCTGTCTGTTAAACTTCCTCACATCGTGTGTGTATCTTGTGGCGGTCCGTTGGCTCTAGTGCGCGTCTCTTTGGAGGTCTGTGACATGAAATTGTTTGGGAAGCCCTGCACTGAGCGACCATGTGGGCGTGTTTCTCTCGGCCCAACAGTCTCCGCTCTTGTGTGGAGTCCAGAGCGCAAAACGCACTTCTTCTGGTGCGACCGGAGTGCGCAAAAGTAGCAGTTCTCCGACCCTGACGCGCACACCATCTCCGTCTCCGGCGGCCCCCTCGAATCCAACTCCACTGAGCGGGAAAAAATAATTTCCTTAACATCTCCCGGTGACTCTTCCAGCCATGGACGCATCTCGACTCGTAACGCTATATCTGGGCCTGCTGCTTGCTTTCCTTGGGAATATACCGTGTTTCCAGTCTGCTGCTATCATCTCTCCCTCTGCGCCGAGGAGAAACAGAGGAGCCCGGATCTCGCATCGGGACGGACAAAGGTCATCCAAAATCCTAAAAGACATCTTCGCGTCCACGCACCCCATCGCGGGCCATCACAAAGAAGACCTAAAGGACGCTATTGTGCCGCATGAATACATGCTCTCTATATACAGGACATACTCGGCTGCAGAGAAGCTCGGACTAAACGCAAGCTTTTTCCGCTCCTCTAAATCTGCCAACACCATAACAAGTTTTGTGGACAGAGGAACAGGTTGGTTTGAGCCCGCTGCCAGCTCCATCAGCTCATTCTTGCATAATTCTGTGGCACAGTTTGTCCTCAACTGACTGCTTAAATATTCCCCTCTTGTACTACTTAAAAATGTGGCTTAAACTAGAGTTATGCATTAAAAACAATAACTTTTACGCACGTTTTAGCTCAGGCAAAAATAGTGCACGATTGCACTTTTATGCGCAGAAAATGGTAATAAATCATAAAAACAAGTATTAAACAAAAATAAATACTAGAAAGCTGCAGGGTTATATGTTATTCGTGAGCAGTTGTGGTTGTATTCAGGTTTATTTGCCGCACAGCTGCCGAAACATGTAACTTTTTCCGAGTATTAACTTATATTACACTTAAATTAACCTCTGGGTAACACGACAGTAAAACACTAATTAAGGCGCTCTCTAAATGAAGGCTGTAAATCACTGTCAGTGCAGGCTGCAGCAAAAACTACTCTGCTCCCACGTGAAAACAGGAAACTTTTTTCCCTACTTATTTGAGGTGGTTGTTTTATTTCCAATTAATTAAATTATTCTCTGTGAAATAAGCCCGGACATTTCGAATTAAATCTGAGGTTTAAACTCATATTAAAAAGTCAAATCTGTAGCCATTAGGGTGCCCAGTTTGGCCAACTTGTGCTGACAAAGAGAGCTGGGGGCCGCGGCAGAGCGGGTCGGTGTGAGAAGCAGGTGTTTGGGTCAGTTAACATGTGTAACCAAGTGATTGGACTGGCCTGCGAGGACAAACACAATCTGATATACACAAACACATCCAGCACACACAAGGGGACATAAGCCAAGTTAATCTTTGCAGGAGAAATAAAAGCTATCTTTGTTTGCGGTCCCTCTGGTCTGAGACTGCGCACTGCAAAAAATATCCATCATTACGGCTCATTTAGACCAGTCTGCTGCTTAAATCATATTATCTTCAACTGAACTTATTTCCAATGCAAACAAACTTTTGTTCAAGACTTATGTTCAGTGAAATGTATTTTATTATAATATTGTATACTTGTTTGTTTAAAAAACGAACTGAATTGAAAATAGGTGGTGTTTTCTCACACAAATGCTCATTTTCAGATAAAACAGGAAGTTTTAAGAATGGATATGAAGCTAAAAGGCTCATCCGTGCGGCCACTTCTTGCAGTGTGAACTGATTTGATAGGAAAAACGCCTCACTTTCTCCTGTGATTTTGATGTGATGTGTCACTGGCTCTGACCCCGAGCTGGACCCTCTGAGAGCTGCTTGGCATCGAACGGCTGATTGGAGTATTTGAACTCGGTGATCTAATTGAGTGTTCATGTCATAACATATCAAACACTGTCTATTCTCCCATAATGACCCAGCTCGGCCACGATGGGCACATCACCAAAAAACGACGAGGGGGGAAAAATGAAAGAGCACTTCCTCCTCTGTGAAGTGGTTCGTATTTTTTTTTTTTTTTTACTGCGGAACCTCCCTTTGAGACCGCCACTTTAATTACGGAAAATTATTTTTCTTCCCCGTTCTTTCAGCTCAAGCGCTTTTGGTTTCTTTTGGGATTTCATCCCAGCATCCCCAAAGTGTTGCATTGCATTAACCTGCAGAATGAACCTCAGCTGGGAGTTTTTTCGTTATTTAAATCGCCCTCCATCAGGAGAGAAATACACACGGGGGGCCAGCTTTTGACGCGTAAAGTAACAGGTTTTTACGTCTTTTACGCATTATTCATCCATGCAGGGACAGGGTTTTTTACTGAGTGCACCCATGATCTACGGCTTCTTTGGCTTTCACACTTTTGTAGATAAAATGAAATTTGGTTATAAAACCAGACAGGGTGTTTCCCTGCAGGTCAGAAAAGGCAAGATCAGAAAAGAATAACCCGAATCTGAAAATTAGTTTTGGCACTTGGGGTAACTCATTAAAGCGCAGATGGTGCAGCCCGGTCTCTCTCTCTCTCTCTCTCTCTCTCTCTCTCTCTCTCTCTCTCTCTCTCTCTCTCTCTCTCTCTCTCTCTCTCTCTCTCTCTCTCTAAACAGAGGGATAGATGACAAAAACATGTTTTGCATTTGTTCGGATACAAGCAACAAGGTCAAACTAAAGTGCACAGGATGCAGTTTTAACCGAGTAATAAAGTCCACCGCATTCTCCCCCAATTATCCACCGTCAGTCATCTTACGCGTAATGGAAAAAATTGGCTTTTTACATAATAATGAAATTAAGAAAACGCTCTAATTTTTTTTTAACTGTCAACACGAATATCTCTCAATTATTCCAGCAGTCACTCCGTGCAGGCGCGTTTAAAGCGGAATGTTGTCGTTGGCAGGATGAGATGAAATATAAGAGGGGAAGTGCTTTAATGAGGAAGTTGGGAATTCAGAACTGTTAATTATTTGGTGAACTTGTATTCGATTTGTTTGAGGTCTTATAAAAAAAAAAAGGATCTTAATTCAGACCATACGCGCAAAGTCACTGAAACGAGCACAAGGTTCCAATCTGCTTTTACTGTTTGACTCGGCAGGGTTCACGGAGGGAAACTGACAACTACATTCACATATCTCCTCAGAACTACTTTTACAAATGATATCACAGAGGTGTTTTCATACAGGCACGTCATTTTATTTTATTTAAAAAAAACAACATTTAGATTCAAATAGAGACAATCATTCGAGGCAACTGGTTTTTATTTTATAAGAAAGAAAAAAAATAATCACAGATTATTCCTCTCTTAGTCCCGCATTTACTTTTAAAACTTCGTGTTTTAATATTATAACATTTGAAATAAATCATATGACAATATATCATAATTACAAACGTAAAAAAGCATATTTTAAGAATTTTCTTGAATTCAATCACGTTAATTCTGGACAAATTCTGCCCCTCATTCTGCATTTAGTCCATCAAAATGTCGGGGGAAATATTTAAAAACCAAGAAAATGTCTGCTTCCATACTTTAATAAGCTGCAGCTTGACATGCATGATAACATGCATTAATCATTCTAATCCTAAATATATTCCTTAAAAACACAGAAAATACTCGAATCTTTATTAGTTAAATGCAGGTATTTAATGTGTTTTAAAACGCGTTTACATGCATTGTTCCACAGTGTTACATACAGTTTCTCCGCTTCGCCTTGGTGGAATATTTGCAGGCCTCCTGGGTCTCCAGCAGGGAATAATGCATTAATTGTGTATTGTTCAGTTGAGTGTACAGTATGTCGCCTTTGGTCCGTTGTGTCTGGCAGCACCCAGGGGCCTTCACATCACTAGGCCCCTTGTTTTTTTTTTCTTTCTTTGCCTTACAACTCTGCAAGAGTTCTGAAAAAAAGGAAAGAAAAAAAACTAACCACATTTGTGATGTTCTGACTGCTGCTTAGATTTAAGACTGTAAAGGATGGAAAGTTTACTTCCACTCTGTCAAAGAGCTGGAAATTATTAATCAAGCTGTCATCAAGTTTAATGAAAGCAGAACTATTTTCATTAAAACATGCTGACTTTGATTAAAAGTGGCGTGGCATTTAAATTTCGCCAGAATTTATAGGATTATTGTCACTGTAACATCAAAAACGAACTGTGGTTATTGGATGCATATATTATATATAATTATTATATATACATATATATATTTGAACATGTGAGATAAGCTTCATTCTTTATATGACAAGAACACATGATTAAAAATTGCTCATGTGCAATAAATTTGCATGAAATGCATATATATATATATATATATATATATGCAATATTATAGAAGAAACCTTAAAGCAGTTTCAACTATCAAATATTTTATCAAGATAATTCTGTTGGAATGTAATCAAATCAAAGTAAATAAGAGGGAAAATAATGGTTATAGTAAATATATATAATAATATATATAAAAATATCACCAATAATAAACGTGGTGTTAACTGTGAGTTTTTTCATTCTCATTCAACATCAAGACTTGTCAGCTGCAGTTTGTTTAATGCAGGTTCAGGGTGGACATTTGAAAAACAAGAGAGAGAGAGAGAGAGAGAGAGAGAGAGAGAGAGAGAGAGAGAAGGCCTCTGTGGAAGAATGTGAGCCCCCTCCTCCCCCCTCCATCCCTCTGAACACTGTACACCCTAAGTGAATCTGACTGCAATTATTTTCTTCTTTTATCCTTGCAGACGATCTTTTGCACTCTCCTCTGCGAAGACAAAAGTATCTGTTTGATGTCTCAACCCTTTCAGACAAAGAGGAGCTGGTCGGGGCGGAATTAAGGATATTTAGGAGAGCGCCCGGGGATTTGCAGACTTCCCTGCAGACGACGGGCCTCTACGACATCCAGCTCTACCCCTGCCGCTCTGACAGACTCCTGGACTCCAGGTCCCTGGACCCTCTGGACTCCACCAAGGCCGGCTGGGAAGTTTTGGACGCATGGGAAATGTTTAAAGCACACCAGCATCACTATCATCACCCCCATCACCACTATCACCATCACTATCAGCAGGGGAACCAGCTTTGCTTCCAGCTCCGCGTCACTCTGCGCAAAACCAACACCGAGGTGGACCTGAGGCAGCTGGGGCTGGACAGGAGCACCCGGTCCCAGCAGGAGAAGGCCATCCTGGTGGCCTACACGCGCTCCAAGAAGAGGGAGAACCTGTTCAACGAGATGGAGGAGAAGATCAAGTCGCGGAGGTCGGTGGGGGAGAAGGAGGAGGCGGTGGTGGTGGTGGGGAAGGCGGCGGAGGGGGAGGAGGGGGTGTCACTGAGGGGGGTGAGAGGCGAGGGGCCGCGGCGGCGGAGGAGGACCGCGCTCAGCAACCGGCACGGGAAGAGGCACGGGAAGAAATCCAAATCCAGGTGCAGCAAAAAGGCGCTACATGTGAACTTCAAAGAGCTGGGCTGGGACGACTGGATCATCGCGCCTCTGGATTACGAGGCGTACCACTGCGAGGGGGTGTGCGACTTCCCCCTGAGGTCGCACCTCGAGCCGACCAACCACGCCATCATACAGACGCTCATGAACTCCATGGACCCCAACAGCACCCCGCCCAGCTGCTGCGTCCCCACCAAACTCAGCCCCATCAGCATCCTGTACATAGACTCAGGCAACAACGTGGTGTACAAACAGTACGAGGACATGGTGGTGGAGCAGTGTGGGTGCAGGTAGCGCTCATTATAATAAACTTTAAAAGACAGATCAAAGATGATGGGTCCCAGGTTTTTGAAAGTCCTCACAGGTCTGGAATGCTTTTACGCATGACGCGCCGATTCAAAAGGGATGCACACAAAAGGCGGTTCCTGCTATTTATTCAGACTCACGATAATTCACACTCTCTGCCTTAACGCCTTTTATTCCCATCCACGCAACAAGTCATCAAACAGGCTTTTGTTTCCCAGAGATGGAGACGTGTCCATATGGCACAAGGAAATGGGTACGCGGCGAGTTGGGAGCCTATTACTGAGTCAGACTGTGCACCTGTTCGTGCCGAGGCCAGAGGACAGTGCCTGTCAGCGCTTTATTGTTGCGAGCTGTGCCGTGTGATCCTGCCAGCCCAGGCCGGACTCTTTTGGGTATGTGCATCCAGGCCGTAATTGCCACCGTCCAGCTGGAGTCATTACAGGCCCGAGCAAAGTGCCTGTTTTCCAAATAAAAGGGGGTGAATGTCTAATCTACCAAACACACATACACAGAATGGTCTGAGGAGAGGAGATAAGATGGTGGTAATGCCTTCAAGAGATTTTTGCCTTATTGGAGACCAGTTTAGAAGGAGAGGCGTCGTGGACAGAAAGGACACAAATCCAGACTTGTGCCTGACCGGGGCCCTGTTGTAAAAAAGAAAGAAAGAAAGAAAGAAAGAATGAAAGAAAGCACACATTACTGAGGCGAACTTTTTGCTCAAAAGTCTGCATCTTTACGAAATGCACTTCCGCAACTGACTGCGCCAAGGACACGCAGTCAGCGACAGAGTTTGTCTTCTCTGATGACGAAAATATAAGAAAAAGAAAAAAAGACTCGCAAACGAGACGATATTTAAATGCACATTAGCTTTGAATGCACTGCTGTTCATTATTATTTTCTTGAGCTGTAAATATTTGTACAGTGGAAAACTTTACAAAGTGCAACGAATGAAGAAATGAGAAAACGTCATTTCTTTGTAAATATACAAAATGCACTCAAATCGGTATAATTTCTATTCTATAATTATTTTATTATTTGTGATGTACAGAGTTTCATGATAATCATATATTTCTTACATTGATAAGAGTAATTTAAGGTGTATTCGATATTGTTCCTGCAGAGGGTGGAAAATACCATTATTAATGTCTACCTCATAATTGCATATAGGATCTGAGTTTTGAGGTGCATTCAGTTAGAGTGTAAAGAGCTTTTACAATGATATATAAGATCATTTATATACATATATTACTGGATAATATTCCACACCATTACTGTACAAATAAAATTCAAAACAAAGTCCAACAGTCTGGTACTTCTGATGATTAATGCATTGATTTCATTTATTTTTAAGTGTTTTTAAAAGAGTCTGACCTCCCTAAAAACAATAAAAACGTTTCTTTATGAGGGAATTAGAGGCAGAGAAGTTGTCCTTTTATTAGTGTCTTAATTAAATGTTTAAAAAAAAAAATATATATATATATACAGGCCTGAATTACTTTCTATAGTCAAATTATGAAGCCTTTAACCATGCATGCTTGACAAAAACATATATTTCTTTCTTCCTGGATGATTTGATATGCTTAAATTACAAACACATCTCAGAAAACATATGCTTCAACAGCACACTGAATTTTCTTTAAATGGAAAAATACAATATTGTGGCAATTTCAGATGACATAGTTATAGATACTTTCTAAGATCATACCACCATATTGATATTTAAGATACTGGGTCCCTAAACGACAGTAAGATTGTTAGTTATGTAGTTAATACCATCTGGGGAAAACAACAATGTATTACTATTTTAGGAAAGTTACAGCTTTGCATTTGTATATTGTTTAGAAAAGAAAGAAAACAAGGATAAAGAATAAAAGAATAAACACCTGAGATATGACCGAAAAAAGTGTGTATGAGGGGTTTAAAGGGGAGTACCACCTAAATGAAGAATTCTGGTATGTTATTACCATGGAAAGTTAACTAAATATCTGTGAACATGAGCCAGAAAACTCTTAGTTTGTGATGTCAGAAGGTAAAAAGTTTGGAGCTGCTTCATAGACAATGAATGGCAAGGTTTGTTTTCTGTTTTATACTCAAATAAGCTTTATGTTATTGTAGTTTTCTCAGTCCTGAAACACAAATTGTACCCATATACCCTGAACTCTCCCCCAGGTGCAAGAAGTGTCATCTACAACATCTTCTCCAGTAGCCTCTTTGCCTATCATGACACAGGTTCTGAGAGGACTACCAACACTGCATAAATGCCTATTAATGACAATGTTTATAGCTTTTTCATTCCATTAGGAAACAAGGGCTTCTTTCGGAGTTCTGTAAAATAGTAGCTCATGAAGGGGAGAGATGAAAAAATGCAGGGGAATGGTGGCTGACGTGGATCAAAAACCACAGAGTTAAGTCTGGAGGAGCTTTTTAACAGTCTTGCACCTGACCTCTGGGAGCAACTTTGGTAGAAAAAAATATCTTAAGGTAAGCTAGTAGCTAGCATGCTGATGCCTGTGGTGCATCCATGTAGATTTGAGTTAAATAGCTATATAAAAGTAATAGTTGAGCACATTTACTCAGTTCAATAAAACCCTGGTTGCATGGTTGTGAATCCAAAAATTGTCATAATCCTCCAGACTCTTGTACACTTTAATCTGAGATCTGAAGGATGAGGTCATTAGTAATGAGGATCACCACCACACCAGGCAAACCGCTCAAGTTGTGTGAAAATGAGCTTTTCTTCATTTTGTATGGATCCAACCCTGTTATGTAGTCACTTACCTCTATTTCCAGTAAATAGATTTATCATGTAATTCCTCTTCATTGTCTATGGACCAGTTCCAAACTTTATGCTTGATGATATCACAGATTTGCGTTTTAGCACTCTAGTGTTTGAAGTCTTTAGAGAGAGTTGATCATGCTTACTAATATTCTTGGACTGACTTACACTACAGGCATGAAAATGGGCGTATTTCCAAGGTTTTATCAAAATCTACAGCAGAATCCCACAGTAAGATGTATACGGTGCATATGGAGCACATATACCTTTGCCTTCAGGTATGCTAGCTAATCTGTGCTAACCCTTTATAAACAGTCTCTCATCATAGACAACAAATGTCATCATTCAGTGAGTGGCTGGCTCAGGATTGCACGATAAACATATGGTGACCATCCAAGCAAAAGGAAATCCACTGACTGACTGTCATTGATATGGCAGTGAATGTACGAACCACAGCTATTTCCCAATGAATTAGCCTGCCTGGGTCAAGTTTACTTAACACTTTAATGTTTCCCAATCTGTGGATGAAAAAAAAAAGTTTGAAAGAAGGGATTGCTTCCATATAGGCTATCGACCTTGGCCTGGAAACAATTAGGAAATTGCTTTGAAATGTTATATGTTGTCCAGGCTCTTGTACAGTATCATGTCACTCCCCCACATGTTTGCTAGGGGGAAACAGAGGATGCTAAGTGCACTCTTTAGCGGTCGCTGCAAATGACTGACACAACAACCATTCCCCTGAGTATAACCAAATGGCCCTCCAGGCTATGTGTCTGGAACAGCATCGCCGGGGTGCTGCTCTGCTATCCCTGCTGCTCACAAGTGCACCATGGGAGATACTGTGCATGAGTCTTTGCAGCTGATTCTGGATTATTGCACAAGTCTAAATTTCTGAGCGACTTCATGTAACTTGTGGGATAAACCTTGCCTTTTTGATTTATATTTATTTGACAAGTTCCCCGGTCTGGTGGGCACTGGCCTGGAGGTGAGACTGAATGTTAAGGGAACAGTTAAATGGTGATGAAAGGGAAAGGAATGCTTTGTTTACCCGCTTCAATCCCTCACTCTCAAGTTAAATGTTCCTATAAAGTTCTTCATCACAACCGCCTTATTGTCCCTCTGCTACACGCCGAGGCAGAGAGAGCAAAAACACAGAGTTGTGTTTATTTGAAACTCAGTTCTTATATATTAGTCTAAGCAAACCAAAGTTGGCAAAGAGACAGGTCCTTTTCATCAGAAACACAAATAGTCTTGACACCCCACATCTGTGCATGGAGGCTCCTCTTTAGAGATCTGTGAGGCTGCATAAGTGAAGATCTACTAGGTGTTGCTCCGAGTGAAAGGCCCGGGAGCCTCTCCAAGATTTAAAAGAAGGTCTTGGCTGGTTTGGAGGCATAAATGTTCCTCATACTTAACCTCCCCGTTATCAGTGATGTCCTCATCAGCGACAGGAAAGGCATAAATCAGGCTGATCTTTCAGACGGTGAGGACCTTTAAGCAAGCAGAAATTTGTTTAACTGGCATTAAGGAGCATTAGAGAATTTATCGCAAGGACTTAGATCTTGTGCTTTGATTTGTTGAATGGATACAATTTAAATGTAGAGAAAGGAAGAGAAAAGAGGAGCTTTGGCACTGCTAAGGCCTGACTGCTCCTGATAAAATCCACAACCTCCCAAAATGTTGTGAGATTCTTAAAAAATTTAGGATACGGTGTAAAAGGTAAATAAACAGAATTCAAACACATGCTAATCTTTTTTTTGACACATATTCAACTCAAAGCTGTACGAAGAATATATATATTACAATCAACACATTACATTACATTACATGTCATTTAGCTGATGCTTTTGTCCAAAGCAACTAACAATAAGTGCATTCAACCTTGATGATACAAGCCTTAGACCACAGGAACCAAGTAGGTGCATAACTTTTAAGAGCCAACTGTAACCGCTACAGGAGTGCGATATGAGTGTAGCGCAATGTGTTAAAGAAGAAGAGCAAAGCAAGAAGAGGATTTTTTATTTTATTTATTATTAGCGACCATGACTTAACCGAGGTATTGTTGGAAAATGTAGGTCTTCAGCCTGTGGCGGAAGATGTACAGGCTGTCTGAGGTCCTGATGTCTGTGGGGAGCTCGTTCCACCATTTGGGTGCCAGGACAGAGAAAAGTCTGGAAGTGGTTTTGAGGTGAGTAGATCTGGCTGATGCAGAGTGGAGAGGATGGGCAGGAGTGTGATTGACCAGATTCTGGATGCAAGCAGGGCACATTTCAGAAAAGTTGGGACAGGGCAACTAAAGACTGGGAAAGATATGGAACAGGTGTTCCATATCTTTCTCAGTTTGGAACATCCCACAGGTAAACAGCTTCATTATTGTGTTTGAAAGGGGCATCCTCAAAAGACTGGTTTGTTCACAAGCAAGGATGGGTTGAGGTTCAGCCATGTGAAAAACTGCACATGCAAAAAAAACCCCCAACACTTTAAGTACAATTTTTCTCAACACACAGTTGCAAGAAATTTAGGGATTTCGCCATCTAACCAACATTGGATGGACATGATCTTTGATCCCTCAGGCAGCACTGAATTAAAAAATGACATAACAGTATAAAGGACATTACTACATGGGCTCTGGGCTCTGTCTATAAACACAGTGTGTCACTGCATCTACAAATGCAAGTTAAAACTCTACCATGCAAATTGAAAGCCATACATCCACAACATCCAGAAACGCTGCCAACTTCTCTGGGCCCAAGCTCAGCTAAGATGGACTGACACAAAGGAAAAGGACCATGCAGGTTGTTACCAGCAGCATGGGTAACTTGAACATATATATGAAGACAGGTACATACAGGTTTTAGAGCATCAAATTCAGAATGAGTGCATATTTACAATTAAATATGTCATTTTGTACATTAAATATATTGTCGTACAGAACAAAAATGATTGCACTCTGTTTTTTGGGTTTCAGGCAGCGTCCCAACTTTTTCTGAATGGTATATGTATTTATTTTTCAGATTTATTTTTGCCTCTTGAGGGGTCCCTCCTTCTCTGATTTCTTCCAGTTCCCACCATCATGGTTTGCAGATACTGCAGTTCCCTCTATAATAAAGCTTGACACCTTTCTCCAGCCAAGAACACGGGCCAATGCAAGGTGTTGCTTCTCTGCACTAAACAGATGCAGAATAAAAACACCCTGACAGACATACGTGTCTACAGTGTATGTGCATTCACACGCAACACTACAGAGTATATGTTTCTGTATGTATTTGTGCGTCTGTGAGTGGACAGAAGGGCAGCAGCGTACACAGATGGACAGCTGAGTGGTGCAGGAGAGCAGCAGATGCCTGAAGTGACCCCTACTGCCGCCTTTCATTGAACCACTGGCTCTAACACAAAGGCAGGGGCAGCCCCAAACATTAAATACACTTGCTTGTGCCTTAATGCCAGAGGTCACTACTTTTTTTTCTTCTTGCGATTAATTTTTAAAAGATATTTTAAGATATTTTTCGTCAATTTCTAAAAAAATGTTCCCGGCGTAGTAGAACTAAAACTGTAAGAGTATAATAGATGAGTGGTTGGTTGCACTTGGCAGCTGCTGTTTAAGCAGAGACAGATAATAAACCCCAAACACAGCAGCCACAATGTAACAAAAGATCAGGGTGTTTCCTCTAAGGGGGCATCTGCCCGTCTCTTCCTCTGTGGTCCTACAGAAAGCCATCCCTCCCTCCTGTCAGACCATACGGTGACAGGAAGACAGCAGACACCTCCACTTCACCACAGATAACCTGCTAATTGCATTAAACGCACTCCCAACTGCTTGTAATGTGAGCATTGCAAATGTTGCTAATTTCAACTCAGGTAGAAGCTTTGCTGTAATGCGCATTTGGAATCTGGGGAAAATCTTAACATTAAATGCATTTTTAAACTTAGTCAACTTGATAGATCTGCTTGGAATACCTGCTTTTGTTCTGTTTATTTTCCAAAGGAATGTCTGAGGGTGCCCTTTCACCCCTCCTCATCCATTTACTGCCCCTGGTCTATGTTACAGATGGTGACCCGGGTCCTCACCATCCCTGATTAACAAGTACACCTTCTGATTCTCCTGCAAATCTCGGCAGAAAGGAAGCCTGTCTTCAGTTCATCTTTTTTTTCTTTCTTTTTTTGTTGTTGAGTGTCTCTGTGTGTTGTGTGAGGGTCTGAATGAGCTCGAGTCAAAAGTAAATTTACTCAGTTAACTCTGACAATGCTCATGTTTGGGAGCAAGGCAAGGACATGACCTCGCTGCCAATTCACATCCGTGGAGGCTTGTGGGGAGGAGAGGGGAGGGTCGTTGACCAACGGGGGCCGGACAATGGCATGAGGGACTCGGTCCACGGGAGGACAAATTAGGCCTAAAATGCATGCTTTGACTTGCAATGTCAAAGAAAAGGACAGGAATTTTAAAAAAGCAAAAAAGTAAAAGCTGCCTCTTTCGCTCCAATCAATACCCATTAACTTTTTCTCTCTAAAACACAAAACATACTCAAATTCAAATAGGGACCTGGGTGGTAAAAGGAGGTTTTGGTTCTGCATTGTAAAACGAGACATGTAGGCAAACAAACATGGGTCAGGGGCAATGAGGCAGCAAGACAAGGATCTGACTTTGGAAGAGGGGGGGTGGGGAGGGTGTAGGGTCTGCGGGGTGCAGGAGGACTTGATGGACAACTCCACAACTCGGCAGAGGCAGAGCTTTCACTTAAAAATGGTGCCTGGCCTATCTCAAAAGGTCAGAGCCCAGAACACTAACACACTACATTAATCATGAGAGGCTGCGGCTTACCTGTCTAGCGTTTCAGCCGTGCCGTACAGTTAACCTCAATTATGCTTGATTACGAGGTGTGGAAGACGCAGGGCCTGGGCTGCAGCGCGCAAAAGATCAGGCATCAATAATGCAATTTCAGATTAGATGTGCCTGTCTGTCACTATGCAGAATGGACAGAGTGGTTTCTTGGGGTAACAGGGTCCAATGAACAGGCAATATGATTCTCTGTGCCTCCTTTAATATCTTCACGTCCTAAGCTGGAATGAAGCACAGACACATGCAAACACACAGACATAAGCATAAGAGACACATATACCAAAGCATTGTGTGGTGTACCAAAGAGAGCTAAAGGCTTCATGCTGTCCCAGCCCCCTTCTTGGTAATTGCCCCATTATGTGTTGGTGGTGGATGGAGCCATTACAGATGTTTTATGACAGGGCCATTTTCATTTTGTCTCCCCAATGAGGGACAGATTTATGGTGCAAGGCAGTCTTCCATTCAGGGCTGTAAACCCCTCACCACCACATTCCCTAATACACAAACACACGCTTGTGTTTACACACACTGAAAGCGAAATGCATATAAATTCACTGCATTATCTTTTATATGAGAGTCATAACTGTGAGCCGGACCTGCCCTCTCTTCGCCCAGCTCACTGCAGTGCCCACAGCTGTGAGTGAAGCTGTTGGCAGCAGCTTATGAGATGAATAAATGTTTGATGGCCCCGTGGAACAAGGCACACTTCCAGGCCGGTCGTCAGTCTGTTAGCCAAAGAGGGGGCGGGAAGGGAGGCTGCTGGGGTAAGATCTCTTTGAATCTGGGGTTACTTTAGTGTCTTTATTATGAAACCAAAAAGAATATATTTGTAAGGAAAACTTTCCACACTACAACACTTTTTATTTTTTATTTTATCCCAGGTAAAATAAATGTGTGATTAAAAATGTAGTAATGTGAATTTAAAGGTTTTATTTTATTCAAATCAAACGTGTATCTATGAGCTAGTCTTGATCGGAGAGACAGCGTGACAACATTGATCCCGCGCCAACCTCCCTGTTTACAAGGAGAGGGAAGTTGCAAAATCATCACTAACGAAACTGGCCAATAGAGACGTGCCTTGCATGTTTGAGTGTCTTTGAGGTTCAGCTCAACAGCAAACAAAACTTTTGGATTTTCAAACCAAACATCTTGATAGGCAAGTAAAATTTGGGGATTCAAAAGCAAAAGTTTAGATTAATGAACAAAACTTTGTATTTGTAAACAAAATGTGTGGATAGAAAATCAGAAATGTGGGATGTGTAAACAAAACCTTTGTATTTATAAACAAAACCTTTGTATTTATAAACAAAACTTTTGTATTTGCAAACAAAACTTTTGTTTTTATAAACAAAACTTTTGGCTTTTAAAGCAAATCTTTAGGATGTGTAAACAAAACGTTTGGATTAACAAACAATATTTTTGGATTTGCAAACAAAACTTGTGGATTTGTAAACAAATCTTTTAGATTTGCAAATAAAAGTTTTTGATCGCAACGACACATTTTTAATCACACATTTATTTTACAGGCAATAAAACATTTTTTGATTGGAGTGTTAATAGTTTTGTTCTCAGTTGAATTTTTTTAATTGCAGAGCAGAAAGTTTTGTTCTCAAACCTATTCTGTTTAATTGCATAATAAAGACACTAAAATAACCTCATACTCAAAGAGTCCCTAGTCTGTGGGGAAGAAACGGACCTCAAGTAAAACCAAGTCTGACACTTTCTCACCAAATGTTATCCTACTAAAAGGAACCATCATAAAGGGCAAAGTAAACACCAGTTAGCTTTTCAGAATTAATCTCTTTTAGCTGGCAGTAAAGTGTTTGAAGTGCTGAAGACTCTTTGGCTGTGCGGTTTCTTTCCAGAGGCTGTTTTGGCGTGGTTCCCCAGAGTTCCCGTTTGGAAATCAAATCTTTAGCTCAGTAGCTTTTATGCCAAGAAAAATATCGGCCATAAATTGGTGCCTGAATAGGCAGTCTAATTACAGGGCTGCGGACTGAAAATTTAACCTCAACTCATGGCTACAATTATTAAGGTTAACAATAGGGACACTGGGGTAGAGATCGCAAAGCTTCAAAGAGCTAAACTTATTCTACGAGTCGTGTAACCGGCACAGGGTTCTGAAATAGGAGTAGGTTTTCGTATGTGTCAGAAATAGTTTTCCTTTCGTGCACCAAACTGTGGAAAGTTGTCAGGTACAAGTCTTTTAACAAACAAGGTCAGGAGAGGAACACTCATTATTAATGATTTACCAGAGTAGCACAAAGAGAGCTGGAGGGACTAGATAGCCCAGAGGACCCAGGGGTTTGTGACTGAAACACTGCCTCATCATGTTACACATCGGCCACTGTGATATTTCTGACACCTCGCTCCTATCAGCCCTACCTGCCCAGCCATGATTGATTTTCTCATTGTGATGCTCCTTGTCTCATCTTTTGACTTTACAGAAAAATCCAAACAGCACATTTCCACTGCAGATGTATGAGCTACAACAGGAAATCCGACCTGGGCTGGAAATCTCTGTGCATGGACGTGGAGTTGAATGAATGATGTATGGCTGACCATGTCCGAGGTTAGCTTCTGTCAATTCTCTCAAATACCACTCTTTATTCACTACAACATAAATTCTCCGGGTCTGGCATGAGGAATGGAGTGAGGTTTGTTTGACCAGATGTAACTTTATCAGGGACTCTCTCTTCCCTGCTACTCTTGTGTCTCTCTCATCTCTTAGCACAGGCACAAAAAAGTGAGCTCTCACACAATATTTCTGTTTGCCGTAGTCTGACCCCTTTGTGAACTGCGGTAAAGTGAAAGGCACTTTCAGCCGAGGGGAATCGGATGGCAGTAACCATATGCCTTTCAACTGATACAAAGGTGGGAAAGGGGGAGGCCAGGGTGTGTGTGTGTGTGTGTGTGTGTGTTGGGTTGGGTTGGGTGGGGGGAGTTGCATGCTAGGGTGAAAAGGAAAGTGCCGTGCTGCATCTTTTTGTGTTGGTAAAGTGGTGGCGGTTTAGGGTTGGGGGGAAGAGAAGGGGGGTGCTAGCTGCCTGGATGTGGTGCTGAACTCAAGACAACGTCCGGCTGACTGACTGTTGAGATGGAGCCCTCTTATGGATGAGTGCAATGAGTAAACAGCATTCCTTTCTCTCTGTCTGACCCTCTCTGCCTCCTATTTTTGTCTCTCTTTCTCGTCTTTCTTATAGTCTGTCTATATTAGCAAAAGCACTTTACCTCCCAGTTTGGATCTGCTGCCTGTTTTTTAACTCTTCATCTGACCTCTGACTGACCATAAGCCTCCTTATTAAACATTAACAATTGTGTAACCAAGTTATGGACATTTAATTAAATGAATACACATAAATCACTTTTTATTGGCATATTATGTTATAAAGGCGATTTTTCAAACAGAAATAATATTGCTAGCAAATACTTATTGTTGTTGCTCCTCAAAAGAAGTTTATATGTATTCCTTTGAAGTTGAAAAGTCAGTTTATATAAATTCTGTGGCCCTTTGTATCATTTGTTGGCTGGTAAGGCTGCATTTACACCTAATCAGGTGTTGCAGCAATGCTGGCATCGAACAATATGGTCCATGGTGATATCAGTCCATGATGCTAGCTTTAAACAACAATAGCACCATGGAGTGATCAACTTTTTGCATTGACAGATTTACTTTCAATGACTAACCACCAAATCGTTGGGTTTTAAACTGGTTCACAAGGCCAAATTGAGTGACTACACTCCATTGTGTTGTGTTATGTCCGGTCTGATTGCCGATTATGTAATCAGTCACTACAGTGTGACATCAGGGTGTGTTTCTCCAAAAGCTGATTCTGTTTCCTACGTTTTGCTGCAGGCCACTACATTATTTTTTTCTTGCATTCCCTGTGGTTCTCATCACTACAGCCTAAACGCGCTACCAACATCCAAATGAATGGGAGGACTGGCTTCTTGCTGCAAAACCTGAATTGGTGTGGCTCGAGACCTTGTTGGGCATATTGTTAGTAGGCGGGAAAGGTTTCCAATCAAGATAATGCCAATATTATGGTGTTAACTAGAGGAAACCGACACACCATCCTGACATGTTCAAAACTGTCGAAAAAGGATGACTTGTGGGTGGTATCAGACACTGAGGGCCAAGACAAAGTGTTTGATGAGGTGGGCCTAAAATGCGTTGAATAGCAACAAGATGTAGTCCATGATGTGATTCATGCATTTAATCAACATTGTAACACCAGAGACAAAAGTGTTTAATACTCAATTCAAACCCCTATACTGTGCTTGTCAAAAATGGCATAAAAAATACAAAGTGTCATAATAATAATGTGATATTTAATTTAATTGATCACAATAAAGAATATAAAGTCTCTGAATTTAACCTTGTCAAAGGTCAGGGAAAGCTAGACAGACCAGCAAATCAGTTTACTTGTCAACGGAAGCAAAGCACTATGTTTATTTTTCCCAAACAGCGAATGCACAGATGTTAGCTATACATTTGCTGGCAACATACACACTGACTGTGTGGTTGGCAGCTCAGCCTCTGACTAAACTCAGAGATTCATCAGAAACTCCAGTTCATTTCTTTTCTCTCCAGTCTGCCTCATTTCCCCTCTTGTCAGTAGTCTACTTTGTAGATAGAAGTTTGGAAAACCCTGCCACAGCATTTAAAAGGTCTCTCCAGTCTGTGTCCAGTACACTGACATGAAGGGGTTTGGATTCAAAGATCCCATAATGTACAATGGGATATTTCTATCTCTATGTATGATAATAAAGCAGGTTTATATTTGTGCAGTATACTGTGAAAGCCCCCAAAATGCTCACTCTATGGAAAATTTGCACCCAGCCTTTATTCAGAAACTGTGCCTTTAAACAAGCAGGCAAGGTTGTGATATCTCAGCTATAGTACTTATTGGTCAAAAGTGCTGCTACAGTGCTGTTACAGTCATTCCTTGGCTGCAATGACACAGACACTAAAACAGAGTGTTTCAGAAAGAGGGTAAGTATATTCAGACAGGCAGTATGAGAAAAATAATGTGTTTTTTGAACATTAAAACATCTTCTAGTAGAAACCCAAAATACAAGTATAAACCTGAAAATAAGCCCAATATGTCCCCTTTAAGTTACGTGTGTGGCCAGTAGTTTATATGTTCAGGGAGTCAGCTCCCACTGACCTGTGCTGATGCCAAAAACTTACAGTATAATATGTAAGTACCTCCTTTTGGTATTATGACATATAAATGTACAGCATGTGTTCACATGCCTCTCCTATCTAGTGGACATCACTCAAAGACGGATAGATTACTTTATATCTATATTTCATAATGGAATACAGAAGCAAATATTTTGTGATATTAAGCACAAATGCCTTATCAGTTTGAATTCATGGCCACTACATTGTGGATACACACACACATACACACATCTTAAAATGATTTGCTGCCTTATTACTATACAGTCTGTAATCTGTGTATGGTTACAGTAGATATAGGGAGCCAGCGTGTTTTGTAGGAAAGAACAGACAGGAAGAAGGTTTGTTACAGAAGCGACATTAATCTATTCCTCTCTGCACCCTTTGAAGAGCAGCAGCAGCTATGACAGGCTAAATGTTTCCAGAGATGTCACATTTCCACAAAATCTAAAAAGGCTCTTGCGAGCACTCATCCTTTCATGTTTGATTGTGTGTTGGAGATCCTATGATAAACAGACGAGGGTGGTGGTTGGAGGGGGAAAGGGGGTTGGGTGGAGGGGGTTTCGGGGATGGGAACGTACTCCAGTGCTCAGGCTCTGCTTTGCCACCGGATCCAGATGCTTTTGCAAATTACCTCTTTGTCGACTTCAGAGGGGTTCGAAATGCAAGTCTGAATTAAGATCCGGAGTTTCTCTTCAGACTTCTAGGATTGCAGGGTTATTGTGTGGAATCTGATTAATCTAGGGGTGAACTATTCCATCCACCCCTGTCACTTCTTGTGCACTTATTGGCCCTAAAAATGCATATCCACCCTCAGACAGACATTGAACAGATGCTGCAGGGCTGCTGTGAACCATTAAGCATGTGAGATGTTGCTCATCAACGTCAAATCCCAATACAACTGGGCAGAGCAGGTACATTTAACATCACATTTCCCTCTGGAAGCCAGATACGCACTTCCTGTAAGATTTGAAAATGACATGAAATAACAAGTAGAAATGCTTGGTCATCACGCTGAAATATGTTGGCCGCACACACATACACACATTCCCTCTTCCTGTCTGTCTCCATCCTTCTCCTCCTCATTCCTCCAAGGCTTTGTGTCCCTGTTTGTCAGTCCCGTCCCGCTGTCTTTTCCAGTGCTGCTTAAGTGTTTTGTGTCTCAACACTATGTTCGAGAGTCATAAAATTCTTGTGGAGAAAACAGAGCACTTCCAGCTGAACCCCGGAGAAGAGGCAGTAAAGAGAATGTAAACTCAGGCAAAGAAACTCAACGGAAAGGGAGGGAAAAATATGTTCTCATAAAAATAAAATAATAAAAATACCAGAACAGTAGTGAAACATCTTTTCAGCATTTTTTAATAAAACCTTTTAACAAGCGTGTGCATTGACGGATACAGTTTCATGACAGAGTGCCATTCACTTGTCTATGACTGCATTTAAATTGCACCTCCCTACAGGCTATATGAATGGAAACTCCAGAAGTAATATGAAATATGAACAACATCTACAAGTATCTTGTCATTTTGTGTTTGCAAATCGGAAACATCGGCGCTCTCATGAAACTTTTACCTCCGGGGACATGCCTCCGCCTTGCATTACATTTAGCTTATGTAGAAACAGCACTCTGGCATGCACAGATAGAGAGCACACAGATGCAAAGCATTTGCGCTCATAATCCTCCACCTCTGGGGAAGTTGGTGGCAGTCTTCTCATGGTCTGAGGATGGTGCGGTCACAGATCTCCTGGTGAGTTTGGTATGAGCCATTAGGAAGGGAAGGAGGAGGTGGAGGAGGAGGAGGGCATTCCTGATTTCCAGCCAGGCTGATCGGCAAAAAAGCCTGCTCCTCACCTGTCCCACAGAGGCAATGCTCTCTGCAGCCAGCAGGGTGTCCTGTGACTGGCACATCTCGTTAGTGAGGGGAGGGGGGGACAAGCGAGGGTGAAATTGAGAAAATGAGATTGAGAAAGCAGAGCTGGTTTGTTCCCAAGCCTGCAGCCTGTTTGCTTTGGTTTAAATCAGGGAGAGGGGGATTTGGATAAATGCATCATTTCGTTACACTGTAACAGATTGCTGTAAGAAAACAGCCAAATTGTGACAGTAACATACTGTTTTCCATTAAAAAGGCATTATACTGTAGAAAACAATGCATTCTGGGCAATATTTGTAGGTAGCTTGCCTTTTCCCATAAAAATATATCATATATTTATAGATATGATATAGTTTTTTAATGGCTGTATTTTATCTAAGTAACTAATTCAAGTTATTGGTATATTAAAAATTACTGAGGTTACAGTGAGGACAGCGCTTAATTCGTAGTAATTGGCTTTCAGACAGTAATATGCTCTATTTACCAAAAATGACTGCATTGTATACTGCAACAATGAAATGCAGGATTTTACTGTAATTCAGTATGTGGTTTTATCACAGTACCATACTGTAAAGTAGATAACAGTAAGGAAACTGTAAAATTAACAGTAGAATTCTGGCAACCCTGCTGCCAGTATTTTACTGTTAATTTACAAGACAATTGTTTACAGTGTACATCTAACCAAGTAAAACGACTAAATAACCATAACTCAGCAACAAAAACCATGTGAGAGCCATTCCTTGCTTCACATGAAAGGACCGTCTTCCGGGGTAAAAGCTTAACCCATAATTCATGGCACGTTTAACCCATAACGTACAGTGCTTCCTGTCACTGGGTGGGATCACCAGCGGATCAGAAACTAGATTCTGAACAAGGTCTCCGTCCAGTTCTTCTGGTACTGCACAGCTGAATAAACCAAACAGAAATACTTACTACTGAAATAACTGTTTTTGAAACCCTTGTGTGTTGTTGACTTTGGCTTCATTTCCTTGTTGTTTGGGGTCACACAGACCCAACTGCTGTATTTGTAAAAACAAAAGTAAGAATTGCATTTTTTCCCTGTAAGATATATGTGGTGCTCAAATTTTCTCCTGCCACAAACTGAGTTTGCACATTTGAAAAGTGGACAAAATACAGAAATTACCATAGAGTACACCAAATAAGGAAATAAGGTTCAGCAGTTTTTGATAGCAGTTTTTGATCACAAGTAATGTATTCATAACAAATGCATATATTTCATGTGAATTACATATATTTACACCTGAATTACATCTCTTCTTGACAAATAGGTTTCTAATGAAAGTCCACAAAGTGAGGTCAGGTAGGATGGATGGGATTCACCCAGCAGACTGCTCACTGTGTCCAGTGTTTTAACTGAAATACAGCATGTAGCTTATATTACATATGTAACATACTTAAGTATGTCGCTGTAGTTATGCAAAAACAACTTATTTTAACCCAAACCACGGTCTTTTCCTAAACCTAACCAAGTAGTTTTATTTCAATTCACACATCAACCACATGCAACCGAGAAGAACCGTGGTGAATACATTTATCTTGAAATGTTAGTGAGAATGCAGTATGATTATACAGACACATCATTTTTAGGAGACAGTTGTGCTATGACTCTGTTTCTATCTGTGTTATCTATCAAGTTCTTGTTAATCGTCACCGAAAGATGAGATTCATTGAGCAAAATACAGAGAAAAAACCTTACACTGACTGAAACACTGGATTTTGAGTTCACCTGCAAGTCTCTGGACTGTGGGAACAAACTGGATCACCTGCAGGAAACACACACACAGACAGACAACACATGCAGACTCCACAGAAAGCACCAGCACTGAGTTTTTAAACTGTCCCCACAAAAAACATTCTCTCCACTGCATAATGTAATGGTTTGTCCTTGTCTGAAGAAGAGAGCCCCCTGATAGTCATAATATACAGTCAGCCATGACTCTTTGGCTTGAGTTCCTGGACTCGAACTGAACTTGAGTGCATCTGTGCACAGTAAACTTTTCTGTTTTCTGTTTAGTCTGGCCACGACATTCTACTAAAAGATTTTGAAACTTGCCTTTTTAGAAAAAAAGAAGAAGAAGAAAGCACTTCCCCTAGACTGGAAATCTCATCCAAAAACTGTCCAACTGGTGGAGAATGTAGAGAAAAGTGCAGAATGAAATAGCGGAGAAAGGCATTGCATCTATTAATTTGTGTCAATAAATGCATGAATTTACAGACATGTCAATTTTATGAGCCTCTGGCCGGAGTGCCAACACTTTCCACTAACAGCGAGTTGGCCAAATAAAATGGCTCAACTGTTTATGATTGACTGCTCACAGGAACAACAGTTAAAGTTTGGCATACTGCGTCTGCCTACCTAAAGCAACTTTTATAGTGTGTGTGTGTGTGTATGAGAGAGAGAGAGAGAGAGAGAGAGAGTGTATGTGTGTGTGTGCCCATTTAATACTAGTTTGAACATCTGCTCAGAATGAGAGCAACACATATTATTTTATACACACGCATTACAGAAGCATACACATAATTCAGATTTTACTTCTCTTCTAAAAATGAATCAAAGGATCATTAAACCTCTGGATACGCGCTTGTAAAGAAAATTACATGAGCTATTTGAAATCGATAACAGAGCCCCACCACCCCTCTGCAGAAATGAGCGGGACTGTTGTGGTCGCCTCTTTGCTGATTTATTGCCCTTATATACTACTGTGTGTACTTAACTTGCCTTGGAAAACATGTGGATAGAAGTTACGGCTCCTTTCTTTTTTTTCCTCTCTCACACAGACCACATTGTGCTCTTCACCAATCATATCGCAGGCTACGCGATGTCATCTGAGGTGGGAACCCGTTGTAGGAGGGCCTGATGTGAGGGTGGGTGGGAGTTAGTTCTTAGCCAGACACTAGGCTGAATAAATAAACCCGGAAACATTAAAAGGCCTTTTCCCCTTCACCTTTGAACTTGTGCATTAGATTGTGTAAACATACATCGAGACGTTTAGACACAGCTTGTCCTGACACTGTGCTACACACTCCACTGGTGCTTCCTCTTCTGCAACTGCAGATCTAACCTCTGGTTTGTCTGAGTGTAGATGGTCGGGAATAACACCAATAGATGTATGTATAGGATGATTTTTTTTGTCAAATGAGAACTTATCACACCATTTATTTACTTTTGTACAGTTAATATAGCAACAGTAGCTGTAGCAGTTGATAACGATTTTGGTAATTATCAAGAAAACCATGGAAAATGTCTAGATATCAGCTCTTAAATTAAACTCTTATGAGCTATTATTTTTGTTATCGTTATATTTGTCCAAACAAATGTACCTTTAGTTGTACCAGGCATTAAAATGAACAAGAAATTGAAGAAAACAAGGGTGGTCTAATAATTTTTTCCATGAATGTATATGTGTGACCATTTTAAGTAAAAAGTAATTTTCTTTGTTGCATTTCAATAGTTTTAGCCTTGAAGAAATAAAAAAGTTAACAGTACTATCAATAGCAGATATCAATGCAATAAATCAGAAGTTTATATGCTTCCTATTGCATCATTTCCTAGGAATCCCTTGTGTGTAGGTAGGAACATCAAATGCAGGATTGGTGGACTCCACCACTGTCAATGAATACTAAATTATAGAAAGTGAAATATAAATATATTGAATGGCTATTGACCATAAATAGCATAAAGGAATTAGTCTTGTGTCATGAAAATCTTTAGGTTTAGATTAGATTAAAAGATTATTAAACTATAAATACACATGCTAGGTTAAGATGTTAAATGCAATTTGACAACACGCTTTGAGTTCCCTTTGGTCTCCATTAAGGTTGGCGAGAGAACGCAGGCATTTCAGCAGTGCCATATTTAAGTAGACAGAGGATGAAGTTACCACTGTGTACTTTTGAAGTACTACCTGGGTGGGCGGAGAGGAGAGGAGTTTGCAAATGGGCAGTCAACTCTCACACACTTACACACACGCTGGTTTAAAGAGGAGAAGGGGAAAAGAAGGGGAATGTAGATGTGACGATTGTAGATAGATTGTAGCAATCATGTTTATGTCCATTAAAGGAGACGAGTCCTCATAACGTCACTACTATACCAAAGTCCCCACAATGTCAATAAAACAAAAAAAGTACACACTAAGTAAATTAAATTAAAGTGTTTTGTCACAGTGGTAGCAAAGTTTGTTAGTAGCGCACTTTTAACACCATCACTCTAAAGTATAAAATAAAAAAAATTCCATATTTAAATGTACCTGCACTTAAATGTCCAAAAGCTAATTTTCTCATTCATTTGTTCTCCACAAATAATGTTTGCCTCATTCGTGTGTACAGTATGTTCCTGTGTATGTGTGTGTCCGTGCCTGTTGGTGTGTGTCATCGTGTTTGTGTGCATATGACCTGCATTATCCTGCTTTACTTTGGTTTCAGAGTCCTCTAGGTTTTTTGCCTAAGGAGCCCCGAGGCAGACAGCAGGGGTTCCATACTTAGTTTCCTGTAAAAAATACCTCAGCACTCCACATCCTAATTAATGTGAAGGGCATGCCCAAGATCCCTATAAAATCATACAAGACTATACCAATTTCCTGGTAGCTTGCTCGCTACATGTGCTTCTTGTTCCTCAGCATAAGAGTTTCCTTCCCTGCAAACCCCATGAAGATTTATACACCACCATCACCACCACCACCAACCCTGCTCTTCATAGCTTTCATTCTTCTCTTTTCTACCATTTTCCCTCAATGTGATTTGTACTTTATGTACATGATACACAGAGATTAGACTTTCTGTCGGTGTTGCTCTGAAATAAAACATGAAGATCTCATGAAAAGGGACTGTCAGGGCAACATGAGAAACACATGGCGTCTGCTGGTTGAATGAGGAACTGGCTTAAATCATTTGGCTTGGAAAGGAGTATGGACGTTTTTTTGAGTGAGAGTTTGTTTGTTCTTTTTTTTGTATCTATTTATGTTTGTGTGTCTGGAAATGTGTGATTGTGTTGGTGAGTTGGTGCTGAGGTATAGGAAGCCAAAAAATGATTGAAAAAATGATAAAGAAACACAGACTGATTGCATGCACGGCTGCACCCCAACACTCAAAAGCAGTAACAAAGCCCTCTGTCTGAAATGTAACAGATCCCCCTAAACACACACACCTACACACAAACACAGACGTGACCACTTACACAAAGCATGCATACTAACCTCTACAGCACTGTGGCTATGTTTTCTATCTGTTGTAAGACTTTCTGTTATCAATCTCTCATTCCCTCTGGTTCACCATGGGCATTCTTATCAAAGAATCAGTTGAATTATAATAATAATATCCTTATCATGGCTCTTTTTGCACTGCATGGAAAGGCTTTTGGTCACCTGCAATAAGCCAAAACCCTTTTTACATTTATCTCAGGTTTTACAGAAATATCTAATATCAAGACTTATCTGTCAACACTTCCTCTTTTAATTTTTTTTTTTTTTACTGTGAACTCAAAAGGAACCTCAGGGAGATTGGTATTGGTGTCAGATTTCGATGACTCTGCTGCTCTGTCACCTAACGACTCCTTCGAAATAATAAGTTCTAACGATTCCTCGGCTTTGAGACGTTGTTAGTGTGGCTCCGTCTAGTTTTACTTAAAACACACACTTCAATTATGGAGCGTGAGGATGTAGTCGACGCGTGTCTTAAGCCGAAAAAATCCCACAGTTTCTTTCTTATGGTTTATTGAAAACCTTTCGTTTGAGCATTACAAACAATAAACTGCAGCAATCCAAAAATAATAATAATTATAAGCACGGTCAAAAACTAGTGTGCTCTCCTCGTCTCCCTAATCCTAATTACAACAAAGTAAGCAATTATGACGTTACACACATCTCAGCCAATAAGAAGAGTGCAATTCCTACGAACCAATAGGCATTCCTACAACCCCAATAAAGAACTATAAACTTATGAAATACAAATCTGAATTATTTATCAGCTTCTCTACAATGTACAAAATGGCTCTAACATAACCTGCCCCTAATTGTTAGGTTAACAACATATCAATTACCAAACACAAACACATAGAGCCATGTCTAGACAATAGAAATCTTTTCTTTTGGTTTACATTTGTATGATTCACAACAAATAAATGTCTTTATCTTATTCAGTCTCATTTAGTCCTTATGATGCCTCCTCCAAGAGACATATCTTGGTAATGGGTCTCTCCAACGTGCTTGACTTCGTCTGAACACAGACGCTGCGGACTGTCCCCTTTGAGTCTGGCATTATCTTGACAATTCTTCCTATCAGCCAGGAATTTCGTGGTGCGGAGGAGTCCACAATTAGGACAACATCTCCCAGGTTGAAATTCCTCTTTGTTGTGCTCCATTTTTGTCTCTCTTGTAATAGAGGTAGGTACTCTTGTGTCCACCTGCGCCAGAATAAGTCCGCCATGTATTGGATTTGTTTCCAGCGGCGACGCGCATAGAGATCTTCCTTGGAGAAAACACCTGGGGGAATATTTGGCTGTGTTCTCATCACCAGCAGATGATTTGGGGTCAAAGCCTCCAGATCATTGGGGTCATTCGAAGTTGTTGTTATGGGTCTGTCATTGATGATACTTTCCACTTCACATAAAAGTGTCTGGAGACCTTCATCATCCAATATCTGCTGTTTCAACAAGGAACTTAGGACTTTCCTAACTGTTCTTATTTGGCGTTCCCAGACACCTCCGTGGTGGGACGCGGCAGGAGTGTTAAATATCCATTTAACTCCTCTTCTCAGCATCGACTCTCCGATCTTGGGCTGGTCCAGGTCTTTTACAGACTCCTTCAACTCTCTCTCAGCACCGACAAAATTAGTGCCGTTGTCGGACCGGAGAACAGACACTTGTCCTCTTCTGCTTAGAAATCGACGTAGTGCATTAATACATGAGCTAGTGTCGAGGGAGTGTGCTACCTCTATGTGAACTGCTCTACTGGTTAAACACGTGAAAAGCACACCATATCTCTTCACTTTGCTGCGACCTCTGCTGACTTCAAATGGGCCGAAGAAATCCACGCCGGTGTTTGTGAAGGGTGGTTTATCTGGCAATAACCGATCTTCTGGCAGATTTGCCATTTTTTGTTCACCTGCCTTAGCATGTAGTCTTCTGCATGTGCTACACTCTGAAACCATTCTTTGAATCGCTGAGCAGGCCTTTGGTATCCAGAACTTCTGTCTCAGTCTTGCAAGAATGTAATTTCTCCCTGAGTGCCCTGTTTGTTCATGTATGTGACGAAGGATGAGCTTGGCAATCCAATCATCTTTGTGCAGGATGGCCGGGTGTCTGGCATCCAACGGCATCGCTGATCTGCCTAGCCGTCCTCCTACTCTTATTACTCCATCCTTCAAATATGGATCCAACTTAAAGATATGACTATCTTTCCGTACATGACCCTTGCCGTCCAGCAGGGCTTTAAGCTCCTCTGCATATTTTCCTTTCTGACATATACGAATTAACTCTGTCTCCGCCGTGGCAAGATCTTCAGTGGTGAGCACTTGTTTTTCAAAACTTTGCTTGTACTTGAGCATTTCTTGCTGTAGCAAAGACTCTGCTTTAGATGAGTTGTTGTCACATTTCTGTATTGTTTCTTGAAGCTCTTTTCTTTTCTGCCTCATGTTAAGAAGGATCTCTTTTAGGCGCATCAGCCAAGCTGTCGCTTTTTTGAGCTTGTACCAGTTTGAGAAGTGACGTACAAACCGAGTCATAGTATCCAATGCTTTGTCTGTTTGTATAAGAGACACTTGGGCTGACCTTTTGACCTCTGCGTCCTCTTCCTCGAAGTGAATGGACTGGTCGGGGCGTTCAGGCCATTCACTCTCAGGTCTTAGCAGGAACTCTGGCCCCTGTATCCAGTTCTTACTCTGCAGCAGACCCTCAGCGCTTAACCCTCTCGACGCCTGATCTGCTGGGTTGTCTGCTGTACTCACGTATTTCCACTGAGATGGCGTTGTAGCTTCTTTAATGAATGAGACTCTGTTGGCAACAAATGTTTTATAGCGTGCAGCATCATTTTCAATATACTTGAGTACTGTCACACTGTCTGTCCAGAATCTTGACTCATCCAGCTTTAGCTGCAGCTCATACCGAAGCATCTTATCCATTTTCACAGCTACCATAGCCGCTGTCAACTCCATCCTGGGAATAGTGACCAGCTTGAGCGGCGCCACTCTTGACTTCCCGATCATGAATGAGGTGAACTTCTGGTTCTTTTCGTTAGTTAGCAGGAGATAAGATACTGTGCCATAGCCGTCGTTGCTGGCGTCAGAAAAGTGGTGCAATTGTGCTGTTTTGATGACACCGAATCCTGCAGGCTTGATGCACCTGCTAACACAAAAAGATGACAACCTTTGTAAGTCTGACAGCCACTTTTTCCATTTTTTTGCTTGTTCTTCTGACACTTCATCATCCCATGCTTTTTTCTCCTTGCAGAGTTCCCTCAGGAGCAGCTTGGCGGGCAGAATGAAAGGTGACAGAAATCCCAAAGGGTCGAAAGCTGAGCTTACAACTGACAAGATTCCTCTTCTAGTACATGGCTTTTGCTGTACTTCAATCTTGAGCTTGAACATGTCAGAGTTTGTGCACCATTGGACACCTAGCGCCCTCTCTGTGGGTAACTGATCATTATCCAGATCGAGATCTTTGATTCCTGAAGCCCTGTCTTCCTCTGGAATCGACATTAGCAGGGCTCTGGAGTTGCTGGTCCACTTGCTCAAGTGAAATCCTCCACTGTGGCATAATGTCCTCAGATCTTTAGCGAGAGCAACAGCACACTCATCTGATGACACTGAGCTTAGACAATCGTCCACATAAAAATTGTTTAAGACTGTCTCAACTGCTTCGGGGGCAGCCCACTCCTTTCCATCTTCAGCTGTTCTTCTTAGTGCATATGAGGCACAGCTGGGGGAAGACGTTGCTCCGAACAGGTGCACACCCATTCTGTAATCTGCTGGCTCCAAGCTCAGATCGCCATCCGGCCACCATAAGAAACGCAGCAAATCTGAATCCTCTTTTGGCACCTTCACCTGATAAAACATAGAGTCGATGTCTGCCATCATGCTCACCGTATCCTTCCTGAACCTTGTCAGAACTCCGACAAGGGTGTTCGTGAGGTCAGGGCCTTGAAGGAGTTCGTTGTTTAGTGATACTCCCTGATATGACGCAGTACAATCAAAAACAACTCTTAATTTCCTCTTTTTCGGATGGTAAACTCCGTGATGAGGAATAAACCACAGTCTCCCATCATCACGGTGCAGTTCCTCTTCTGGGACCTTAGTAGCGTATTCTTTGTTTACCAACTCTCTCATGAACCTGTCGTATTCATTGTGGAAGTCAGGATTTCTGTGAAACTTCCTTTTGAGGCTTGTGAGGCGCTGCTCGGCTAGGGATCTGTTGTCAGGCATTTTTATTTCTTTGTCTTTCAGTGGTAATCCAACACAATAGTGACCATCAACTAGCTGTGTGGATCCTTTGACTGAGTCAAGGAACTGATGGTCTTCCTGTGACATCTCAGACTTGTCGTCATATCCTCTCTCTGGGAAGTCTGCATTGTACAGCTGAGTCAGTAGACTTTCCACATTGGACACGGAAATGCGATTAACTGAGTGGCTCACAATGTCTTGGTTAGCCACGGCAGTGCATCTGAGTGGGCCATTGATAACCCATCCAAGGCTTGTCCTAACTGCATAGGGCCCTTCACCTCTACTGTTTATTATCTGTCGAGGCTCCATGGCTTTATAGACATCAGTGCCAATAAGCAGTCCAACTTCTGCTTCAATGTGCAAAATGCGAACTTCATGCAGATAAGGCCATGGCTCCACATCTCTCTGCAGAGGTATGTTGTCTTGTTTTACTGGTATACTTGGTTGAGTGAATACCTGTGGAAGGTCTATGTAATTCTCATCTTCCAAGCCACACACTTCCAGATCTGACAGGACATGGGTGATAACCTTCTTCTCAGATCCCATAGTAGTGAGTAAAAGCTCTGTTTTCTTTCCTCGGAGATTCAGCTGGTGCATAACTTTGTCAGTGCAGAAGGTTGCCGTGCTTCCTTGGTCTAAAAATGCATAGACCTGCATTACTTTGTCACTTCTTTTGGACTTTATCTTCACTGGTACTATGGGAAGAATAGTTTCCTTATTACCTGCCCCAGTAGGTCCTCTACTTTCATACTCTGCTTCTACAAAGGCACTAGTCACCTCACCAGCAACTTCTGTGTTTCTATGTGCATCTCTTTCTTGCAGAGCTGGAGCATCCCTTGTGATATGCAAAATACTTGGGTGTTTTCCTGAACACTCCTTGCATTGCATCCTTTTACGGCAACTCTTACTCAGATGACCTTGTGTGAGGCAGCCAAAGCAGAGTCCCTTTGTGGTCAGGAATCTGATTCTGTCTTTGGGAGTCTGCTCTTTTATCTTCTCACAGACCTCTAATGCATGGCTCTTTTTGCAGTACATGCAAGGAGCTTGAAAAGCATCAGCTGGTTTGTCTGGACCATGCTCTTTCTGTGGTGACTGTTGAGCACCACTCTGTCCACCTGATGGAGAGACAGTTGTAGCAAAGCTACTCTTGGTGTTACTTCTCTTAATGTTTATCTTGGGCTTCCCTTTTTCTTCAATACTGAGGTCCAAGATATCTCCAAACAGTGGGTCATTGACAACCTCTGCTTGCCAGTTGATAAAATCCACTACATCAGAAAACCTGGCTCTTCTTCCTGATCTTGTTTGGATCTCGTATGCTTCATTTCTCCATCGCTCTTTAAGCTTAAAGGGTAGCTTTGAGATGACAGTCTTCATATTACTGGGATTGTCCATCTCAACCATGAACTCCACATCACTCATTGTGTTTCTACACCCTATTAGAAATAAAGCATATGCATGTAAAGCTTTCCTGTCTTCTGTTTTTATCTGGGGCCATCCAAGAGCTTTCTTCATGAAAGCTGTGGCTATTCTTAGCTCGTCACCGTAGTGCTGATGGAGGAGCCTCCTTGCCTCTTTGTAACCGTCATCCGGTCTCATGTGTTCACAGCTAAGAACAAGGTCACGAGGTTCTCCACTTGTAAACTGCTGCAGGTAAAGCAACCTGTCCTGTGGACTAGCAGTCTTACTCTCAACCGTCTGTTCAAATGCTCTTATGAATGAGTGGTAGCTAATTGGGTCTCCGTAGAATATTGGAACATCTCTCCTTGGTAGTTGTGCCACGCGCTGATGCTGCACCAGCATCTCTGTTATATCATTTTGCCGCTGCATTATTTTACAAAGGCCATCAGATGTGACTGCTTGCTGCAAGGGATTTACAGGTGCTGCTGAACTGGCCGCTCCTTGAGTTGAAGCCCTGATACGAACAGTAGCAGTCTGAGCTGGTTGCTGTGAGCCTACAGGTGTACGTGTTGAGGCCCTGGAATGAACACTATCAGGCTGAGGTGGCTGAAGCATGCCCATAGGTGCTGTGAAACTCACCTGTGTATGTGTCTCCTCATCCTTTTCTTTAACTTCACAGGTGACCTTTCGGCCTGTTTTGCGCGTGCGCTGTGATTCATAATATTCATTCATTCCATCCTGACCATCTTCATAATCTGCATAAACCTTTATCTTGGCATCTTTTGCAGCAATCTTGGCTTGTAGATCCAACTGTTCCTTACGTGCCTTTAAGCGTGCCTCCTCGATCTCAATTTCTTGTTTTTCATTTAAAAAGGCAGCTTGTGCTAGCAGCTCTTTGCGTTCTGCCTCCAGCTTTAAGCGAGCAGAACTTGTGTTGGAAACCTGTGATGTGCAACTTGCCATTGAGCCAGTTTTTCCCCATTTGAATGTGCGACTGATAACATCTGAGATGCTGTCACTTGGTTGTATATCATCGTCGCCCTCCTTTTCATCATTGTTTTCTTCTTCAGGATAACTCATTATCCTATCCATCCAGTCCTCTGTTTCTTGAATGAAATTCTCAATTTCCAGACGTTTATGCATAAACCAGTCCTGGTCCTCCTTTATATCTTCATCCTCAAGAAGAGGCAATATCTCTTCATGAATCTCTTTAAATTGTCCAAAAAACTTGCCAAGGACAAACAGTGCTTCTTCTTTAATGATATCCACATTAGCTCTGTCTTTCTTTAGGCTTTCAATATCATTCCTTTTTCGAGTAATCTGAGATAACTTGCCTTTTCTCTCATTCTTAAGCCTGTTGATTTTTTCCTCTACAGCCTTAGCTGTGGGCTTTGGCGTCCTCCTGTGGCCGTCCGCCGCAACATCCATTATTTACGGTTGCACTCTTAATAGGCTTTAACGCACACAAACTGTCCTCTTGACTCACAATGACAGCTTCTCACTCTTCTAAAATATTTCCGTGGAAAGTTCCAAGAGTTTTAACTTAAAGTGCGCTCTAAGAAATGGCCACTGCAACTTTACTGTGTGACGGCTTCAGGCTCGACAGGACTCCGGCTCCCGTTCGGCGCTGTAACGATCTCCATTACGCACGTCGTGGTGGCTTATCCACATCCAAAAGGTGCGCCTGGCTGGTTCCATCGTCTTTCTTTCTTTAGAGGTATCCGTCCGTATACGCCGTTTTCTCAACGAGCATAGTTTTTGACTAATGTTAGTGTGGCTCCGTCTAGTTTTACTTAAAACACACACTTCAATTATGGAGCGTGAGGATGTAGTCGACGCGTGTCTTAAGCCGAAAAAATCCCACAGTTTCTTTCTTATGGTTTATTGAAAACCTTTCGTTTGAGCATTACAAACAATAAACTGCAGCAATCCAAAAATAATAATAATTATAAGCACGGTCAAAAACTAGTGTGCTCTCCTCGTCTCCCTAATCCTAATTACAACAAAGTAAGCAATTATGACGTTACACACATCTCAGCCAATAAGAAGAGTGCAATTCCTACGAACCAATAGGCATTCCTACAACCCCAATAAAGAACTATAAACTTATGAAATACAAATCTGAATTATTTATCAGCTTCTCTACAATGTACAAAATGGCTCTAACAGACGTGTTTTTTTGTTGTTTTGTGTTGTTTTATACAAGCAAATACTCTGTCTTGTTTTGCATGTGTCTACCCAGTCTATTCAGATTTTTAAAAATAACATTGATTGGCGGAGTAGATGCCATGCATTTACATTTTAAAACCAATAGAGGTACAGGGGGCGGGACTTTACCTCCACAACCAATGCCAATTGGCTTAGAGGAAGAAACTACATAGGTTTTCTTGCCAAATCAATGCCGCTGATTATGATGGCCAAATGAGATGAATGTGATGCCACTTTAACATGTTTTTTTAAAGCATATAGATAGTTTAGATGTTATTGAACATTTTAGAATGAGAGCTATTTTTAGCTGCAGATGGCTGTCTCTGTCTTTCAGGGTCAAAATGCCCACCTACAGCAGAAATAACATGTTTAAAGCCTGATCCAAAAATGATGGCGTCTAGTTTTCCTGTTCATGAAAGCTGTGAATTTTTATATAACTGACCCTCATTGTTTTTGAACATCAGTTTCCTCTTGATTGCGGTTGTGTTGGTTAAGCGGGTAAAGAATATTGTTATTGAAAAAAAAACTTGCAGCTTTTAATGTAAAACTACATGACTTTAAATGGATTGCTTGGATGTTTCCAGGTTCCTCATTAAGGATGGAGTATGGTAGTGACCAACATTCGCTCATGGCTTTTATGGCGGCCGGGGATGAATCATTCCTGCTCACTGAAGTCCTTTACACAGACCAGGTCCCACTTCAAGGAATGTGTGTGAGTCACTGCCGCTCATCGGACGACTGTCTACGGCTCGCCTGCAGCTTCTCTCCATGATCACTCCCTGGAGACCCATTCAATCAAACCCCCATATATTTTGTAATTAACTTTAACTGATGACTTTATGCAATAGTTGTGTTTTACTGTCTCCTTTAAATGCCATTTATCATCCTCTAGGTTTGGAGGTCCGAAAAGCAAGACCCTCCCCTTGGCTGAGCCAGTAAGGTCCTACTGAGCCTGTTCTGAGCTGTGACCCTGCTACCCACCCCCTCACCAACCCCACCCTCTCTCTCAGGGTGTCTTATGACTGACCAAGACAGTTTTATTAGCAGTCGACTAACCCGGCAGGAAAGGGGGAGCTTTTGCAGGGTCTTAGCAAACACACTGGCAGTCGAGGAAACAACTGGCAGAAACAAGGAGATTTTCACTGGGAGATTGATGATGGAGCTGAGGGACGATTGATAAGCAAACTACTGAGTGGGGGTGAGGGAATTGTGGGGTCAGGGGACATAAGGAAACAGTGGCTCGAGTGAATGAGAGGAAAAGGTGGAGATGTGCCCCATAAAGTTGTTTTCAGCATGGAAGTTGTTTGTTTATAACATCTCTGTCAGCTAAAAGCAACTTAACATCTAGGGCGGGAACATCCCTAGTTTGGAGAACGAGTTTGAAAGTTATCACAGAAGCTAAGCAATGTACACCAGTCGATGACAAATTAGTTTGGATCGAAACCAAAAGGCTCAATATAATATGAACAAATTAACATATTAACACATCAAAGACCATTAAATGTGTTCTGTGAGGTAAAATGTTTTTGTCAATGGAGTGTGGTGGCTTGTAGCGACCGATATGTACTTCTGTGGACACAGTAACCCCCTAAAAAAAAACAATGCAATAATATAATACATTTAAGTGTAATTAAGCTATATTTGTAATATTTCCACTGCTTTACCTTGCCGTCAGACAGTTCTTTACGATGGGAACTGGAGCTGTTATCTATGCTTTCTTAAAACCCACAAGACTCTATTAACAAAAACACCATTATGTGACTTTTTCGAAAAATTAGCACAGCTAATACTGACTCAGCTAGTAGTGGTGTTCCCAGCTAACTTTGATAACCTCACTGCTATTTGCTCAGGCTCAGTTGGTATTTCCATTTTGAAAACCTGGTGGGAAAAAATAATGCAGTCAGCTTTTAAAGTGGAAACTTTTTGACTTTTCCCCCCTAGTGTTTCCGAGTGGTATTTATGTTAGTGCTGTTGACAATCAGATGTTAAAAGATTAAATCTAGAGTGTTTTTCCTCTTCAATATATGTTTGATGTAAGTGCAATGACCATGTTCTCATCGAAATATTCTATACATTTTAATTTTTTTTCATCCACAAACAAAATATGACCAATTCCAAAAACATCAACAGGAATATGAAGAAGAAAATGTAATGTTCACCGCATGCCTGTTATTTCCATACAAAAACAGAACAGTCTTTACATGCCGATGTCATTCTACACAGTTACATGAGCCAAATAATAACCACGGCTGCCAAGCTGGCTGCTGATTTTACCAGTTTGTCCCCAGATGTCTGGGCAAGCGATGTGAGTCCCTGAATATCCTCCTTTATCCTTTTTTCCTTCCAGGTGCTATTGGAGTTCCCTAGCACAGAAAAACGACCCGGGCCAGGCAGCATATGCAGTCAGAGCACTGACGAGTCTGTGTGCAGTCAAAGGTTAGATGTTCCAGAGGCCTTTAATCAAGAAATGTTCTCAATTTCCTCCCTCCGTGTTCCTCTTCTTGACCTCTGGTCCTCATGGTAAAGCTAGACGTGTACTGTAACACCCAAGACAACGCAGCTCTTTAATCTTCTGCTCCTCATTAGAATTACTAATATGTCTGCGGCTGACGAAAGGTGTGTAACCGGCTGCATGTGTGTGTGCATACACTTGCATGCATACATACGTGTGTGTCTCCATTTGGCCGAGTAGGGAGGGAATACTTGAATAACAGCCTAATAAATATCAGGGGTAGGTTTATTGGTTTTGAAGCATATTCGCCGTTTGTTGGGAAACACTAAACCGAGGAAGGTTCCTGGCAAAGTGGCAGGGTGGTGCTCTTTTCTGGGTTACGGAGAACGCAGAGGAAATCTACACTGACATTAACAGGCTGCTATAGGAAGTGTTTTTGGATTAAATTAGCATGGCATGAGAGGTTGGCTGCTCTGAGCCAAGGGTGAGGGCACAAGTATGAACAAGGTTGGTATTAAGGGGTCCAGAGGGGGCACTTTTGCAGGGTTGATAGGTGAAGATGATACCAGAGCAAGGGATCAGATGGTGAAGCTGTCAGTGCAGCTGCAATCTCTGTAAGAGGTTTCATTATGCCCTGGGCAGCTGGGTGCGTCACCAGTCACAGATGACAGAGCTGGAGGATGAATCATGGGATGGATGGACGCCGAGACTTGCCGGTTTTGAGATGCAGGGGAAACGTGGGAAGGGTTGGGGTAAGGGTGGGGTAGTGCTTGTTGTTCCTTTAAAGCCTCCTTAAAACTCTTAGACTCTGGCATCTCGTAGGTGTTTGCATGTGTGATGGGTGAGGGCACAGGTTCCTTTCTGCCAACAGTAAACTCTGCAGTGCTGTGTGGAAGGAAAAACATTAAACTTATGCTGTTTTCATTCCCAACTCTTCTCATATGGAGGCTTGGTCGCATCTCTTGTGATCACTTTTCAACACACTAGGCTGCCCTATGACACTCCAGTGTGGTTGCAGTTAGAAACATGGTTAATGTTGTAAATTAAAACTGGTGAAGGGATAAAATAGCGTGAATTTGGTTATGTAGCCTACATTTAGTAAATTAAGTAGTCATGTAGATTTTTGTATTTTTATACACGGTCGCTGATAAAGTTGGAATAAAACTTTTGTACAGCTTTCCATGAAAGGATTGTGACAATGTGATTTATTTTTGACAGATAAAGTGTATATCTTCTCAAAGCTTTATAAATCAATCTCTTCCAAACACATCCCATGAAAATGAAACCACAATTACTGGATGTTTGTGTCTGAAATCAAAATTATTCCAACTTCATGGGCAACTGCTTATGTACCTTAAAGTAATTAGCAAATAAAGTAGGTCAACTTAATTATGGTACTTCCATTATTATGGTAGTAGTGCACACAAATTGCTCTACTCCCCTAAATTATTTATAATTTCTACATAAACCAGATACTTGATAGGATTTAATGACATTATTTGCATCTTTACTACAAATAGCACTGTGCTGGACAATCTTGTCTTTGACTAATGTTTAATTTCTAAGAAGAATATTAATTATAAATAAGAATATTAACTGTAAACGAAGTTGGCAGTACCTTTTGTTCAGCCTTAAGTATTGTTGCATACAACCTTAACTCGCCCAGGGAGAAGAAATTTTGCAAAAGACTGACTGCTGCTCATTAATCACCTTAATTTGAGTGTAGGATAATAACTGAAGGTGACTAAGAAGTGTGTACGAACCATTTCCTCTCTCCTAACTGGTCTATCAGGGTTGGACAGTAAGAACACTGTTTATGAGGGACTTAAGTAAGAAAATCATCCAAGTGTAAAAGTAATGTGGATATGTCATTTTGTTCTCAGAGGAAATTGCACCATTGTTTGCAACATATAATAGTTGATTTTTTCTGACATTTATTTAAACATTGCATATTTCTTGTAAAAACTAGATACTTTTACCGCTTCAGGGCTCTAAAAGTTATTCAAATGAGAAAAATATGGGCAGAAAAACATCACTCTTCTCTGGAACTACTCTTAACTTGTCAATGACTTACGAGTAGTTCCAGAGAAGAGAGATGTTGCAATATGTGATGGGGGTTGTGAGAACACATCATTAGGCAAGAGTGTTGGGTACCACTGTTGTAAAGTGTAATGGTTTTTTCTTCAGTTCAAAAGCTATACTGTTGTAATTCTGTATTTATTTTGCATGTGGTGTTTTATATTGAGTGTCTTTGGTGGTGCTTCAAGGGTGCTGGAATTCAAATTTTGAAAGAATGAACCGTTGCAATTATGAGGAATCTTGTCAGAAAAAAACAGATGTTGTGAAAAGGATAATGTGAATTTGCTCTTTGGCAGAAAAATATATTGAACAATAAAATATGAAAAAAAAGAACGAGAATGTTTAACTCCCACTGTTGCAATCCTTTCATGGACATTCCATACCCAGATGTTTGTACCTGCACAGTGCTGAGTCGCTCCTGTGACCAGGTGACTTCCTGACCTCCATAATTTATCGTCCTTTACTTCCTGCTACTTGGAGAGAAACTTTCATTTTTTCCCCCTGAATTTTGAGAAGTAGGAGGGAAGTGAGTTTCAGCTCTTTGTCCTTGAAAGAGGGTCACAAAACCTGGAATGCACAGGAAGGAAGTCACAGAAGCAAGGCTATCTGTACTCAACCTTCCTTCACTTCCCTCCTCCTTTGTTTCCCGCTCCTTCTCTTTCTGATAAAGGGGAGAAGGGATGATGGAGCAATGAATAAGTTGAGCCCTGGGGTGGGGGTCTGTGCATATAAGTGCACATGTGTGTGTGCATGTATGTTGTGGGAGGGTTAAGCGTTTCAGAGGCGGCAGTCTCCCCTCCCGGGCTGTCTCTCATCACACCGTTGACCCCCCAGGAAGCTTTAGATGTCCGTCTGGCTTCATAATTCTCTTATCGAGCTAATCTGGGAGATAAGGAAGGGGGAGTTGAAAGTGTAAACCCAGCACCGCGGCCCTGGAATCCAGTTGCAGCGGGTTCATTCTTTACCTGCCTGCTTGGGAGACTTCTTAACTTTGTGTGTGCTGTGCCCATGTATGCATTGCACTGCAGAGACTTCCAGAGCTTTTGTTTGTATGTGTGTGTCTATATGCATGTGTGTGTGTGTGTGTGTGTGTGTGTGTGTGTACACCTACCAACCCCCCTGTACTGATATGGTTGCCCCCCACATGCAGGTCTGCTGGAGTATGATTGATCTGGGCAGAGGTAGTGGTCACATCCTGAACTGGAGTTGATTTCCTCTCCTCCCCAAATACAGCCCTGGTGTTTATCATAGGCTCAGTGTCATGTTTGTATGTTTTCATAGATCAGCACTGTTATGGGTGGCAGTAGGAGGGAAGAGGAGGTGGGATTGGGAAAAAGAAAAAAGAGAGTCTGAAATCAGAGAGTGCTTTCCCTCGCTGTCTTTCCCTGTTTCAGACATAAATCTCCAGGCAGAGGGAGCGGATGCAGCTACTCTGGGAAAGTGCTAATTAATCGACTGAGGTCGAAAAGTTTGGGATCAAACCAGCAGATTTATATAAGAGGCAGTCATGGGTAAACTAACAGAGGCGCTTGATGCTTAGTGTTTGTTGTATTTTTTCTACCAGGTCTCAACTGATCTATAAATCAGTTTGAAGACAAAAAAGTACAGTACAGCATTTTTTTCATGTAATAACCTGACAAACCATGACATTTTCTGGTTGTTCGATTTCAGTGACTTTAAAGGGATAATTTGGATTTACAGAAGTTAGCTTGTAAGAGGTACTTATCCATAGTTAGTGTATTACCTAAAGTCAGCTCGCCACAAGGTAAAAAAAATTGTTCTTGTCATGAATGTAAACAGTTTGTTTCGCAGATGTGTTTACACAACAAACCCTCAGATTTTGCCTCACACAGTCTTCATGTGCATGTACTGTATAATACAATATAAACGATTCAAAGGTTTTATTTTTCCTATAGACGTGTAAAATGTTTTATATATAAAAAATAAAAACAGAAAAAAATGTACATAAGTCCCAATTTAGGGCAAACTGAACTTTTAAATGTTGCATGTGCTTCAGTGCAAATATGCAGATAATGCAAGGGAAATGTGTACCACATATACATTAGTAGAATGTAACTAAGTCAATTTTGTAGTTAGTATTATACATAAGTACAATTTTGAGGTACCTGTACTTCCATTTTATGTAACTTTTTTACTTCTACTCCACTACGTTTTCAAGCAAATATTGTAATTTTTACTCCATTACATTTAGCCGACAGCTTTAGTAAGTTTTCAGGTCGAGATTTAACATAAAAAATGATACATTAAAAGTGTTTCAACATTTTTTTTAATGAAACCTCATAACAGTGTGTGGAGTAGTTTAAATAAGCCCTACCTTTATTAAATTAAATGACATCAATGCATCAATAATAAAAATATATTTATGTTTTTAGATTAACATTACAACTAACAATCTGAGTGGGTCCATTCTGCATAACAAGTACTTTTGATACTATAAGTCAATTTTGATGCTGATACTTTTTTTTTTACCTAAGTAAGTTTTTAATGCAGGACTTTTACTTGTAGTGGAGCAATTTCACAGTGTGGTAATAATACTTTTACTTAAGTAAGGAATCAGAATACTTTTTCCACCACTGCCCAGATACTACAATGGTTTGGATCATCTGAACACTTCTCACTGGTGACGTTTTGCACTTGATGCTGTGTTCCAAGGTCTCTGCATTACTAGTAGTACTTAAAATATTATAATAACTGACTGAAATACAGTCTAAAACTATGAAAATAAGACCCACATTTTAATAAACTGGATATATAATTTTATTTATGGTGTCTTATAAGTACTTGCAGCACACAGTGCATTTCCCAATCATAAAATACTCATCAACATCTTCATATTGGCTACCACATTAAATATGACGTTTGAAGTGACAGTATAGTGATAGTAGATTTGTAATATAGCTGTGGTTGTAACAAATGTTAATATGGATAATATTGTGGGATAAACACTTCATTTCCAATCATTTTGAGACATATTCTGTTACATTGAACATTATAGTACTGTATGTCCCCACCTCACCCAGGATGAATGACTGCAGGCTGTTCAGTGCTTTCCTCCATACATGCTTCACACTCTTCCTGCCCTCTGTGTAATTTGCCAGAGTAGTTTCCTGTGCTTCACCATCCTGAATCACTGGCTGGGTGCTCCGCCAACAGCAGGATGACGTGGTTTCAGTAATAGATGGCTTCTTTTTGGGTAATTAATAATCAAAGGTGTAATTTAGGTGCTCCGGGTTTACAGGGCTCTTAATAAAGTTTCATACTCCCTTTGGCAATATGACTCATGTACTGAACCCATTTTTGGTTTGTATCATTCTGTTATATGTTGGCTGAATTAAATTCTACTCTCTTGAAGATGACGGTGATAAGTATTATTTTTTTCACATGCTAAACGTCTTTTACTCTATTTTCTATAGATAGGCACTTAAATCTTCTTATGCTCATGATTTATTGATGACATTGTGAACTCTCCCTGCATCTGTCTGTTTCCTTTTTCTTCCTCTGCAGTGTCCTCTGGCCGAGCTTTAGATTATAGAGCAGGCTGGCTAGAGCTTCTCAGGGATATCACAGGAATTGAGTAATCGCATGGCATGACAAGATCCTGCCCTCTAATTATCCTCCGCCAGTGTTTGCTGCGGCTGTTTTTTTTTCCTGTCTATGTTTTCTTTCTATACATTTTTTTCTCTCTCTGCTGTGTTGTCACTGTCTCATCCCTTTCATCTGGGTTCTCAGCTGATTCTGGGATGGTGTGAATTGGAGGGTAGAGTACGTTCAATGACCAAATGACATGCCATCACTTACACGCCACTCTCTTCTTCGTGTAATGACTCTTCAAGCCTTCAGCACCGTGCCCTCAGGCAAAACAGACTGGCTGTGCCCTCATCTCCGACAGTATTTAATCTCTGTGATTCATTTCTGACGAGTCAAAGCAAAAGTACTAACCTCTTAACGCAGTGAGTAGGAATGTGTTTGGTAATGTCTTACACAGTTTTTTGAATCAGTAATAAAAAATATCGTTGCTAATTTAATAAGTTCATTGGTTTCCCTCTTGTTCACTTAGCTCTTACACTCAAATAAAAATATTTAAAAAAGGTGACTTTTACTAATTTTAATTAGACATCAGTGTTGTCAAAACCATTGAGCAGCAAATAAATGAGACATCTTCAATTATGACTGTGACAGTGAGTGCAGGTTTTTGGTTAGTAATGCCATTAAAAAAATAATCTTTCTTTTAGTAAATGAATATTAGATCTTGTATAATATAGAACTACTGAACAGTGCTTGGGTCGATTGTAGCATCAGCAAAAGTTGGGGACAGCATCTGATACCTGCTACTTTTTGGTACGACCTTTGGAAGATGGAACCTGAGATGATGAAAATACTGATGCTCTGATTATGTGATTATCATTGTGTATTTAGATATATTGTAGGAAGAACACGAGTGCATGAAACATAGTGAACGCAAAGGATGGAACACTGCCATACTGTCTCAAATTGGTATATAATGTTTTTATACAGTTATACAAAGTTATGTCTGCATTCATAAATATAATAGTGTCATCTGCATACAAATGGAATGAACAATTGCTGTTAAACAGTCCAGGGTTATAGGTTTAGATTGTGACAAGGTCAGGAACTATTGAAACCTTTACATATATAAAAAAAAATCACAGCTGCAACACATTTAAATCTGGTTTGCATGTAATTTCTAAACCAGCCACTGGTAGTGTTATCAAGGCAAATTTCACATCATATTGTGATCTACTCTATGAAATACCTTCGACAGTGTCTTTAAACAAAGTTGCATGTTGAGTTTTGACTATGCAAGAAACTATATCTCTTTTAGTTTAATGAATTCTAACTTCAGACATGACGTAAATTTGGTCATGTCAGTATATGTTTCTAAAAATCTGCTGTATATGTGCTGTACCTAAGAAAATCTACAACAGACAGTCATTATCCAGGCACATGCTTTTCCTGATTTTGCCTTTATTCTACATTTTAATTCAGAACCACCGCAGTGCTGCTAATAGTGATGCACACATAGTCCTTATTGTATTTGATAAAGGTAAAACATTTTTTATCGTTAATTTAGGATTGTATGTTTTTCAGTGCTTACCTGCATGAGCAGTACTGGTATCTTGGTTGAATGTACATTCCAATGAAACTTTCCTTTGCTTTGCTTTGTTGTAGACTGTAGTGAACCTCTCTTTTTTTTGGTTTTACATCATCTTGCCCAGTGTTGAGTTCAGACCCTGTAAATATGTTCTCCTTAGGTTTATAATTAGTTTCATTTGTATTTTTGTATAAAAGCTTTTTGTTTATTGGAAGTGACAGAAGCTCTGTTTCTTCTACTCTTTGATGTTGCAACTTTGAAAAGTATTAACTGAAAAAAAAAGAATATCTCGTTAGAGTTATGTTTGCTTTTATCTCACCATCTTTGGAAGATTGTATTGATCCCATGCCAGGAAATGTAAAACCCGAACCGAGTACATTACCTGTGGCAAGACATTATTTTCAATGCACCATAACAATCAAATGAATTCATGTCGAATACCCAAAATGTTTATTATGGATGCTTTTCCCCAATACTCACTTAATCAGGAATAATGTGATTCACGTCAGCCATATGTTTCTCATGAAGTTGAATCTTGAGGAATGTCGACTTTGGTGAGAAGCTGCTATGATTTGTGAGGTGTGTGTGGTGGATAGACAACAGGGGGATGGGATCCTGCAGGGGGATTTTTCTCCTCTGCAACACCACAATGCTCCCAACCTGTTTACCTACAGCAGGTCCCTCCTCCCTTTTTTCACAGTTTTACACCCACTTACTTAGCCATGTGTTTTAAATGTAGTGTAGGTCTATTTCCGTGTTTGTGCACAAGCATGCATGCATGTAGTATTTGCTCTTGGCAGCTATAATGTATATGGCCAAATATCTACACGTTTCCCAGGCTTTCGGGCCAAGCCTAGTCCCCACAGTGCGACCCCTGACACATGGGTCCCAGCCCATTTTGAGCTCATATAGGATGAGGCAATGCAGGACCTGGGGAGGTTAGCAGTGAGCAGACACTAGTCGGAGCGAGGACAGGCTCCCTCTTTCTCTCTATCTCACCTCTCTCTCTTCCATTCTCTGTCTTTCGCACAGACAGACGGCGGGAAAATGCATTGCTTCGCTGACAGAGTTAGTTGGATTGGGACCCTGTCCTCCTCTTCCATCTCTCCCATATGGTCAACACTTTGGACCACACAGTGAGAGAGAGAGAGAGAGAAGCCGTGAGTGAGAGAGAGGGAGTGGTGGTGATGATGAGACCTTGCCTGCTTGCCACACGCCTCAGTCGATTCCAAACCAGAGCCTGGACTGCAGCGGCCCTCTGAGCTGCAGGGACGTCTCTGTTATAGTCTCTCTAATGCTAATGGCTTCCCCAGCTCCACAGCTGAGCTTTAGGGACAGTCTGAGTCTCAGCCGATCTAGGACAGAGCATCCAGGATAAAAGAACAGTGAAATTAAAGTGTTTCAGATTTTTGCCCCATGGGAATAATGTTTCAATTTTTACAAAATTCTAGTTTTCCTTTTCACTACTTTTAATTTATAAGCAAGTGGACATGAAAAGTAAAACCAATGCAGAAGCACATTAAACCTGCATTCTTTCTAATGGCCAGCAGGGGGCGACTCCAGTGGTTGCAAATAGAAGTTTATTTGAAAATGACCCTAATTCTAAGTTGATTTATAACCTAAGTAAACATTCTCATAATGAGTTTATGGTCTTCAAATTAGAGAAATGCCAGCATATATTTCACACCTATCTTATTCTTCAAACATTTATTTTAATTTTGCATAATGATGCTGTTTGGACAAAAACAAGTATATTGATTATTATTTTACAATGACCTCTCATCCACTTTGTAAGGTGAGAGCCTAAAAGATGTTCAAATCAAACAGTTGATCCCTTAAGTGTCATGTGGTTGTAAAGAAAGTAAAAAAATGTTAAGTATGCTAGTTAATATGAAATGTTTTGGCGTCACGGTAATGCAATATATTTATGCCAGGTTTTGTTTTTTGTCTATACTATTTCAAGCCCTTGCAGCCTCTCGATCTCAAATTCTTACCACGCTTAAGTCTGTGAGAGTTCAGGTTTTAGGTCTTAGAATGGAGTTTGGATTGGGCCTTCATTTACCCATCTACCATGGAGGACTAACAGTATGTGGGTTTTAATTTTGGGGGTGTTAAACAAATCTTTATTGACAGTCATCATTAATAGTCATCGATATAACGAATGACCACAATGCAGCAATTCCCACCATATGCTGTAGCTGAAAATAAGTTTGTTTCGAGATGTGTGGTTTTAAAGAGCTAGTTCTTGCAAAAATGTTGCAGGTATAACAGATCCAATTCCAGTCTGCTGCATGCCCTCTCTCTCTATCAATGTTTAAGAACTCAGATCTTTGCACTGATACAACAGAGGCACCACAGGTTGGACACTGTCCTTAGTTTTGGTCCAGCTCTGTGACTGAAGCCAGAGCTCGACCCTGTTTCCCTGTAGGTACAGAGCAGAGGGAGGGATAGACGCATACGTGTGCGTGTTCTAGCTTCACAGAGGATCCCAGAGACCACACCCTAAAATGCCACAATTAGTCCAAGTGAAGCCTGGATCACATCACATGGTGCGTGTGTAATTGTTTAAGAGTAAAACAACCTTAGTTTGTAAAGAGCTCAGTCAGCAGGGGCCATACAGAAAAGCTTCAGTTATTTCTCAGTGGTCTAGTTGAAATCCTTGACCCTGCACATTATTCCACGTCTCTGTTCATTACACCACCAGATAAATACCACCACTCTAATTGTTTAACAGAGACAAAAAAGGAGGATTCTCTTTCTGTTTTGTAATATCTTCTCCCTGCAGAGCTCAGAGAGCCAGAGCGCTGGCTGGATTGTGTCCGACAGCCCATAAGATCTCATGGCCTTACCTTCAAACCTCTGTACATCTGTCCCAGTCACCCCAACCCCCGCCCCCAAAACAATATTATATGCTCCTCATTGACCCAAGAGGATCAGGGATCTGCTCTTAATCACATGTCCCTCTTTATAAGCTCCCTGTCTTATTAAAGCACCTCATGCCTGTATTTAGGGGCTATAAATCATATTTTGTAATATAGGCGGATGGGAGGATCATTGGTGAGGAGTGCAGTGGTGTATCTGTCTTGATATGAAGCCGTCTCATTCTCACCCCAGGGGACTCCAGGGCAGACAGAAACTCACACACACACACACACACCACACACACACACACACAGAGTTATTTGTCATCAAGGGCTGAAATAAGCCAATCCTCTGATCAAAGAGTTGGTGCCGCAGGGAATTGAGTTTGTTTTACTGTATCATCATTTGCTAGGTAGACATTCCAGACATTATTAAACAGCCAGTGTGTGTGTGTGTGTGTGTGTGTGTGTGTGTGTTGAGTGTGTGTGTTCTGCATATGCACTGGCATGTGTATTGCTGTTGCAGTGTGAAAATATCAAAGTTGTTATTGTGGGAATTTAACACCAGTTGAATGATTACATCTTCCTCTGTGATAGGAGAGAAAGTCCAGGACATTTAAGCTTATGAGATACTGTAAAAAAGAAAAATCACAATGGACAAAAAAGAGACTGTCCCATCAACATCATCCTGTTCATAAAGGTTAAAACAACATAAATAATGAAGGTCCTACTAAAGAGAGGTTTATACACCACCACAAACACTTGAAGCTTGGAGGTTGGGTTGTATGATTTAATGTAGACAGTTTTTGACTCTGACAACTGGCATACCAGTCAATGCTGTTATTTTTCATGCTAGTGGTATGATAACCTGACATCACCAGAACAAATCACATGTATTAGTCCGGAATTAGTCTCAGTTATTTTTTTGACTAGGGGATTCAATCAAATGGGTTTTCAACATGTGATCAACCTGTGATGTAGCACTAATTGGCCAGTGACCAGGTCCACCCAATGTAGATTGCCAGTTACAGCACATTAAAGCAGGATTTGGTACAAAGGGTGGGAAAAAAATAACCCCTGAGCATAGATCATAATCTTGATGATGATGTTGATTAAGTCCCTCCCCTTGGTAAACACCAGCCGTACTACAACCCACTGGATGGTTCAGTCATTGGATTGGTCCCACCAACAGCTCATGGGTAATGTCCATGTTATCTTACATTTTCAAGGCCTATCTAAAGCTGATTCACAATACTGCTGCTATAGTCGTCACTGAGACCAGGACAGTCAGCTTTCAGATATTTACTCTCGATTTCCATTTATCAAAGAACTAATTTAAAAAAAAACCTACTGTTGGTTTATATAAACATTAACTGGTTTAGAGCCTTAACACATTTCTGATTTATTGCTTGGATTTGAACCATCCAGACCTCTCAGATGGTCTAAGACAGGTCTCCTTACTGTCCCCAGAGGCATTAAACAGCAAAGCAAGCATCCAGCTTGTATGACGTATCTGGAACAAACTCCCAGAAAACTTGAGATTTTCCACAACTCTCAGTTCGGGGCGCAAGCCTCTTCTGTTAAAATTTACCTTGCTTTATTTTAACTTACTTTTTAATCTTCTATGTGTTTGTTTTACTCCTTCCTATGTATATCTGTCTCTTGATATTGTCCTATCATAGGACGTAGGACATGTGTCTATCTTTTCTTAATGTCTTTTGGCACCTGTAAAGCACTATGAATTGCCTTGTTGTTTGTAAATTGCTAGACATATTAACCTGTCTTGCTTTGCCTATAGTGCAGTAGAGTGCATGATAGTATTGTCCATCTCTGCAAATTGTTTAAATACATTCATTCTGTGATATATGGGTCAATATTTAACTGGTTAATACTAAATGTGACATTAATTTTATTTATTGACCTTTTATTTTCATTTGTAAAACTTAGCTAGAAAACTATCTGATAGAAAATATGATATCAAATGAATAACATCACAAATATTCATTAATTTTTCAATAATGGTATAAAATAACAGCAATCAGACACAAATATTGTCACAATCCTTCAAAATACCCACACCACTGCATTGCTAGTGGATGAGTGCACTTGTTGTGAACCTGTTATGGATTATGGCAGGTAAGTAGTTGAGAGAGAAGTTGGTAAGGAGGGAGGGGGTTGAAAGATAGAGACTGTTGTAAATGTGGGATAGTTGACGTATGGTTAGCCTACTTTTCAGTGTTATTACTCAGAGGGACGGTTCCCTTCCCACTGTGGTGATCCAGCCTCCTCTCTGTTTGCTTAGCCGAGTGGTTCCATATGGAAGAACACATCAGCGCAGCATCTGGCACCGCAGAGAGAGGAGACAAACAGGTCTGAAGCAGGACACGTGTGTTCACAGCAACTACCCACTACTGTATACAAGTCCTCATGTCAGCTGTAAGACCTATAACTGTTCTGTGTCAGAGTGATGCTTTACTCATATTTTTTTGTATGTCAGAGATTCTTAAGCATTAAACATAAAGGAACAACAGAGGATTATATTGTTATGCAAGGTCTCCCAGTGCTGAGCAATTGCCTGGTATCATTTGGGAAAGGCTCTACAGGTTTTAAGTGCACTTATTAACACTTCCCTAGACAGAGAATGTTCCCTGAAGTAAGGAAATGCTGTTTTATTAACCTCCTTATTGTACACAGAAACACCCACACACACTAGAAGGCAAAGGGCTCTCTGGAGAAAAAAACACATTTAAACAATTATCAGGCTACCGTAAGCCCATGGTGCATAAAGACGCATCCTAAATTGCAGTGCTTAAACTGCCCTAAGAAAATGTGTAGACTCCCAAAGGAAGGAACATGTTGAGCATGACATAAACAACAGCCTCGGGCTTCTCTTTGACTTTTCTTATGGTGGAGTGTGAATGGAAAGTAGTTACTCATTGAAGCGGGTGTTATTTGATGAAATCAAGGTGAGAACTGTCTGTCTTGTGAGCTTGTTGATTTGGTCGTTACATGCAAAGACCATATAGAAGTGAATGTAGTCAACAATTAGTTTATATAGAGAAGGGGTGGAGCCAAGTTATCTGCTAGCGCGTTAGCTTAACTAGCAAGGTGCATTCGTAATTCCCATTTACTGGGATGCTAATTTTGATTAAAGAGGCTTAAAAAAGTACTTACTGGAAAATGTGAACATTGAAATCCTTAATGCCTTTTGCTTATTTGTAGGTGACCAAAATGCTATAATTAACTTTCATGAACTGATAAAACACAGGGACAAAGTTCCAGTGGCGTGTCCAGATGTTTTTGACTGGGGTGGCAAGTGGGGCCCTGACTTAGGCAGGGCTAGCATTAAATATGTGCGTGTGCAATCAAAGGTCCAAATACCACATATTTACCATTTCTATCTCCACTACTCTACTTTAAATACTGACTTTAAACTATCAAACTTTTTTATTTTCCTCTGATTAAAACTATACATAAAATTGTAATTTTGTAACAGACCTATAAATAAAAAGACAAACGTAGCACCACAGAAATGTAACATAAAGCTTCCATACGTTCTTTTAAGCACTTTAAGTTCTCCAAAAGAACTAGCTTTACTGTCTATTTTACTCTAAATGGGACCAGACTTTACAAAATGAACATCATGCTGTATTGAAGAAGACTTGCATTTTGAGATTGAGACTTAAAAACTCATAAGGAAAATGCTTACTGAGTTAATAAATGAGGTGGGCAGTAGGCTCATTTTCTCATTGACTTCCATACAATCAGACTACTTTTTGCAACCAGGGCAGTCATCCCCTGATGGACATTAGAAAGAATACAGGTTAATGGGACTTCTGCACTGTTCAGACCCGGAGGCTATGTCCATAATCACATGTGAGCTCTCATGCTGATCATATTTCAACAAAACATCATTTTTGTATCTCATTCATGTTAAAAGTATATTTCAGAATTTTTAAAAGTGACCCAAGACAGAGACAAAGATTCCCTTTTTGTTACTGATTGGCTAACTGGGCCACTACAGTTAGGTTAATCATTACCTTGTTTAATGCTCTGTGTAAGCTAGAGATCTGATGCTCCCAGGCTTTGTCACTACAGACATATTATTAGCATTCCACATTAGCAATATGGACAATATAGTTTATCACCACAAAATCCTGTACTTCAATAGTCGAAGAAGTACTTCTATCAATCACTCAATTTATCACAAAGTAGTCCATTAAAGGTAAAAATTCTTCATTCAAAATTGTACTTACAGTAAAACAAAACAAACAGATGTATTATGGTATGTAAGTATCAATATAAAAAGGGTCACAGTGACTATTATATTTCTAGATCATTAATGTGTGAAATTCTACCATTACAGTTGGTCAAAGTGGAGTTAATTTTTAACTACTTTGTATACTGTTATTTAAATCATTAATCATCACTCCTAACTAAAGCTGTACAAAGTACAGTATTCCCCTTAAAAATGTAGTGAAGTTAAATTATTTAGTAGCATATAACAGTAATACTCGAGTACTGTAAAGCCCAGTATCGCATAACTTTATTTTTTATGTGGAGTTCCACCATAGCTATAGCTGCTCCAGACATTCAGAAAATACTAGAAAATAGTTAGAATTTTTGTCTAAAACAGTACCGTCATATGTTTACTATGAGTGTGGCTTTGAGCTGTCATCGTGTATAAATCCATTGTGTTTGTGCAGCTCAACAGCGAGGAGGATTATTACCAACAGTAGAACTCTCATCCTTCAACATCCAAACATTCCTCATCCCGTGGAGAGACGGCTTTGGGTGTTGGAGAGGAAGTTAAACAATGACTCACTTTACTGACAGACAAGAGCAAATCGATATCACATGTCAGTGAAAGTCTTCGTAAAAAGCATTCACCTGGATGGTTTCTGCCCGAGTTAAAACACTGCGAGAGATGAAGTCGCCTCTAATTACATTTACACTGATTACATTGTAGCACAGAACATAATGTTAGCTTTTAACCAGGGACCTCCCCTGGTCCTCTTTGCCCCCCTCTCAGTTCCCCTTTCCTCGCCTCATGTGGGCCGCAGCTCCTCACCACCTCCGCAGTCTCCCCTTTTTTGGGGAGGGGGGTGAAGATGGGGCTTTTTTGGGGGGTGTAGATGTTGTTAACCCTTGTTTCACACCAGCTGCTCAATACGGGAAGGTCACAGTTCAGCCTGTTGCAAACTTAATATACCTCAGGTGTTCTTCATTTCTACACCACTCGCCCCCTTTAACTTGGACATACACTGGCCGTACTGTGACCATGTTTCTGTAACGGCATTTTGTTACTGCAGGGAGGCGGAACACAGACGGGGTCACTCAAAACAGGGAATTATTGTTGGAAGTAATGTGCACAGTTAGTCAAAACCCATATCATGCATTTTATTCCTCTTACAAAAGTTTCAAAATAAGTCATTTCTGAAATAAAACTCTCCAACTGTGTGGCACAGTAAATCCGTCACAGTCATTGGGGTATCCTTCATTTGACTGTAATACCACTACCTTACTGTAACTTCTTTTATTGAGCATAAATGTCTCAGCGCTGCCACGGACCGTGCACAGTAGATGGTAAACAAGCTTTCAACTCCAGGATCAAATTGTCAATCAAAACGCTCCTGTGCGTGTAGCTCATACGCGCGGCTTGATTCACACTTACGTCAGTCTGATGAGGCAAAGGCACCAACATCTTGGCTGAATCGTCTCTCGCTCAGAGGAAAAGAGAACATTTCTTAGGGTGACCACATGAGAATGGAGTTGGAGGAAGGTGCACAGTGTCCTGGCTGTTACAGTTGTATGTTACGGTAATTTTAAAAGTCTTCATTTAAAACATTTACTTTTAGATATTTTCTATCTTAGATCGTTTAACACAGGTTGAATAACATCAACTATCCATGATAGCCTAATCGGTGCAATATACAAGATAAAACACATAAAAATAACGAACAGGACATTTTTTAAGGACTAGAAGCATGAATTGTAGCCTACATGAGTGATGACATGGGAACATTTTAGATTAAATTAGTAAAAAAACTGAAGTGATGTAAAGTAATTGACAATTGAATAAAAGTCATTTAAATTGACAGTCTTCTTTATCATATACCGCCCTTATTTTAGCTTAATAAACTGTTGCCCATAAATTTGTATTTTTTTTTGTTTTCTGACAATCTTCTGTTTATTCCTATTTAAATGCATCAGTAATAACAATCAAGGGATTGATTAATAATGTTTTGAGAAGATATACACTTTGTCTGTCAAGAATGAATCACATTGTCACAATAATTTCATGGAAAGAGGAAAACATATTTTCTTCCAACTTTATAAGCAATAGTGTATTATCTATTCAGGTAGTATAATAGTTGGGTATGTAAGACTCATCATTTGGGAGCTTCCCGATTGTTTTCTCAATGTCCAACCACTGTGGTTGAAAAAAATAAAAATATATATATATATTCTTCATGATTGTTGTTATGGCAGTGGTGATGGAGCACAAGGACTTGGGGTAACACTTTACAATAACCAACTAAATAATGTTTATAGATGGTTTATGAACCAATTATTAACATTTACAAAGTGCTATACATATTTAATCTTTAAATGTTTTCAACCAATTTCTTAAAGGTATATGAATCATTTAAAAAATCATTAACATACTTAATATGGTGTTAAAAATGTTTAAATGAGTGCAACTAAAACTATTAATAAGCTATTAATTATATTTAATTGTTTGTTAAAGGTAAAGTAACTATAAACGTACATTAATATATAAATGATTTAGTTAGTTAAGCATTAATAAATTATGTATTTACCATTCTAAATTGCCTATATGCGGTTTATAAATGATGATTAAACATTAATAAACTATCTGTTTACCATTTATAAATGATGGTTATTGTAAAGTGTTACCCGACTTGGCTAAACCAGGCTGGTCTGGCAGGAGAGTGTACGATCATTGACCCTGGAGATACGGCCACCATTATCTAACCTCTAATCGTTGATTGATCTAAGTGGCCCTGGACAGGCGAGTTCCACAAGCTTTTTTCCCATGCAGATTAAACCGTACTGCTTAAAGTTGTTTCAAACAACATGGTTGCTGGAGGGTCAGAGGGCAACTGCATACTAGTGGCTAATGGTAGCAAATAATGTCAATCATGCCAAATGAGCCACTGGTGAGACTCGCTCCTGCTTCTGACTGGAATTTGAGGAATGAGCTCACTGGGTGAAGGCTATTCTCGAGAGCAAAACCTTTTTACCTCGGAGCTTTGATATCTCTCTTTCGCTCTGTTTTTGTAAGAAATAAATGTTCCACACATGATCTCCATTTCTGACTTGTTTTACCCCTCTATCTCTGTGTCTTTATGCCCCCTATATTAAACAGACAAAAATGGAGTGAGTCATGATGTCAGAGCCCAGACTGTCTTTCATTAATGGCTTCAAACTGAGTGGAGTTAGTGGATGATGCATCGTACGTCATATAATGGCTGTGCTTCACACACAAAGGCTTTATACTCACCTGTAATGTCCTGTTTGTCCCCTCAGAGAATGTATATGTGTAATCCAGTGTCTGGTACAGCTCATCCAGACACTTCAGCTGGGGGAAATAATTGTAGCTGAAAAATAGTCACTGACATTTTCCTCAGGATGAATTGTATTAACTTTGGTGATCCCCTGTCTTTTGATCAGGCCAATTATCAGCTCAAACCTTTGTACTTTGTAGTGCTAATTAGCAAATTTAAGCGGCTAAAAAGTCAATGAACACACCAAACACACCTGCTAACCATCAGCATACTAACATGTTAGCATACTGACATACAGCCAAAGTGGCCAAATGATGGAATTACAACCTTCAGGCCTGTCATGTGATGTCATGAGCCCAAAAAGACTTGTACGCACAGATTTTCATTGTGAAAAAGACAGCTGTAAATCAATAGATCATTTTTTTTAGTAACACCCCAGTACAAACACTTAAAATACTTAAATGTATTTTACTAATAGAAGTCACTTTTTTTGTTGCTTCATGCGCCACTGAGAAACATTTATAGGAATAAATGCGGCTCTTCCTCCAACACTGTACCCAGTTCTCTTTATACATCCAAGGTACAGCTTCACTGAACTGCTAACATGGCTGGAGACTCTTAGTAGGACGCTACTACTACAGTGAAGGACTGCAACAATGTTTTGTGTAGTAAAATGGGAGGAATAAGAAAATTAGAAAAATTGCATTTTGGGTCTCATGCGATATGTATGTTGAGGTTTGTGTTCAGAAGAAATTGAATGGAAATTATGAAAAGAAAGGGAAATTTCAAACAACAAATCCCAAGAAAAGCAATTTACAACAGCCTCAGCCTGATGTACTGTGATTAAAACCAGATAACATGACTGTTTTTATCTGATAACAGAAATAATGTTGCAAAGAAATGTAAGTTTACCTCCAACATTGATTCTTTTTGGGTGTGCTTTATGCAAACCAGATGAACAGTTATTCACACCTTTCAGTGCAAATAACCCACTGCTACACTGAAAAATACAGCGAAGATATTTTTCAAGTTTGCAGAAACAGTAATTTTGCAACAGGCTTAGTAAATATCCCCCAGCAGTCTTGTTTCCATTTTTACACATATACATATGCCTCTAACCTCCATAGTATTTATCTTGTTCAGAAAAGATTTGTTAGAACTGCCACATTTTCAAAACGACTAGATCCTTCTGCTCCCCTGTTCCAAAAACTCAAGATAATGAATTTTTTTCAGATCAATATGTTTATGTATATTCCAAATTGCATTCCTAAACTTTCATTGAATATTTCCATGTCACCCCACAATTACATAAGTACAATACTAGACAATTGACAAGGTTTCCCCCTACTCACTATCATACTACCGTTGGTCAATTTTCCTTAAAATACGGAGGTACAGTACTCTGGAATGATCAATTTAATAGTTCATTACAGTTTTCCTCTCTGAACACAAACCAGAGCAGTTTAGTGGCTGCTCTGATTGAGCTCACACACACACACACACACACACACATTTCACACTTTTGTGAATTTTAATATAGGTAGAGGCCGTGTATAAGTCCTTTTGGGTTTCTTGCTGCTATCTTGCACCTTCCTTTTGTTGTTATTTCTTTATCCTTTTCTTTTTGTCTTATTATTGTGCAAAATAAAAAAACTAAAACTAAAAACTAAAACACATCTGATCTCTATTTTGATCACAGAATCAAAAGCATGAGTTTAATAGGTTTAAAGGGCAGATAAAGTATTTCTGCATTCATGATTTTTATTTTTTGACCCCCTCAGCTTTAGTAAGGGGTTCATAAATCTTGGTGAGATTATCCTGTTTTCCATTAGACTGCTCTCGCTTATCCTTTGCAGCCCCTTGTGTGCCTTCTCTACCACCTCATCTTTCTGGACTTAGCATGCCCACATAGGTCCTTGTTCTCTTTCCAGAGCCTTCTATCTAACTCTTCGCCCCTTTCCCTGGTTGCTATAGTGGTATTGAAGGCCCAGACCAATCAAAGCTGGGCCAAACCTGCTCCCCCATAGGTCCAGGTGGAGGGTGATGTAGGGTGATGATGGAATGGTTCAGAAGCTGTAATCCACACAGAGATGTCAGGGAGCATATCACACGTTCCCACAGTCTAGCAGCGCTCACCCCAGTCGCTGCCACTGCTACAACACCCCCTACCTCCTCCATGATCTCTCCCCTTCGCTCCCTGAGGCCGCATGACTGCAGGGGAGAACCAGCACCGGGGGTTAGGGTGTGGGGGGCTGCGGAGGTTTGCCGCATTCAGATTTACATCTGTCCCTTAAGAGAGATCAATAACCTTTTATGTGGAAACTGTCAGAGCTCTGTGACCTCATATTTCAAACTCAATACTTTCTGGTGCCATTTTGTCACATTGCAAAAAGATTTGATAAAACCTCCAGTGGTACTCAGCACATTATATTCTGACAGGTGACGTGTGTCTGTAGGTGTGTGTGTTGAACTGAGAAGTGTGTGTTAAGGAGGTGGTAAGTAAAAGAAGCTGAAGGCAGGGATGTGGTCTTTCAGAAGGAAAGCTCAGTAAAAATTCCTCTAGGGAAAACACACATGCCACTCTGTGTTTAAGCAGTTTTATGGGCCGACTTTAGCTCCGTGCTGCATGAGAGAGATTGATGTACCTCTCAGAAGGACAATGTGCTGTATGACCGTCTGTGTCAGGGAGGCTGGCTAGTGCACACCAGCTGAACCTGTGTGTGTCTCACACAGTGCAGTAGGTACTGACACAAATGTGAAATCTATCTACTGTACATGACTGAGTAAGGTTACTACTTACTTACTTATTTTACTGATATTATGTCACCTTCTGCTATAAGCATATAAAAGTGTTCTACTGAAAGCTCAATTGATTTTTTTAACCACTTGGCGGAAGGACAAAAAGCTGTAAACCATCCACTTTAAAATGTTGTTGTGTTTGAGTATGTTAGCGAAAAAGTTGCCTAATACCAGCATAACATAACCAGCAGCCACAGAGAAACATTGGCATCCATTTGGTGTCTTGTTACCGGCCACCTAATGAATTTAAGTCCAATATTAACTCTCAACAACTCCTGAGGGAAATATCTGAATCTTTGCAGTTAATTGTGGTAATTTAAGTATATTCTGAAGCTCACATCTTTGTACTTTCAATCAAGAATTTTGAATTAATTATGATGTTTTTACACATTGGTGTTTCCACTTTTATTTAAAGCTGGGGTAAGGAGTTTTCTGGAAAAGGCATAATATAGCCCACACAAGATTGTGATCTCAATGCTGTTATATAGCTGCAATTCTGAGAAGTAGCATCCATTTTTCTGTGTGAGCCTGTTTGCCTGCAAAGCTCTTACTGTATTAATCTCTAGCCTCTAGCTGTAGCTTGCTAGTAGCTAGAGAGCTAGAGTAGCTTGCTTTGTAGCTTGCTAGTCTCTAGCAAGCTACAAAAACATGAACTTGAATTTGCCGCAGTTGTAAGGCTTTGGGTACATGTAGCAGAAGGCTCAACTTTTAGCAACATTTTCTCTCCACCTCACTTTTCCGATATTGACATAGGTTCTATTGCATTTGTTGTTAAAACTCTATTTTGAAATGTTTTTTGATAGGTCTTAATTTTTAAGGGTTTTTTTTTTTGCAGTGTAGACAGTTTTTCACAATTTTGAAATAGCAAATTTTACTGCCATTGAATCATGCTTTTTCCACCTAAAGGGACGTGTACACACATCTGCATATTTCTTATACACACACACACACACACACACACACACACACACATATATATAAGATGATCGACGATCTTCATGTAAAATAGATTTTGCAAAGTAACTAACTTCATACATCAAAAATTTGTAGTGGATAAAAAGTCTAATACTTTCCTCCAAAATGCAGTGTAGTCAAAGTTGAATAAAGTTTCAAATGAAAATACTCAGTAGTGCATTAAAACGGTGCTGATGTACAGTGCTTGAGTAAATGAGTTTCATAACTTCAGCATTCATGTGCCCTTGTCCTCCCTGAAGTTCAGCCTTGTCTTTTAACTCTCTCAAAGTATCCCTCTTTGTTCTAAATGACAGACAAGAACTATATCACAGTAAACCACAATGACACTCAAAAGCAAGTATTTTTACAACCTGCAAGCATCAGTGACCAAATCTAAAAGATTGGTTAATTCCGCTGTTGACCTGATTAGGAGCCGGTGGATGTGTCTACGAGAGGCAGCCAAGCCTTTTCAACTCAGCGAGGTGCCGGGGAGAGAGGGTAATGAGCTTTAAGCTGCACTGCTATGCCTCTCCCTGCCTTTGCTTCACCACCTTTCAAGTCCAAGCTTATTTTGAAGAGGAGGCTCAGAGCTATAAACCCTTATAGTAAGTTTTGGGTTCACTTTGCCAAGCAGCTCTGAGAGAACGTTTGGACGTGAAGCGTGATTTCTTTCCCTCTTGTTCTGTTTTAAGAAGGAAATCTTGTGTTGTTTTTTCTGAATCCCGTCAGAGCTAAAGAGGCCAATATTAGAAACAGAGGGATAAAACTCAAGTTGAAACAGGTTACAGGACTTTTATTTAACATTGAGTTCTTACCATCCTTCATTCTGTCCGCATGGGTGTCGTAAGTACAAGTATGTGTGGCAGTATGTTTATCCATGTGTTTTATGCATGTGGGGAGGTTTGTATGTGTGTGACGGTGTGTATGACAGCACCTTGCTGAAATCATAAACAGAACCCGCTCGCTCCTCGCTTGCCAAACGTGTTCCAAGGAGCCAACAAAACAATTGGGTTCAGTTGAATTTGTCACTACAAATTGACCCTAAAAACAATTAAGTCATAAGGACCATTAACTATGTATTACCATCATAAAACATGTTCCTGCACTAGAAAAAGAAAAGGGGGTAAAACTGTGGTCACAGGAAATGAGGTAATAAGGACTGCACAGCTAGTCAACCTGTCTTGCTGCTGCACTGCCTCGCTGACCTGAGGGGAGCCAGATGAACTTTTTTTTTTTTTGAGGTGGGGAAAGGGAAGGGAAGGGTGGCTCGGAGGGGCGAAGGGGTGGCGGGTCAGTGGGTGGGGGTGAGCGAGGGGGATTTGAGCAAAGCACGCTCTCTAATCTTGCACTCAGCCAAGCGATCTCATGATGCAGGAGGCTTAGCCACTGCAGTGAAAGCAATCTAATGGCCAATGAGTAATCAACACTATTGCCTGTCTCGACTAATATCCCTACGGCCTAGTCCGTTGAAGCAGGGAAAGTTCTCCATCTCGGCTGTGCTTCACAGAGGGAAAGGGAAGGGGGTGGGGGGTGTTGGGGGGTGGGGGGGATGGGAGAAAAAAAGTGCGAGACACACAAAATAGAGACATAAATTTGCATTTGATTTACTTTTGGATGCGGCAAAGACTTCCTCTCCGACCATCAGGAGTAACATTTGTTTGGGAGACTCTGAGGAATTTAAAAGCTGTCACATGGTTGATTCATTCCCATAAAGCAGTATGTTTTGCATGCTCAAAGCCCCTTTCCCAGCTTGCTTAAGAATTTCAGCATAACCTGTATGACTATAATCAAGGGATCAACTGAAGGATAACAGAGAACATAATTCTTCACGTCTCCTCTGGGCAAAAAAGCAAAACATGCACCGTGTCCACGTCTGGTTCTAAAAAAGTCCTCTTCATTGTTTTTGGATTTCAGGTCCTGATTTTTCAGCTGTCCTGGCATGGCGCGCTGTGCGTGGCATGAGGGAGCACCGTGGAATTAGACGTAGTAATGAGAGAGAGGGGCTTGTTTGATTAGATTTATGGAATGCATTAAACAGGTTTCTTTTAGCTGGAAGGGTTAGGTGGCCTGGCAGCTGTGTAAGAACTCGTCTCCCTAGTTGTTATTTAACGTGCCAGCTCCACCCCTTCTATGGTGATTGTTGGATCCACCTGCCAAGTCAGACAGCGAGCCAAGGCCTAAGAATAGTTAGAGGTGGGGGTTGGGGAGGATACCTGCTCGTCATAATCTCCCATTCATTTTTCTTGGTATTACATATTCTTTTTCATGAATGTGTTTTATATGGCTCTCGGAATCACTTGTACAGTTTTGTCTTCCAGCCAAAGGAAACTTTCTTCAATCTCAAATGTAACTCTGTTGGCTCAGTGTTTAGGTTTGAATCGGCACATTTAGCTCTTCGTGGGTTTGGCGGCGCTCAGAACGGATGAAATGTTCAATTAAAAACATTTCATCAGATGGTATCGCAACCAAATCCAAAATGATTCCGGTCTGCAGTCAACGTGGTTCTACTTTTGACTTAAATGAGCAAATGAGGTCTCAACCATGATGGCTATAAACAAACGAAACTTGAGCAGAACCCCCAGACCACCATTTTCCCTCAGATCCATTGACTAGGGAATTAGTTGAGTTTATTGTACAATACATTTATACTAATAGACAGGAAAATACTCTCATGCCAGCATAGCAGTGGCTTTTATAATTGGTTCAGTTTGTGCTTTCCCTTCTAAATTCATCCCTCATCGTTACATTCATTAAGATTAGTCGCTAAAAGGTTTGACATGCCCATTTATTCCATACTCCCATAGTGACTCTGGTACCGCATGAAGGAATTTCAATGTGACATTCTAACCCAAACTGGGAGAATTATGTTCCAGTCCAGGGTAAATATGTGGGTTCTGCTCATTGCTAATAGCTCTATTGTTGTCCTTAATGCGTGTTTTATTTAATGTTCAGTTAGTAATTTTGCTAAAATTGGCCTTGAGGTTTTGGTCTACGATGAAGGGGTTCAAAGTGGATCACTCTACCAAAGCCAGTGACAGGATCCATCTCTCAGAGAGAAGAATAGCAGTGAAAGCGGAAGCCAGCTAACCTCTGTCAAAACTGCCATCCATCACTCTGCGTTTTAACCCCGGCCACACTGAAAGACAGCCAATTACTTGGGCCAGTGGATGAAATAAATACGTCCTCACATTAGGGCCCATTACCAGGCCTCTCTCTCCCATTTCTCCCCCTGGTCCGCGGAGGGACTGAGCGGTGGCTCGGCCCCAGACCATTATGTCTGTCTGAGATCAACCAAACTATAGCCCACTGTTGAGAGGTCTCCATCTACACAGTCACTATGGAGCACTTTAACTGCTGAGCAAATGGCCGAAACTACTCATTCTGACATTGACAGAAATATATCCCTGCAACAATTCAAGTCATTTTTGTTTTGTTTTACTGATGTCTCAATTTATTTCAAACTTATTCCTTCATTTATTCATCAGTTCACCATTATAAACTTGCAAAAATATTATTCGAGTTATTCATCATGTCTTGTAAACTATGGCACCTTGTGACATGAATGTGATTGCACTGTTACACATCATGTCTTAATATGTGTCTAAGTTGCTTTTACAAGAAAGTGACAAGGGGGGTCCCTGCCCCACTTCGTTATCCTATGATAGAAAAAAATGCAGCAAAAGTGCCCATTTGGTGCGCCTACAATGGACAGAACAAGGTGGCCCTTCCAGTGAAGAAAATGCAATAACAGGTTGGTTGTAATGGGCCAATCTAAACGTGATTCGCTGCAAGCAAAACCACTGACATTTTTTTCAAGATTTAGCTGCAAAACAAATGGAATAGTTTGGTTGGAGATGTTTTGATATGACTTTGTACTGGGTTATTTTACTTGATACCGTAATGGCAGTGAGTACTGCTACCCAATCATGTAGAAGTTGCCCTCTCTTGGCCTTTAGTTTCTAAAGTTCTTCTACTGTATATGCTGTTGTCTCCAAAGACAACAACATTTCAACATTGCTGTCACAAGCCCTCATTTTCTTGTATTGAACTGCACACAATCTGACCCAAACAGCCAATCTGCTAGGAAATACAGCAAATTGTTGCGCTTATGTGTAGGAATATGGAAGTTCTATGTTGAAAAAATGTAGTGCCAAAGGAATGGATTGTTTAAAAAATATTCTAAATAAAGCATACACTTAAGCTGAAATCGATTTATTTTAGGTGGGCCTTTTTTTAGGAATGCTTTTTTTAGGAATGCTGTTCCCCTCCTCAGCAGTACATCACTTAGCTTCTGTTTCAATACTTGCATCCAAGCTGTGAGAGAACAGAATATGCTAAATAAATGCCACAACAAACATTTATTCAGAAGATACCTTAAAAAATGAACAGAGAAAAAAGCCATTAGTGGGATGAAGATAGTAATGTTATATAGTCCAGGGGCTATATCTAACCATTGTACCCATAGTGTTTATTGACCTGCTCTTATGACAGATTAGCATTGGAGTACTGTCGCTATCATTAGCTACAATGTCAAGAGAGAAAAGCTTTGACACCTACCTATAGCTGCTTCTACCATCTCTTCAGAGGGCTTGTGGAGAGGCTCTTCATCAATCCATTAACCACCTACGCTACTTAACTCCCTTTTGGTCCCATGGATCTGTATTTTAGTTGATTCCAGGTGTCCGAAGTTTACAGGCATCTATTTTTTTTCCTCCAGAACAATAAACTGTGAGGGGCTCAAGTAAAGGGGACCAAGTGGGGAAGGGGTAGGGGCTGCGAGGGTGAGGGGCTCCGTTTATTAGACAGCAAATAGCCGGCCAGTGGGTTTATGATGTGGAAGGTCATTGTTGGTTAATAAGTGGCCACATGAGTGCAGGCAGGTGCTGTGTTAACACCTCCTCTTAACTCGCCTTTCAAGCAGAGGCCATTCATCAGCCCAGTGTTAATGAAGGCCATATAATTAATAGGTGGATAGCAGAGAAAGCCCCCCCGAGTTAATCAATGCAGGGCTGTTTGAAGAGCAGGGCTAAGATGGGACACCAGGGTTTCTAAAAGGGGGGTTTGAGAGCATGGGCTTTTTAAGAGACATGCAGGTCACTAAGATGGAGAGTGGGAACTCAGATGGCCTCCACTCCCAAGCTCAGGTGTGTGACGTCACTGCATCTGCATGTTCGTCCAAGTAATGTTTATAGAAATGGGTCAACGGCAGCTAACCTGTGTGGAACGTAAAAAGTTAAAGGCTCTGATAAGGAGTTTTAGAAGAAACATGGAAGCTGCAGTAACATACACATTGTTTCAATGAAACAGTGCAGCAGTTCAAATGATTTAACCTTTTTTTTTCCCATTGCTAGCATAGCCCAAACCATTTTTCTGGCCCCATGCTCACTCCTTCACCTGCACCTTATCTCCACAAATGGAGTGTTGACTTTCTGTTCTTCAAAGGAGAAATACTGTCAGGCTGCTGCTAATGGGGATCAGGAGAGGCTACTGTTCTGGGACTTGTCAAGCCCTGTCCAACCTGCCATCCTGCCCTGAAGTGTGGGAGCTATTTAACCTCTCCTCCTCTTTCTTTCTCACATTCTCTCTCTCTCTCTCTCTCTCTCTCTCTCTCTCCCCTTCTATGCATTAACTCTTTTTTTCTCTTCTCCCTTTCTTCCCTCTCACGCGTTATGAATTCTTCCTCTCATACTTACTGCATGCCATCATATGTGATTACTCAGGCAATGTGAGTTTGATTTAGATAACTGTACTGTGTGTGATCAGAGGCTTGCATTTTTGTGGAATGATGCCACCTCCTTTAGTACTGATCTGATGGGGAAAGCCAGTGGATTATCACCCCACCCCCTCCCATCACCACCAACACCACCCCCTTTTACTTCAACCACACACACAGAAGAGCTTTCCTTTATTGTCATGAGATTTTTAAGAGTGTACGATTCCCCCAAATTCCCCAGATTTTGATTTAGATTTTCGTTCGGTTCATGCCTTTTTTTGATGGTAGTGGTGGGTGAACATGAAAAAATGGGGAGAAAAAACCTGGGTTTGTTAAATAAAGAAAAAACGAAAGAACACTCAAGTAGATTAATTAACATAAAAATAAGAGGACCTCGGCACAATTAACCATGTCAATTTGTAAACTTGCAAGTTGAACAAAAATTGTCCAAAAAATGTAAATTCCAAAAATCTTTGGTATCTTCAGTGATTTCAAACAATTAATATTAGTAATGTTATGATACTATATTATATACAAGGAGCCCACCAACAACAAGCATTCATTTTCAAGTATTTATTTATACAGCAACCTATGCCCTTTAACCTCAAAATTTGTGTGTGTGTGTGTGTGTGTGTGTGTGTGTATGTGTGTGTGAAACATGTGTGCATGTGTGTGTGCATGCATTTATCTGTAACTGTAATCACATCAAAGGATCAAAGGCAATCAGAGCAAAGATAAAGGGCAATCAGAGCAGAGCAATCAACAGAATTAACTGCCACCTGAATGTACCGGAACAGTGACAGCAGCCAGAGGTGGACAGACTGGAATTTCTGGCTTCGAATAGAAAGCAATTTTAGCAAAACCATAATACCTATCATTGATCCGACTTTACTTTGAGCGTCCTGAGTTCTTCCTGAACAGCTACATATGTTTTTTGTGAAGAAAAATTAAGAAATAGCTTCGTAAGAGCGATCTGAAAAACTGTTAAATATGCTTTTCTACAGAAATCTTCCTGCGTTTTTAATATGGCTGTCAATGAGGCTGTTGGTGCGTGTTGGTGGCTTCTGTAGAGTGGAATCTGTGACCTGGAGTGCAGTTTTCAAATTTATTTTTTGACAATTTTTTCTCTCCCTCTACACTGGTACAGCTATTGCTGTAGGGGCCAGTGCTCTGTGCGATTGCCCCGTGGCCCTAATAATAAAATGTGTCACATTGTCCCAGACCAAGGGAATGCTTGTACATTCTTTCCTCTCTGTAGAATGAGTGACACATTCTCAATCCCAGCAGAAAACTTAAAAGCATCATAGTTTAGCAATGATGGTGAGGGTGGTGTCACTAAGACTGCGGCAACTGATGGTGGGATGTAAACAATAACAAAGGTGACCACTGGATCAGGACACGGAAGACAGAACCGCGTCATGAGACTGGTGGATATTGTGTCGTGCGTTTTCCGTTTTGGTTCAGAACTACAAGTGTTTGTGTGTGTGCATTTACTTATACTTGTGTGCAATTATTTGTGCTGTCTTTGTGCTAGTCTTATGCTGCTTACATTCTTGTAATATTTCTAAGGTTGTGCACATATGTTAGTGTGGATGCAAGTGTGTATGTGAATGTATATGCCTCTGTGTGTGTGCTGTTCGTATGCATGCTCATATTTCTGCGGCAGTGCAGTTTGTGTGTGTGTGTGGAGGGTGGTAGAGGGGTGGGCGAAGCTTTACAATGGTCAACTGAAAAGAACCATTCTTTTATTCAGCAATTAACCCCATCTGGGTAAATAATACGCTGTTGTGCAGCCGAGCCGTCACTGTTATACGCCAAGCCCTGAACCTGAGAGCACTTCAAACAGCAGCCGGTCACCCAAACGATGACAAGATGCTGCAGAAACCGCTTTTCACAAAGTATATAATGCAAAGTATTGTGTTTCACTGTACAGTTTTAGAAAAACAGGGGATACCCTAGAAAGAGAGAGAGATGGAGAGAGAGAGGGGATAAGGGAGAGAACGAGGGAGCGGGAGGAAGAGAGCTAAAGCACCGGTGATATCACAGATAACAAGTCTGGATGCACTTACCTGCCTGGAAACCTGATCTTATTATTTTAAATTCTGGGGGCTCAGGCAATTATAAACAGAGAGCAGGGGACTCTGCAGTGGGGAGGGGGCTAGGGGGTGGGGGTGGCTTGTGAGGAGGGAGTGAGCTATGGGTTGTCCCACTGCGTGGATCTATGGTGTGAGAATTCAATTTGCTCATCTCCTGTTATCGTAACTCAATTTCCTCTTTCCACACACACACACACACACACACACACACACACACACACACACATGCGCACAAGCTTGGCGGCCCATCCAGTCACTGACGAGTGAGTGAACTTCCTCGAGGAGGAGTGCAGGTAATTAACGTCGATCAGGGCCGCTGCTCTCCAGATTTACGGTGAGAGGGAAGTGAATCTGATCCGGCGGACGTGAGAATCGGCGAGGAGAGGTAGGTCGACGGTGTGGAGGGGCCCGAAGCCTCATTAAACAGGGGAACTGATCTTTCCACAGAGATCGGGGCCTATCTGGATCCGCATTATGGTTCTGCTCCTGGGGGCCCCGTTAGCTCCGCTCCCCGAGGCCTTTTGGAATGAGATTTGGCTTGAAGAGCGAGCCTCTTGTGTAGAACGCATAGCACAGGGACTCATGGACACACGCCAAACCACTAAGGGATGCATATTGGTGTCGGCTGTCACTTCGCCTCCTCATGCACCAGCAGAATAGCCACAATATGCACCTTTTAAACATTAAGTGAGTGTGTGTACATCTGGGTCTACAGGTGAACAGACCTGTGGCTGGATGAAAGTTACTATAGCAATAGTCAGAAAAAAGATGTAGAAAGGCCAGAGTCAGTATTGTTTTTCAATGATTAAAGAATCCAGACATCTGTCTCTAAAAAACAATATCCTTTTACTTTATTTTACATGAAAATGACTACTTCAGTGTTTTGCAGCTGTGTTTACTGTCCACACTTGATATGTAATGTGTTCTGCACAGGAGGTGTTGCATGAGCAGCACGTTAGCAGAGCAGTAACTTCAGTGCTCCGTGTGTCTACAAGCGAAGTACTGAGTGTTGATCACCTACATTCTGACAGCATTCAAAGCCCAGAACACAATCACTGTACACTTAAGCACAAAGTGTGTTGCATTACGTGCATGTTAAATGTAAGCCATTATGTGGCCTGTGTAGACAGCTGGGTTGGTTAAAACAGAAGTGTAGATGTTCCGTCAGATGAGTGCGATTCACGTCTGAAATGCTTGCTACTTTATGGCTAGCTTAGCTTTATGCTAAGCTAACCAGCTACTTGTTTTAGTTTCATATTTAAAGGTCCAGTGTGTATATTCTATAATCACCTGAAACTAAAAGTAGATGTGTGTTCATTCACTTGGAATGAGCTCTTCATATCAACTGCCATGCCTCTACAGAAGCCCAGAACAGGCAAATCAAACACTGACACTAGAGAGGGACATAGATGTTTTATGCCACCTGAAGGCCACCGTAGAACAATAAGCTTGAAAAGGAAGGGGTCGGCAGAAAAGGTTTTGCGGTTATTCATCATTAAATCTACTAAACCTTACACACTGAACCTTTAACGTGAAAATGTGAGTGGTATCAATCTTCTAATCTAACTCTCGGCAAGAATAAGCACATTTTCTGAATGTTTTTCCTTTAGGCTTTCTTCTTTCATAAAGTAGAGACAATCACAAAATTGTTCTTCTTAAGAAAAAACGTTTTCAACTTGAGTAGACTCGTCTTTGTTTCACTTTGTACCACCCAGAGCGAATCTACATCTTTTCACCTCCACTCATTGACTTCTTGTGTTGCCCCCAGACTGCACTTGATCTGCACCATACCTATCAACAGGTTTCAAATGAGCTGTGGGTATAGAGTTTGAGCATGAACATGGATGACAAGGGTCAGTGGCAGTGACACACACAGAGGCACAAGCTCCTAGTTAGCGTACATTTGTCATTTGACAACAAAAATACATCACTTTAATTGAGCAGTGAACACAAAACCAAAAGGAAGGCGAATGGGATTATGTTACATGCACTGGGAGAAGCATGACTGATTCAAACAATAATAACGCTCAATTATTTTTCTTTAATGAAAAATACTTCACACTGCATTTCGACATGGGGGAATAAACAACCGAGGGGGAGCTCTTGTGTCTCAGCTGTGTGTTTGTGTATTTCTTCTTGCCAAATCATGGCTGGCAGCATGCTGGGGTTCTGTTGTTACCCCGGAACTAATCTTCTCAAATCAAACATCCACAGAAATATCAAAGAGCCGATGATTTGTATGTTTTACTTATCAAGTTGCAAAATCTGCAATCTGTGACTGGTGCTCAACTTGTGTAATTCTTTAAGCAAATGGGTAAACATCCTGTGTTTATGAAACAGATAAATCTCTTAAAGTAGTTCATTCCTTTCTTGATAAAAACATATTTAGTTGTAGATGAGTATTTGGCTACACAAGCTGGATGTCAACACTTTCAAGGTCTTTAAAATGTTTATACAGTGCTGTTTTTTATCAGGCATAGGGCTCTTTAGCATTTTGACAGGGTGATGCAGCAGAAAAAGCTCAAAAATAAAAACAATCTTTAGCCAAGAGGCCTTCTAGACTGTCCTGTCCTTTCTCTTCCCCTCTGCGGTTTATTATCTAATCAGCTCGGCCCTTGGATACACAGCCACGCTCAGTGGACCCAGACCACATGGCCAATAGAGTACCCAACAGACTGTGTCATCTCAGCCCGCTGAATCAAAAACAAACATGGGGGCTAGTTTTGTGTTTTTGAGGAGACCAGGATTAAAGGAGAAGACTTCCCACCCTCCTGCGCCGTTTATTTAGCTTCATTTACGCTCCTTGAGTGTGATTTATTCTTGCGGCTTGTCAGTTCAGGGCAAGTCAAGTTATCTACTTAACTTATGAGGGATTTTTTTTGTCCTTTTTCCGCTTTATTTGATAGTGGTAGAGGTACCGAGTGAAATGAGGAGACAGAGGGGAAGACATGCTCCCAGCCAGAATCTAACCCGGGCCCACTGCGTTGCTAAGTCTTAATGGTATGCGCTCTACGGACAACTGGGACAACCTAAATGAGGGATTTTTAATTGTGATTAATGCTCTGAAACCCAGGCATTGACTTTATTGATGTTTTTCTAAGAAGCTGCTGGTCAACTTTTTTTTTTTTAAATATTTTTGTTATTGAAGTTTTTGTGAAAACATTAAACAATTGCAAAAGTGGTCTTAGCACTTACAAATATCAACATTTTAATTTGAACAAAAATCCATGCATTATTAGGCATTGCTAATTCAATAAATTCAAAATATCTATCTTAAAAATGTTATTGACATTAAACTGTTTGATACAACACAATAAATAGTAAATGCAATATTTAAATTATTATCATAATACATGTTATTAGGAAATTCTGCACAATAAAAAACTTTAAGCAAATAAATGATTTGTTATTAAAACTTAAATTGACCTTTACATTGGTATTTTTTAAGTTATTTCAATTGTTGGATGCCATCCATTAAAGCCCAGTGATGGGTTTTTGCAACACTGAAAAAAAATCCATCATGTTTAACAAAAATCACTTGCACAATGTAGTGTGACTTATATCCATTTTATGAACTACACGTCTGTTATATACTATACTATATACTAACCCTAACCCTGTCAACTTGAAAGTAAAATTACCTTCGTTTCCAACTAGTGATTATTGACATGTATGTATTTCAAAGGTCAAAGGTAACGTTACCATAGAGTTGACAGGAAGTAGTACTTATTGGAACAAGAGTTATCTGTCGTGTGGTTTGTAAAATGGATACACGTCACACTACATTATGCAAGTAGATAATGATAAAGTTTAGAGTTGGGGTGTGGGATATGCAGTTTTGTCTTCATTCAGTCAGGAATAGGGAATTCTACACAATTTTACAACACTGGGCCCCAGAGGGTTAATGCTTCCTCTGTTAATGATAATCTGTGAAAACAGAATTGTTTAACACTTTTACTTTGTCTCCCACACTATGTGTGGCATCTGAGGCTTCTTCGGGTTCTAAATGGCCTACAGTCAAATCCCCACGCATTCACACACATTCACACACACCTCCGGATTACCTCAGAGCAGAAGGGGGACAGAGCTCGACAACATCACACAACAAGACAACAGGCACAATTACAGAGCAGCCTGGAGACAATCCCGCACTTTAATGAAAGTCCAGTTTCCCCTGCCCCAGGTAAGTGCTCAACGTGATTGTATCTGTGAAACAATTACACTGTCACAATCAAAGGAAGCTGCCTTTAAATGGTCTGTCAAGGCCCTCGGTGGGGCTAATAATCACTCATCTCTTTCCCACTGTGTCACTGAGGTGCTGAATCCTCCCTTTGTTCTGCACATCACCTGCCTCTCAATAGACTGCTTGGTGTTACACTTCAGGCACTTAGACGGCCACGCTTTCAAAGGGGGGCCGGGGCCCTGAGGGTATGCGAGCTTTGAGCAGATATCCAACAACCAGCATTAGCGAATCACCCCCTTTTTCTCTCTGAGACTGGCTCAGAGTTGGATTTGTTGAGTAAACCTTTATTATTCTAGCTTGTGTTTTTATACTGCACTCCCTTGTCATGTCTTTTCCTGGAAGTTTTTTTCTTCTTTTTGGCTAAGAGGCCCAGAGGTGAGCTGTAATCCTGGGAGCAGTCGGCTGCCGAAGGAAGATAATACCCTCCCTAATTTATAGAGTTATCACATATCCTCGTCGGAGCATAAAGTGCATCCACTTACTTCCAAATGCTCTGCAGATTTCCATTTTCCTCCTTCCCTTTAAGTTAATACCTGCTTCATGTTTAACATCAATTAAAGGTATAAGGGTAATTAGAGAAGACATGGGAGAAAAAGAGGGTATCCTGCAGTTTCTCTTCCACAGTTTAATGATTCGCCAGCAGCCCCGACATGTGGCATGTCTGGAATGTTTGTCCCTCCATTCAGAGCATGAGAGTTATTGTGTCAGGAGAGGGAAGAAAGGGATCTATGTGGCTATCTCTGTGCACACCCACGCACACACATGAGCAAATGTGTTTGAGTGTGTGTTTGTGCTGTGTTTGTAGGCCCCATGCCCACTGGTTGTTGTAAGAAAGGGTAAAGAGAGGGTTAGACGGTTTTAAATGATCCGCTAGTTTATCCGCGTTGCCATTCTTGTTCACGAGAACCCCTTGTTGCAGCTGGTTTTGGTTTTCCTGATTCATCAGTGTACAGAAACACACAGTAATGGGTTCAAATTTTATACCTTGTTTTTCCTTCCCGTCTCCTCTCTTGCCTGTCCTCCACTTCAGGGCACCAACTCCAACTTCTCTCTCCCTCTCTTTCCCACTCTTCATTCACTCTGTCCCTGGGACACCCCATTCATTTATTTTTTATTAAACTTCAGCGCTCTCCGAGACTCATTTCCTGCGGTTCCTGGTGGAACAGAGAGCACGCTGGGAGTTTCCCAGAGACTGGCAGGGGTCGGGAATGATGCCAGAGGAGCAAAGCTGGGGGTTGGTTTGGTTTGGGATGGTGAAAGAGGGAGGGGTTGTCTTTTGGGAGTGTTCTGTCATCGTGGAATTTATTAGGATGACTGCCTTTCTCCATTAGAGACTGACTGTGTAAAATAAATAATAAAACATATTTTGATATTGTTTATCCAATAAAAAAACAGGTGACATTGGGCAGAAGGTAAAAAAAAATCTGGGAGAGTTATCTGCAGCATACAGTAAGGTGCAGACATCCTGCCTCAACCATAACCAGAATAATGGCTACAGGGCCAATATGTCTAATCTGCTCTTTCAAACAACTCATAGTCCACACTAAAATACTAAAACAAACAAGCTGTTTAAAGTTTTCTTCTTCTTTTCCATGTTTAAGTTAAATGGCAAACATGGTAAATTATCGCCACCACCTGGAAAGAATGTGGTTGGATGAATAGACCATTTTTACCAATATGGCCCGACCAAGTGGCAACCTTCGGGTCTGAAAATGAAGTCAATGCCAAGTCGCTTAAACCTGCATTATTTTTGATAACCAGCAGGTGGCGGCTCCACTGGCTGCCAAAAAAGTCAGACTGTATACAAGTTTAGGAGTTTATTTATTTCTTCAATAAACATGTGCCTAATGTGTTTATGCTCTAAATCACCAGTTTCAAGCCTTCTTCATTACAGCATGATGTTCATTTACTAAGTTATTGTCCCATTTAGAAATTGGAGCAGCTTATCAGCTTGTGATCCATCTATTTGCTGATAGCTCTTTAAAGAGAACCCTTACCCTCCTTTTCATGACATATTTGCATATAATCAAACAATTTCATACTACCCCCTCAATCCTGTATGTCCCAATCTTAGTTTAGTATACTGTACCAAAGATCCAAAATATAGAATATTTCGAATTAATTGTGCTTATTCTCTCCTTTGTCTTTCTTGTCTCTCATGAAACCTTGACATCACTTCACAAGTTAATGTTTTCAGCCCGGTAATGATAGTGTTTGTGTATACTTCTGTACACTTGCATGTATGAATGAATACTTTTAAAGAGTGTGCATTAGTGTGCCAATAATTATTATTAAGACTTTTGATTCATTTAGCATACTTGTGTAACAATTGGGTATTTATAGGATTCATTGTTTTCAAACATTATGCTAATAGGTCGAATAAATAATGATAGATACATTGTATTGTGTATATTATATTGCTGTAGGTATTTCTTGCTACTACAGAATGCCACTTTTCAAACCTCTTTTTGGAGAGCAATTCTCCTTCACATTCCTTTGCAAATGATATACTGTATCCTTAATTTAAAAAACAACATATATGTATATTAATTATTACAAATCTTATATATATATATATATTTTAAATGTATATATAAGCGAATTAAGTTATCACATTTAATTTTCTTATGATCTTTAATTTAACTTATCCTTATGCAGGTGTTTGCCCTTAACTTCAAAGATAGATATGATATATTGCTAACTTCTTGTGTACAGATGTGAAGTAACAAAGCACCTAAGCACACACATACTTGAACAGCCTGAATTAGAAAAGAGTTGTTCTGTTTGATTCACATCTGGTCTGTCGGATAGTTTTCCTCTTACATGATCCGACCATGTGCAAGATTACTGCATGAATTTTAATGAGGACAAACATCATATTTCCGATGTAAAGTATGTACAAACACATAATATGGCCAAATACGAAGATGAAATATACGTGCGTGGGGGCTTTAATGTGTGTATGTATCTAAGTGCAAACGCATGGGGAGAATTAGGGGGTAACCTTAGCCGTTTAATGAAACATGTACTATAAGAAACATATAATGTTGTTTTCATGGGTCTTAAATGAACCATCTGGGTACTTGTTGGCAAAGACCCCAGTTTTTATGGGGTTTATTTTCTTTGCTGAAATAGTGTACATTGCACACTGGGGCAAAACCCTTTGACACAGGGGACCCAGACAAGCATCTGAGCAATCAAATTATCCCAGAAAATGGTTATATATGAAGTGCTTGGGGTATTGTTTGCAAATTAGTGCAATACGACATGTAACAGTATGACAGGCAAGCAGTTTCTGTCTCAACCCTCAATAAAACACTGCTGCTATGGAGTAAAGACTTCCAGGCCACTTAGTGTTGGGTAAGCCAATCGCAAATCTGCTTTTTGGCTGTAAAATAATTACAGAGTCTCTCGTTTATAAATCAGGCATAACTCCATGCTATGTCATACTGTTTGCAGAACTCTTTTTCCAGCTATCTTGTTTTGAGAAAGAATGTTTCACAATTGTTTTGATGCACTGTGCCTAATCAGAAGAACAGTTCACTGCAACTGTGACACAGTGATGAGCCAGAATAATCTGTGTATACAAACTTCCTCACCCTTTAAAACTGTCACATAAATTCATCAACTTTATGCTTGAGGATAATATTGTACAAAGCCACAAGGAAATTAGAAAACCACAAGTAAATACAGCAAAGCCAGTTAATGCAATTGAGATGTCTGACATTCAGGAGTTACAGGCTTGTTTATCAAAATGCTTTTCCACAATAAAACAGATGGAAAATATCAATGATGCCTTTAGGTATTTTACATGTAACTGTATCAATTGTACAGGTGTGTAAAAAAGAAGAGGTTATAATTTAGATATTTCAACAACACAATACCCCCCAATCTCCACTCCCCTTTGAATACCTCAGTTTAACCTCCATCCATGACATGCGGTGCTTACGAGAGCATTCATCATGACACCACAGTCTGACTTCCCTGTCTCCGTGCTGACGGCAAGCTGTTAACTTAATGAGATGCATGCTAGGCACTGAAGGTATTTGGGAGACAGATTGGGCCTCCTGCTAACTGGGTCCACTGCGGTCGGACCTCACCCTGGCAGCCCTGCAGGCGAACTGTTTGAGCAACCTGACCCTCTTTGCATAATTTAACTCTCTCAGTTAGCAGCCAAATCATCACAGGGAAAAACACAGACAGATCATACAGGTTCAGTAAAGAAATGTGTAATAATAAGGCTGATTAAGGTTGATCAGAATATGAGAAAAATGGTGCTTATTTTCATAGTAGTGGTTGTTAAATTGGAGTCTTGGGAGCCATACAGGAGGCCTTAATGTGGCCCTAAGCCACATGAAATAGCCTAATTTAATTTAATACTTCTCTGAACTGATTAAACAGTACAAAATACTATCCTGGAACTAAGTTCTGGGGCACTAAAGCTGCCTTGTAGTAAAAGTCAGAAATGGGAAAGTCCAAGCTGATTTGGTTGAAATAAATACATATGTATGTATAAAAGAAGTGGCTAAGTGACCGTGAAGCCACACATTGGTTTGTGAAGTCTTCTTTGAAAGCTTTGAGTTTTGCATTTCAGCTGTTGAATCTTTTTTTTTTAGCTAGAAGTGACTTGGACAAGAGCGTGACCCTGGGGAGGAGGACGCTACCAGCTATGTTACCAGCTAACGCTATAGCTAACTGGCTAACTACCTTGCTTAGGTACATCCGTAATTCAAAACAACAGACAGCAATTGATCTCTTACAATGTTTTTAGTACAAATTAACACGAACAAGACCTTATTAGGTGAGCAAAATTTTAAACAACTTTCATGATTGAAAACACACTGTTGAAAGTTCTAATATGAAAAACGGGTCAAATCTGGACAACAGTGTTTTTAGCAACTTGTCAATTACAAGGTATTATGCCTCAAAACATAATCTGCTTTATCATGTATTTTACATTAAATGGGCCCATAATTTGAAAAATGAACATCATGCTGTACTGAAGAGGGCATGAAATTAGAGATTAACACAACAAAATTACTATTAAAAGTTTATTGAGGTAATAAACCCCTAAGTAGGAAGTAGTCATTTTCTTATAGACTTCTTTACAATCAGATTTATTTTTGCAACCAAGGAGTCACCCCCTGGTGGACATTAAAAAGAATGCAGGGTTAAGGCATCATTTGCCTTCAATTGTTAGACCCCGGAGGTTGCTGCTTATATAACCTCATGCAAAAGCCACTACAACAGTTATATTTAGGAATGTTAGCTATCATTTCATCATAAAGCAGTAAGAGCTGAGAAGCACAGCCTTATTTCTAATGTAAATGTTTATCCATGTATTAGCCTGCACAGTGTTTTCGTAGACTTATGCAATACAGAAAATCAAACTTCAACATTAAAGTATGATATATTATAGTGTATAATGTCAGTGTAACATGAGAGATAACTGCGGGTACTTGCAGCTGAGAAAACTTAGTGGTGAATTGAAATAAATGAGAATCTTGTGGCTATTTCCCAGAAGCTTGACATGGGCCGTTTTATTACTTTATTCATAATTTTTTATGTCGGAATTTCTGACTTAACATCATGTAATACAACACAATCTGCTCTGGGGATCATAGACATGACTCCTTCATCTTGATCATGCTGATATGAAATCGCATGTAAACAGTGATCCTTTGTTGAATTCAGGGGACCTTATTTTACAATTGTGCTGTGAACTACCATCTCAAAGTGAACAGCAATTATCCTTGTCCATTTTGGCTCACATTTCACATTTTTCCTCCAATTAACTCTGGTGCTAACACACTACATATTGAGCAGTTTCTGCAAATTGTCTTTATTTTTTCTCAGCGATCTAACCCAAACAGGAGATTCCATTTATTTTCTTTTGGGGAGAGTGTATTCTCTGGGATATTCTCTGGCACAGGGATTGTTTGGAAAGGAGTTTAATTTTGCGCCCCCCCACCTCCTCCTCCCAGTCCAAGAAGTGTCCACTGGTGTGAGACCATGTCTGATTATTTCTGCTGTGATTCTCTGACGGGTTTAGCAGAAGCGGCAAAAAGCAAAGATAGTTTTATCATCAGAGCTTTGCAGTTCACACTGATAGTATCTCTCCCTGAATAAATGCTCTGTGCACAATATCTAGACACTTATATTTCAGACATTGCAACAGTTTTGTCTTTATGATTGTGCTAAAAACAGCAAGGATGACCATTGTAGGGCTGTGAACATTTATCACTCTTAATCCCTTGTTAAGATAAGAGCTGTTTCTACAACCATAAAGACTGGTGATAAAGATAAAAGCACAATTTGTAGTGAGATTTCCACCTTAGTGAGTCATCCTCATTGTTGTGTTCTTTGCAAAAAATGTTGTATTTCTTTGAGTTCTCCAAGCAAAAAAGTCCTTGGTTCATGCAGGGACGTGCGTAGGAAAATGTTGGCCGAAAATATCTTGTGTTGATTTGTTTCAGATCAATGCATAATGGATGTCATTAACCTACAAATGTGATATTAGAGAGCAATCGCTAGCAGCTATGCAAACAACTGGGAAAGCACTGGTGGAGTAGGTGTTTATTGCTGCACTATTTATTTTACAATGCAGTTTTGTTTTAGAAGTTGGAAAGAGGTTTTTGGAGAAGCCGAGGAACATCGATGTTCCATAATAACACAGCTCTCATCACACAGCCGTTACTCAAGGCAAATATTTTCATTGACAATGGACATGAGTGTATGATTAAACCACAATTAGATTCATTTGACTCTCTGGTTGAGCCAGGCCTCAGCCTAAGGTGGGACACCACACTGAGGACATCGCACATACACCCCTCCTCCCTCCCTCCAAACTTGTTCCAAAGTCTGCGTGAACCCTGCAAGCTCCCTCCTCACTGCTCTTTTGATAATTATGAATTATTACAGGCCGGGGTTTTGTTAGTAACTCTCTAATTTTGCAGATCATAATTGATCACAGGTGTGGCGTGGGGAGCGTTTTTGAAGTTCTCTTCTCTCTTTCTTTTTTTTTTTCCATCTTCTTCTTCTTTGCTTTAGCAGTGAACCGAGGTCGTCTCCCAGGCAAGCCCCTGTTGGAGAGCTTCCCCTTTTCTTAATTCCAGGCGTTCCTTCTGTGTCTTAGACGAGTTGATGTCCTTTCATCCTCCTCGGTGGAAAGGAGGACACCGCTAGCGCACACTGTCAGTCCAGCTGGGATGTGGCGCAACTCGCTACATTCCTCTTGTTGCTCTGGTCACTCAGGGTGTGTGAACATGTGTATGTGTGTGTGCATGTGCGTGCACGCGCGTGTGTGTGTGTGTGTGTGTGTGTGTGCTTCCCCTCAGCAGAGCCTCCACAGAGTCCTCACAGCCAAACCATTTTGGGAATGGCTGTAGAGGAGGGGATATTGGATTAGAAAAAGGCAAGGGATATAAATCTCTCACTGAGACTCTGCAGTCTATCTCACATCCAGAGGATTTATTATGTTTAACGGAGTCAAATAATAAAGAAGAGTGAAAAAAAAACAACTTATGAAATTGTCCTCTTTTTTCTGAAACTCTCTTTGCTTGTGTTCATTTGAGTCCAGCACCTCACAGCTCAGCTGATTGATGGCGAAGCTTACCATTTGTGCACGCTGTTTTTTCCAGATGATCTTTGTGTTGCATTGAACACACACGAAAAGCAGGTGAGAGGAGGAGGGGAGGGGGGCTTAATTGATAACCCCCCCAGTTAGATAAATGTGTTACCGCTCTGGGTGGTGAACGGTGAGGTAACCAGCTCCTCCCTGGAACACATTTCGACCAATTTATGTACAACTAAATCAATGGTAAGTATTTCCAGTTTACCGTTTAATTGCAGTCAGCTGGAACATGTTGCATTTTGACACGCAGAGCAGGAGTCACACACACACACGCACATGCATAGGACATTCTGTGGGCAGTTCTGTGAAGGTGCAACAGGTGTGCTCATGCTGCAGTGTGTAGTAGTGTCTTGGTCTAGGTCATTTCAGAGCCATGAGTCGCAGAGACTCAGTCCTTCCATCAGTTCAGCTTTTTATTTCAGAGTGTGAAACTCAATCTGACATGTGCCTGTGTGTGGCAGATGGACAGATGATTGACGTTTGTTTTTTCCTCTGTATAAAAAGATGTAAAGAAAGAAGATATGTAAAGAAGATATAAAGATGATTTCAACTAACCTATCAGAATTAAAATGTTGTAAAAATATTATCTAGATTTGCGCTTTAATGTGCGTTTAGAGATTTTTGTAGTTGAGGAGACAAAATGCACCATGAAGTCCCTATTGGTACCCACACTTGTTGCCATTCTGTGTTTACATAAACTTACAAGCATGCAAAATAGTCCACATCAGTACTTTCAGGGAAACAGGACAGTTTATTAGTTCCGTTGTTTCTCTGTCATCTCTGACTCCACTTAGTTACTAAAGTGCTAAAGGCTAGCATTAGCGGTAAGCTATGCTTTGTCATCATTATAGTATTGTTGTTGTTGTTCTTTGGCCCTGCTTAAGTCATGAAAACTGGAACAATTTGTTGGTGAATTTTTAAAACCTGGACGGGTAGGCTAACTATAATGTTGGAATAAAATACTTTTTACCTCTTTCCATGTAGCAGTGGTCATCAAGATACAGGATTTAAAGAACTTTCGTAAGAGTGAAATTCAATGTGAGCAGCCGTTGTTATTGGATAAAGGGGAGCTTTGCTCCTGGACCCCACAATGAGGTATCTATTACACCAACTACCAAATAAATGTTCTTCTAATTAGCCACATTTATCTTTTTTTCTATGTTTTGACAGAAACTCTTACATAAACACACATCCACAAAGGGAGACACACCAACAAAATTCATGGTCATTTTTATTTTTGACAGCGCCACTTGAAACAATAACAACTGTGACCCTGGTGTGGTATGTTTTGGTTGGTTATAGTTTTCATTTTTACCTCTAATTGTGCTTTTGTAGCACCTGCAGTGGTTTTAGGGGGGGAGGTGGGGAAGGGAAATTTAATAGTCAGCTATTGCCAATCATGTGCACATCATTACCGGAGTTGCGTTTTATTTTTTTTCTCCTAAATGTTGCATAAGACTTCCCACAGTCTGAAATTGATTTGGATGCTAATGTTCTGTTTTTATTTGATCCAGTTGTAATCTTTCTAACTGCCTCCATCTAAATCAATATGGTATGCAGCTGGAAGCAAATTGTTTTGTTGACAATGGTTGCTTGTAAGTTTGTCAGCGAGATCATTGTTGCGGAGCTGTGTGTGTGTGTTGTCTGTGTGGTAATCTGGCTAGTGTTTACAGCAGGCTGCTCTGCGGTCAGACAGCTGATCTTGGCCAGGAGAGAGCTAGCCTACAGGGACAGGCCCGCGTTTGGTGTGGTGTGGGCAAACTCAGAGCGGCACAACATTAAAATTCTTGCTCGAACATAACGTTTTTGTCCTGTGAAGTGAGAGGGAGGGGAATGAGTGAGTGAGAGAAAGGAGAGAGGAGGGGAGGTGGGGCAGATGTGATGAAACCCGTAGCCCCTCAGCTTTGTCGCCCCCACAGCAATTGTCGCACCACTTGCCTGTTCTCCATTATACCACATTTCCATGTAGTTTCCTGTCAGATATAAAAGGCTGGTGTGAATTTTACTGAACCTAAAACCACGTGTGTACATATTCCCCACCTGGCCCGGGCTAAAAACAGTCGGCGGGGTGGAATGTGAAAATGTACACTGAGGTGGGGGGAGATGATGTGTTACACCAAAGTGTTTCACAACAAACACTCTCACAGCCATCAGACTGTTAGCTGCAGGGCTGTTTGGGCTTCTTTACAATGTACAGGTGCTGAGGAGAGGAAAAAGGCGGTGGGCGGAGAGGTGAGGAGGAGGGCCTGTAGTGCCACAGACCAGGTCTGCCTGCTCGCCCCTGATGGCGTAATGGGAACTGCCAGCTGTGGGCTTAATTACAACATACAGTGGTGAAGGAGATTGGTCCTGTTTTTCTTCTGGGACACACAGCTTAACCGATGTGTAGAGTCCAATGTTTTTAAGCCAGATGAAGGGCATCGCTGAAGGTTCTGCATCAGTGGGAGGAGGGAAACAAGACCTGCCTTAGCTTTTTCATCACATGGAGCAATAACATACAGTCATCCATAACCATGAAAGTAAATCCACCATCATTTTCCCACCTTTTTGTGTGATCGTCTACTTAGCCAGACTTACAATATAGGGAAATGCTTACACATACAATGTTGCTATTTGTACACACTTCTATACAGGTAGTTAGGTTGTATGTTGAGCAATGAGCTAATTCCATAAATGTCTATGGGCCCATTGAAGCATGTGAAATTAAAAATGTATGTGTAATAAGAATACATGCAGTGATTCAGGTATTTATAATGTCACTAATACCACCAAAAAAAGGTTAACATCTCAGCCAAAGTAGCAACTTTTGTCTCATGTAAACGGGAAGAGGATAAGCAGGTCCAAACAGTGTGAAATTAATAGGATTTTGTATGTAATTTTTTTTTTTAAATAAAAATGTGTTAAAGCCATACTAATGAGTGCACTTATTAAACTCTCAGCAGCAGAGAGGGTGTGTTTTCCTGTCACTGAGGCTTCGCGCAACAACGCATCCAACACTTTTACCTACAACATCAATTCATGTGACTTTCCTTTGGAGACTCCAAGTAAAGACCACAGTTTAGATGACACCACAGCATCAATTTCAGCAATGTGGATATTCATAGTCCACAGAGGAAGATTCCTAATGTTTTCGGTGACTCTTGATCCGCCCTCTATCAACACAATCAGAAACAACACCTCCACTTTTACTCTAGAAGCACAGCTTCAAAATCTGAAGGACAGCCATGACATTTATTAGGTACAGTCATGCGCCCCAGAGGATGAACCTGTCACATTATGGGCATTATTTGAGATTTGCTTTTTTGCCTCCCTCAGGCCAAAATTTCAAGGTTGCATGAAAAATATCTCAAAATCTTACAGACCGGTTGTCATAAAGTTTTATGAGCACATTCATGCTCCCCTGCAGCTGAACCCTTTCAGTTTAGCCTTTTCAAGAGCCAATCACCAGCGTTCTAATTGTATCATAATTTGCATTTTAGACAATAACTGTTATTTCGTATTGACACATAATGGTCAAACCACCATTGAACAATGGTGTTCTTTTTGAGAAAGATCAGTCTTAGATAGTTTAACCTATTAGGATCAATGTCTAACAGTGAGGATTTAGACAGAATGTAATAAATCTATATAATACACATAAAAGTTACAGACAGGAAATTAGAGTTTAATATGATTATTGAAAGGGACTATAAATAGTCGGCATGGGGTAATACACATGCTTTTACCATCAACTCAGTCGATACCTCAGTTGATTACCAGGTTGTGTTTTACCTTGTGACTGAATAAGCCAGCAGTGAGCGTAGCCCTTGGTGGTAATGTAGTGCTAGTGTAATGCATTGTGCTTGGCTGCCTCTTCTGAAACATTTCACTAATGGCATTAATGTTCTGAGTACTCTGGTTCTTAGCTGTGCCAACTGAGAGAGGAGGGGAAACAGGGAGACGGAGAGGGGAGAAGTTGAGCAGCAGTTGAATCTAAGCAGATGGCACTTGTTTTACTTTCTGCCTGGCCATCTGGAGTTTACTTAAACTGATGACTTCATCATCAAACACTGGCCCACCAGCCAACTATGGCACTCAGCACACACATATACACACACTTAGAGAATACAACAGCAGCCACAGAGTGTGTTATGGCGAGGTGCTTGAGAAGTGTATGCATGTGTACAGTGTGTGTGTCTGGTTCTATTTGGCACTGATTGCCTTGCAAATACACACAAATGTGTTTATAAGTACCAGGCCTGTAAAAATGTCATCCCTCTGTCTCTTCAGTCCTCATTCAGAGTGACATAATACTGGCCTCAAGGATGCCATCATTAATCTAAATGTCCCTTGGCATTTTCTAACTCCTCTGTCAACTACATAAAAACTTTAATCACCACAGTCACAGAGGACTGATCCCTGTCCCAGCACCACAGTCTCCAGGAGAAAGTCAAGAGCAATCAGTTGACTTCATTTACTTGGAAAAGCCAGTATGTGACACCTGCGCTAAGAGACGTAAGCACTGTAAATGTACAAAAGCAGTGCAAAACCACCCATAAAGCCGCAGATTTTCCCTAACAAGTTCATAAAACCTGAGTGATGTTAAGAATAACCATCTCAAGTAGGTGATGTATTTTTTTCCAAAACACAACGGTGAGATTTGTTCCACACCAGTGTTTGTCAGATGTGGACTTGAGTCATTGGGACTTGGACCCCAGTCTACTCGAGTCACAGTCGTGATGACTTGCAACTTGACTTGACAGAAAATAAATGAATTGGGAATTACATGTATGTGTATGGATTATATTATGCACATTGGGAATGGCATTATCATGATTGGATACTAAGATTAGTTACCCTGCCCTAACTATTTTTAACATAATGTCAAGCTAACGTTTGCCAGATACAATCGTTTACAGCTCTGCAGCTAACTAAGGCTAGCCTGATAACTCTGATATCACTAATTTAACCAAGCACCAGAACAACTTTGGCATTGTAATGTCACGTTAGATATGTTGAATGTTAATTAAATTACATTTCAATGTTGATCTGATTTTAAAGTTGTCATGCATCATTAAACACTGCATTAAATTCCCATTTTGAGTTTAAAAAATCAAGTTTTATGATGTGACTTGGTTTGGGACTTGCTTGAGAGTCACATGTCTGATGTTTAGTACAGTTGATCCGTTAATTCCAAAGGCCACATTTATCCTGCCTTTATTATTCATTTTAAGTGCAGACCGGATGTTTTGGGTCTTTATATTGTGTAAATTGTGCTGTTGACACATTTTCTAACAATAAGTACCAGGTATTTTTTTTCAAACCTATTTTAATTAATTCCTGCCTTTGGCTCCCTGAGCTCTCAGGATCCCAAGGGATCACAACATCATAGCATGCAACTCAAGGATCTGTTTTGATTGCCTTATATTCATTAATGTTAGTTTACTCACTCAGAAAACATCTACACATATAATTTGCTCAGAGTAAGCCAATGTGGAAGGAAACCAAAGAAGTTCTTGAGACAGAGTTGGATGAAACCGCTGTCTACCAAGGGTTGCTGCCAAATGGCTTCCCATAATAAGGCTGAGAACAAAGAGGAAAACAAAGGACACGTAGATTCTTCTCTCCTTCTTTCTGGTGTTTTATAGACTAGCTGCAAGGCTAATGCTCAAACCAAAGCATGGAGGAATCTGTTTGTTGTGGTCATGGGCTTTTCAGGTTTAAGACATGATTGCTATTCATTGTTCTGTTGGTTTTTCCTATTGTGCTTCTGTTTAATTTTTGTGCGTTCTGCAGATTTGTTATGTTTAAATAAAAAATAATAGAGATTTCAGAGAGTTGCAGTGAAGGACACCTCCATTCAGGTACAAGGCATGCTGATGAGAGGAACTGTTTTGGGGAAGTTTTGCCAATGTTTTCTTTGACATGTCAACCTGCAAGTCTACTATGAATTTTATATTATATTTAAAAGTCATCTCCATTTAGTCACATGCACACAGCAAATGTACAACCTTTAATGATATCAAAATAATTACCTCAATGGTCAATGTACTCACTAAAGTTAATCTTCTGTACAATATATTTTCTGTAATTTTCTATGATTATGACGGTATCAAAGGAGGAATTCAGGTGACATGGTATAAAGTCCACATAGAGAAGAGGGTTGGGTGTACATATGCAAGGTAAAAAACAGACTTATTTTAATACAAACCATGATCTTTATCTAAACCTAGTTCAATCTCACAACCATTAATTTAAAACTGCAACAATTTCATATATGTAATTTAGGGAGTTACTGACAAACAACCTATTCTGATGTTTAGGTATGAGGACTTGTTGGGTAAGACACGCTGAATGTAAACATATCTTTTGTGTGTTTGTAAAAAATAAACTCCACAGGGCACCTTTAATCTGTAAGACTGACCCCAGGTCTGTTTAAACTGTTGTCATTTTGATGATGGTGACATCTTTTATTGTATCAATTCATTGCCATTGTGATTCTGCACTGTACATCCCAGGAATCACATTACACATAGTTCTATTATATTTTGTTCAATTCCACATCAAAGGTAAAAAAACATCCTTTAATAAAGTATATAACAAAATGATATAAAGTACACTTACCTAAGCTATTTAATGGGCCTTTGATCTTACATTATTTGGTTACATATACTGTTCTAAAAGCAGTATAAAAAGAATGAAGTTCCATGCTTAATTTTAATGAGGAAGCTTTAATATATATATATATATATATATATATATATATATATATATATATATATTAAAGCTTCCTCATTAAAATTAAGCATGGAACTTCATCTATATATATATATAGAACAAAGCAGATTTTATGAGGTAAAATATGTCAGGGATTATTACTTAAAAACCTCTGGCTGGATTCAGAAGTACAAGGAGTTAATCCTTTGCAGGAGCTTGTAGACCAGCTGTCCAACGAGTGTGTATGTTTCCCCTTACTGGCCCGTGGTGATGATGGTGAACTGAACTGCAGTCTGCCAAAGCCATGTTCGCACTTTTCCTGCCACATTAGGAGCTGAGAGCAGAGCGCCGGGGTCGACAGGGACAGGACAGGCGTGGGCTCCTGGTGTTGGATGCCCTCACCGCAGTGATGCTGGTTCTTTGGCTCATCCAAATGCTGGAGAGCAAACGTACAGTACAGGAAAAGTAGACGGCAGAGCTGATTATGGGTTGCAGCTGCAGAACATAAGAAGAGGTGGCTGTACTTGACTGGGAACTGGACAGGCTGTTGATTTCTACCCAGGGTGTGGGTATTATTAGAATGATTTCCAAAATTTGTAGAATTATACATATGTGTGGTACCATACGTGAGGAGATATATATATATATATATATATATATATGTTTTACTGGAACTGTAGTTCAACATGGATTAGAAATGACATTTTCAGTAAACAGATACTGTACAGTGTTTATTTGGTTTGGTACTCCTGTCAAACAACGCACTGCCTATAGATTTCTTCTCTTTCAATAAATACCACTTAACCCCCCTCCCATGCATTTTTCTTCAGGAACTTATATGATCTCCCCCAGCGTGTTTCTGGAGGAAGGGGTTGAGGTTGCCTCAGCAAAGAAAGTGAAAAAGCTTTCAAAAGCATTTCTCTTGGCCCACTCGCCCCTGAACAAAGCCTGCTGTCAACTGGTCAAGGTTTCACTTCCTAATTACCTTCTCCTGGGGCACAATGGCCAGGCCGTTGCCTAACCCAGGCCACTCTAGACCCCTAGCATTCTTTCCCAGACAACTGGCTCCTCCACCATGGACCCACAGTCTCTAAGGAAGTGCTGGACACATGGTTAAATATTGCCGACAAGTTGTACATCTCATCTGAGGAGTTTGTTTACTTGGAGAAGTCTACAATGCTTGCAAAACACTGACAGGAATGAATGGCACTGGTCGTAAAATTTGAGCTGTTCATCATTGCCTTGTACAATCTTTTGTAACAAAATAGCACTTTGTCTGACAATACAGTAAATCTGACCCAAATATGGGTCATAATTCTAAGAAAATCGGATTGGCATTAGATCACATTCTTGGTGCCATTTTCAAGTTCTTTTCCAGCACTAAGCTCATTCCTCGATTCATGCACAACAAGACTTTTTAAGTCTGGCTTACCCAGGGTTAGAGGTTGTCAAAAGTTCACACAGGCTCCCAACTAAATCAGCATTTCTCCTTGCTACTGTATTACCTGAAACCAAAAGGGAAGCAAAGGAGCCAGACAAAATAAAATTAGAGTGATGCAAAATGCAGCCGTGGCTCAGACTGGTTCCTTATTGAGTGGAGTGCTGAGTGATTTTCATTGACGCTCCTCTGCCACCCAGGTCACTCCCAAGAACACCCAGACGGGAATTCCACCCAGGCTTATCTCACCGGCTCATCGACCGCCACCACCACGGAGGAGGAGGAGGAGTGGAGGGGGTTTGGACTGAGTGAAGGGTCAAAAGGGTAAGAGGGGGGTCTTCGCTTTGCCCTGGATTAGGGGTTAGAGGAAACCTGTTGTTGGGGTAAGCAGTTCAATCGTGTTTACCAACAATTGCTCTGGGAGATAGCTGTCAGCGGAGCGTACGTGAAACCTCTGCCCAGAGGAAGCTGCGGGGGCCGGGCAGAGCCGCTGAGGAGCAACAGGTTGCAGGAGAGATAACGGATTAGATGGCCAGACTGTCAGTCCAACTCCTGTGTTCTTTCTCACTCAAAGTCCCTCCATCTGGGAGAGGCTAGGGGAGCGTAATGGGGGTAGAAGCAGTGTGAGCTAATGCTTCATTAGGTCTTTACAACTATAAGCCAATGTTTTTCCAGTTGAGGAGCCACTTACTCACTGCTAAGATCCACTAAGCCCTTCATGACTTCAGGAGTGAACAAGATGAAGTCTGAACCATTAAACTTCTTTGTACATAGTAATTGCTGCACTGATTCAGGTGGTTTAAAATGGTTATATTTGTGACACTAAATAGTGGAAAGCAAAAGGGGAAATGTGTTTTATTATTGTTCTATTTAAAGGGTAGATGCTATGCTCATTTTCAGGTAACATGCCTATGTCCTTTTATTTTGGGTTTCTAGAGAATGTTTACGTGCTGTAATTTTATAAAAACATATTATTTTTCTCATACTGTCTGTCAGTATATACCTGTATTCATTGTCTGACTGAACACTCCATTTTAGTATCTGTCTCTTTAAGCTCCCCTCACAGAAAGACCCAGTCTGCTCTGATTGGTCAGTGTTCCCAGGTGCTTTTGCTGTCCCTGCACCATCATTGAAGCAGGGGAATTGCTGTAACAGCACTGGTGCAGCACTTTCTACCTACATATATCATAGTAGGTAGCTATTTCCTGATAGCCCATTTAACAACGGGCTGTGCACATTTCTCTGTGGATTGAGTATTTTGATATTTCCATAGTATTTATATTGCAGCTAGAAGAAGCCACTGCATAAGTACCTGTATGTAACCTGTATTCTCTCTAATGGCCAGCAGGGGGCGACTCCATTGAAAGCAAGAAGAGGTTAATTTGAATGAAAGTCAATATGAAAATGACTCCTCTTCTCACTTGATTAATTATTATTATTATTATTTTTATTAATAAGTAAAATATATAATAAAGAAGGATATGCTTTTGGGCAGGGATACTTGTGATGACAGGCCACTACCACAGTACAATGTGTGTTTTCCTCTTAGAACTTTTACCTTTTCACAGTGTGTTTTCACTTCATCAAAGTTAACTGGAACATTCCAGCAGTTTTGGAAATATCTTTCTTTGGTTGGTTGGCTAAAATACATTCTAAGGAGTAGTCTAGTCCAGAGGTTCACAGTCTCATCTCATGCATCTTTCTTGAAATTATTTGACGTAGCCCATTTTACTACACTTCTAATTTGAAGTGCATATCAGAACATACACACACGGTTATTATTTTCAGCCGTAGTGTATACACTGGCCTAATGAAATGCTGGGTTTACAATTAAAAAAAAATTCTAGTGAAAAAAACTATAGATACCATAATTTGGTTAGCCCTTGATGATCGACAAAGTTCTTATCATAAAATAAATGTAGGCTATAAAAAACTTAACATTCATGCATTTCAGCTGAAAAACATTCACAGTCCCCCTGGGAGAGTGCCTTAGACCTACTTTGAGAAACACTGCTCCAGTTAACCCTTTCACCTGCACACACACATGATAATGACACATCTTTGCAAACTTTCTTTGTCTACACGTCGGGTCCAGAAGTTCTGCTTTGCAAACTTCTGTAGTTTTCTTCTTGAACTGAGACCAAAAAAAAAAAAAAAAAATCAATATGCAAAACAATCTAATGCTGTAAAATGACATGACTTACTGTACCTTATCAGGCAACAAGAACACTTGAAACAAATATTCAGCAAGAGTGCCAAATGCTTTCACAGGCAATTTAAAATGAACTGTAAAATGGAAAAGCAATCTGTCATTTCAACTGCTGTGAAAACGAGCATCAGGAGAACTGTAACTTCCAGTCCATCAGGTGGAATATACAATAAATGACATTTCAGACTTAGCACTTCAACAAAAACAAAACAAATACAACAGTCTCTTAGTAACATCAGCATATGTAGCAGTTTCTTAATGTGATTTTGAGACCAAATGTAAAACGGTCACTGTTTTGAAAGCAGATCAGCTTTTACAGTCAATCATCCGCATCTAACCTCAACAGGTCACACACACACACACACACATACACATACACAGACTTTCCTTTCTGTTTTTGTCTTTCTTTCTTACTCTCTGACTAACGTAGACTTATACATATTGTCACTCGTCAGGCTCCCATTATGAACTAGCTATGTTTAGCCTCCTATAGTTTCAGTGGGCCTCATTTCTTCAGATTTCTTCAGTGTTTGGAGTGTTGAAAGACTTTGACCCAACCACAACTGAGCCTAAACATATTCAAAAAACAGTATGTAAGCAAAATGTTTTTTCCCACTCATATTGAGTGTAAAAAGGTGATTAAAAAGCCTTTTATGGAAGAGTTGAAATTTTTAGGAAATTAGCTCTTTTTTTTCTTCTTCTTTTTTTTCGGTTCGATGTGACACTCAATACTCCTTTTATATCTGTGAATATGAAGCTTGCAGCTCGCAGTTGGTTAGCCTAGCATTGCATAAAGACTGGAAACAGGGGGGACAGCTAGCCTGGCTCTGTCCAGAGGCAACACACAATACATCTACCAGCACCTTGACCGAGCACAGTGACTTCTGGAGTCTGGTGGCAGGCAACCAATGGAAACTCCAGGAAATCACTCAGCTTGGCCAAGGAATATTTTATATGTATCTCCCAGCAAAGATGAACTTCCATCAACACATTTTCCACTTTTTCAATTATATTCAGTACATTAATACTGCTTATTATAGGTTAAAAATGTTTTATATATTTGAACCTTCAGAAACATCATCTCTGGCCTTTTATGCACACAGAACTGAAAAGCTTGGCTTTAAAGGGTCATGCATCCTCAACCTCATTCCTTTCTTGGTACTGGTACATGGGGTCATGACCTCCATTGCAGGAAGGATGAGGGTTGACCGTTTGTGTGTATGTGCGCCTGTGCAGTAATGGCACAGTGGGAAGTTGACGATGAGTGTTTCTGACTTGATAACTGATTTGCCCCTGTGTTCACCTTTAATCTTGGATGGGCCTGGCCTGTGGAGGGGTCACAGAGTGGTACTGCAGGATTTAACCCAAAACGATTCAATGGTTCCTATAAATCCCATCGAAAACCGTGTCACTCACTCACAAATGCCTACTTCGAGATCCCTTTTCTGTTCGCATTTTGATAGTATGTTGACACTTTTTACATTTACCTTTATAGTCCAAAAAGAGACACAAACTTGGGTATGAGCTAATGAAATTTGAATATATGCAATTATATGCAAATATATGTGGTTACAGTATAAGCAGTATTGGAAGGGTTACTTTTGAAATGTATTTATCTTCAATATTCTGAGTACCTGCCCAAAAATGTAATTTGTAACATATTCCATTAGATGACTCAAATTAAGTATAATATTCTAAATACTTTAGCTTACTTTAGGAATACTTCAAAATTGTTTTGCTGAGCATTTTTCTGGATCATTTGTTTGAATCCACTCCAAATTTTAATGGGTTCTTCCTTGGCCCATGCTACACCCTTCAAACCAAGTTTTAGGGAAATTGGGCCAGTAGTTTTTCTATATTCATGCTGACAAACAACAAAAGGAACTGTAGCTGTATTCAGAATACCACAAATTTTAAACTGTAATGGGATAGTTACCCATATTTTGTATTTTAAATACATAATCCTGTTACTTGTAACTGGTTACCCCCCCAAACGTGATTATAAGCAATGGCACGTGCTTTGCTGTAGCTGAAGGAATGCATTCATTGAAGGGGTCATTTAGACTGAGACCTGTGCAGAGTTGCAGTAATGTGGGTATGACTAAGCATCAGTGCTACACACATACTGTAGTTTTCTGCCATTCTTCTTTTCTGTGCAATGCGTTAAATAAAAAGGCATCAGTGAATAAAAACACCACAAATCATTTGTTTCCTCTCTGTCAATTTTAAACTCACAATAATTGCATAGTGTAAAACTCCACAGTCACTATCGGTGAAAGGGGAAGTTGGTTAATGTGTTGACAAGATGAATGTAGAGCGGAGAGGCCAAAAACAGCCGAGCAACAACCAACTTGGCCGTCCCATCTCTCACTGATCAAAACCATGCTGTTAAAAGGCGAGATGGCTTACTTCTTCTGGCTGGCGAGAACGATTCAAATCTAATTAATCTTTGTCGTCTCTGACTTAGAAAATGCTTTCATTTGTTTAATTTCCTATAAAGTGGGCTATTGTAGCCGCAGCCAAAAAAGAAATGTGTTATTCATCCTCATCGCCTCCCCTTTACTGTATGTTCCTCCCCGCTTCTTCCGATTGGACCTTCCTCAAAGATTACAAGGATGTTTTGTTCTGCTTCATGTTACAATCTGCTGCCGGTGGGATAGCCACGTTATACTGCTGCTGACAGTGGTCAGGTCTGGTGTGTGCGCCGCACAAGAAGTTCAACAACTCCTTCCAGTTAAATTGCAGGCCGACGTTTCTGTAGGATTAATAATTTCGTGAGAGACTGATCCACTGGCCAGCTTTATTCTCCAGGTGGTTGTAAGTTACAGGCTTCAAAATGAAAAAAAAAGTGCTATTGTGGGTTTCACAATAGAACAGAGCATGTATTTGAACAGCTGTTAGAGTTGCTTCTCAGCAGAATATTGATTGTTATTATGGGATAACAGGCAAGTTGTAGCATACAGAAAGGACACGCTTTGAACACACACAAAAAGCCCCTGAAGGTTTGGATGAAGACTTGTGCTATGATTTGTTGAGATCCCAGAGATTGGCGAATGGTTCGTGTAAAATAAAGAGTGACAAATCATTTAGCAGTTGATTGTTTTGGGAAAGACAGATTACAAAGGAATCAGCGTGTACACAGATCTGCATGTTTAAACGAGAAGTGCCATTAGGGTGCCGGTGGAGAAGTGCCACCTCTCCGAAAAGCCCCTAATGGCCGCAGATGGGCTTTCATGTGAATAATGCTGTTTATATTAGGCCTCAGCTCCTACATTAGTGTCCTTCAAACATCTGCACCCTCGCAGCCGTTTGGCATTTCGAAAATACTTCACAGGCTTCCTATGTAGAGTCTATTATCAGGGGCTGTGCACCAGTGGAAAGTGTGTATGTGTGTGTGTGAGTGTGTGTTTTAAGTGCTGTAGCGCAGGAGTCATTGAAGGGCTTCATTAAAGAATGGAAAGTATGTAACCATCTCTGCTGGCCCAGCAGTCTTTGCTCTCACCTGCACCATATATGCCCAGTTATGGCCGGAGTCAAACCCAGTTGAGTAAAACAAACACTGCCCCCTACAGGTTATAGACTGTCTCTGCAACACTGAGTTGAAAGAAATGAACATGAAACTTTGATGAGCTGGAAAAAAAAAAATTCAAAAATGTAAAATTGAGCTCAAATGTAACAAAGCTACACACCTGCGTGCCTCATAATTCCATTCTCTCACTAGACCACTTGTTTAATCATGTATCTAACAAAATTGCAAACCCGTGTTTCCTCAACAAACAGATCTGAGTCCCTGCTTTGCACTGTCCCTCCTACAAATCTGTTTCCGTTTCTTCTAGCATTCCCAGTTTGCTCTAACTGTTTTCAGACAGAACAATCAGCCTTCACAGGGTCGAACACACAGAAGTCAGGCAGCCCTCCATCATGGCCGCCTTCCCAGAGTTTCTGATCACCAGATATGAGTGTGCGTGTCATCAGTCCCAACTTTATAAATGTTTCACACGCAAGCCAAGCCGCTCAGCAATGGAGCCTCTCTACACATGCAGATGTATTCATTCACAGTCATGTTCCTAATATCCGATTGCCTCTGCTTGTATTTTTACATACACCAACGCAGGCTCTAATCTGTAAACGAAGTGTGGGAGGAAAGGGATTGCTGCGGTGAGAGTTATTTAAGAACAAAGTACATGAGCAGGCGAATGTTTTCAGGTCAGGGTTGGATTGACAAACTCAAATTGCAGCAGCAGAGGCTAGAGAAACTCTTCGCTGAGAAGACAGATGATGAAGCGAGGCCTGTGCAGCCGAACAACACGTGCAGGGCGTAAAAAAGCCCATCACAGTCAATCAGGCGTCAGCCGCTAGTCGGGAGGAAAAGAGGGGAAACTTTACCCCAGCTCTGGCCCTCCTGAGTTGGCCTGCCGTGTGCAGCGTGGGGGGAAATCCACTGGATGTCACATACATCTTGATTTTTATGAATGCTTTGATAGCTCCCCTAAAGACACTCCCATGACCAGGTGGAGGGTATTTACACAAGCGTGTCAGACAAGCAAAAACTAGGGGAAAGGATATTTGCTGATCCCCTTTGCTCACAGAGGAAAAAAAAAACTTGCGGCTATTCTAATTGCAACTGGAAATAATTATCTGGCTGTGGACTCTGGGAAGCAGGTCACTTGAACGCACCCTGCCCTGATCACCAGGTGTGAAGGGTGGATGGTTGAGACTGACGCACAGCTGTCCAGTGGGAGAGAAACCTGCATTCCTACTATGAAATGTGTGTGTTGGAGTGTGTGTTTGCATAAATGTATGTTTGCATACACTTGTAATATTTCTATATAACTTTTTTGATTTACTGGGTATAAATTAGAAACATCAACACTCAAGAACATGAGGAAATTATGTATCATATGCTTTGAAGCTTCAACTGTCGAGATAAACTTCCAAATCAGTATTTGAATTCTTCTGAGTTATTTTTATTTCTTTATTAGCGAGAAATGGAACTTCTCCCTTCAATGGACATCGATAAAGAAACATCGGAAAAAGCAGTGTCAAGGAAGAAACCTTTTTTGTCTCAGAAATCTCTTGTCTCTGGCTTCTTCATGCCATGTCTGTTCCACCTCAAAACCCAAATTCCTCTCCACACAGGTGCTACTGATATCGGTTAACAAGTCGATGCCACCGCCACCTCTCCCAAGTGTGATGTCAGTCTGACACTGCCTCCTACTTCCTGTCTAAACCACACCTGCTGCACATCTAAAGAGACATTCATCAAAATAAACCAATAAATACCATAAAAAAACAGTTTTATCATATATTAGGCCATTTATAGCAAACCTGTAATGTGTTGATGGAAGTTCTTCTTTGCTGGGAGATACATATCAAATATATTTCTTGGCCAAGCTGAGTGGTTTCCACTTCAACATTATTATTATTATTTTTTTTTTGCAATATTTGAGTCTGGAAAAATGACCAGTGCTAGCTTACTACCACATTCTGCTGATCTCTGAGATTGGGAGTACAGGGGAAACTGTTAGCTTAGCTTAACACAAAGATTTGGAAGCAGTAATAAACCGTAAGTGTAGCTTATTACAATGTCTGAAAGCAGAGAACATTGTTAGTGCAGCTAAGCACAAAGACTGGAAGCAGGGGCAAACTGTTAGCGTGGTTTACATAGACTGAGAGCAGGGAAAACTGGTAGTGCACTAGGACAAAAACAGGAGAAGAAGCAAGGGGAAACACTAACCTGCACTGCACAGCGTAGTAAACGCTGCATGTAGTTATTTCAGCTGCTGTTACCTTATCGGTCTGGCAATCTTTGGGTTTCAGTAGGAATGCATCCATAGATTGGCAAATCATTTTGCAAAAAACCTGAGAATCACCTTCCACCGGCTTCACCTAATTAAGTGGTTTCATATTTGTGGGACATCATCTTAATATCTGGGATAAGGGGTACGATTGATGTACAGTCCCACATAAAGTAGGACACCTGGTCACCCCAGCTGCCACTATGGACACATGTGACAATACAGGAGAATGCTAATGTTAGCACAATCATCTAAATGTCTGTTAAAGTTTGCTAACACCAGTTAACATTATTCAGCTAAGCTACTGGTTATAGTATATTGATTAAGGAAACATTTTTTGGAGAGTTTTTGAGAGGAATCTATTAATTTCTCTTAAAAGTCTTACTTAGATGTTACACAGGTGGCCAAATGTGCATCCTAAAGTTTCTGATTGCACTTACACGCATGACAGAGAACGCACAAATGTGCAGCAGTAGTAGAGACAAAAAACAGCTGCCAGTCCAAGAGTTTACAAGAGAAATTTCAAATACGCTTTAAATCAAATCAAAAAGCACACATCTATGCAAGCCAGCTCCCATTAGTGCAATAAGACCCAAGACTTTATTGCTTCCAACACTGCAAAGAAATTCCATGCATTGTAGTAGTCAGTGATAATTAGGATCTGTTGAACACCTTCAGTTTCCACTAAACTCTTCCATATTCAGTATCACTGCACAATAAATGCCTTTAGTTATTTAATGGTCTCTGTGCATCATGAAGGAGGAGGGTGGAGGAAGTTATAATCTGTGAGAATGCTCTGTGGTGTGACCACAGCTCTGTGAACTGAAACATCACATAAGATACATTATGCATAGAAATTAACACCACTGCAGATGATGAGAATAAGCTGGAAGAGTAAGGAACACATGTTAAAGGACTGGTATTTGTGCATTAACTATGAAGTATTGACAGCTTCAAGCTTTATCAGAGGGTTAAGGGAGTTGGAGGCTGAATGGGGATAAAAAGATCTCGTGAAATTTGAACTTTTTCTTTCCTCATCCTCTGTGAAATAACACAAGCATAAACTGCTCCATCAATAGCTCATTTTGTTTTGAAGAGCTCATCTGAGAGCAGTGAAACCAACCTTTTAAATCTCAGATGTGGATGCAGAATGTGCATGCTTTTAAATGCATATTATGTTCATACATTTTTCCCATTTTTTGTGTGTGCATGAAGCATATGCTCATCTACAGTATAGCTGTATGTTAGCATTCCTCTGCTCCCTGGTTTTGTAACATTGTAATTGTGCAGAGCGAGTACCAATGTGCCAGGACTCAGTTTAATGAATCCCACCTGTAACACATTTGCACATTCATTCCTCTCCAAGGAGAAATCCTGTTGCCAAAGCAAAGCCTGAGCTGAGTGGAAGTGTGCAGCTCTGCAGAGCCCCAAAAATCCTAATAGTGCACCCAAAATGGCTGCCGATTTTATCAAACCATTAAGAACCTGTTGACTTGTGAAGGCATATGTTTGAAATCAATGTTTGTGTACATTGACGGCGCTCAGCGTTGCACTCAGCTAACAGGCGAGGGAAGGAGGAGGAGAGGCCTATGGAATGTCAGAGCGAGTCGGCCCTGAAACCCTCTGGCATGTGAAAGGGATTTCACAAACATGAGTACATCAAATGATTGATTCAACAGCTAATCTCTCCACAAACTGTATACATACCAATATCTTAAAAGATTATTAGTCCATTCATCTGGGCTTTTCCATGAGCTCAGTATAGCATTGAAGAACTTCTCTCACTGCAGACATGTTTTTATCATTCTTCCCAGGGATTTAGAGATGGTTCACTTGCTTCACCTGAATCTGTCATTTAAAGTGGGGCAGTGGATATATATTGCTATGCATCTGTAAGAAGTGCCTAACTGTACTAGTGTTAATTAACCCATTCTCCCTCGCAAAGGTCTTATCAGATACAGACACTTGGTCAGTATCCTTCGTCGTTAGATAAGAAAGCTCAGGTATCCTATAGTGTAAGTTTTGGATGTGTCAGGGACAGTGTCCGCTTGTTACATGGCTTTTCAAAATAAACTACATACACAGGAATATGTTAAGTTTAGGCAACATAACTAGTTGATTAAGTTTAGGGGAAAAGGACAGGGTTGGGGTTAAAAATAACTACTTCCGTACTAATACCGGATGCACATGAAAGAACATGACATGACCAAATATCCCACTTGTCCTAAACGGACCTTTGCGCTCTTTATATTGTATTAGTAAGTTAACGTCAAATGATCATTCCAAGTGGCACTGACTAGTGTTACCAGGATGAGCATTGTTGATGATCCTGAGGTGGTACAGTGTGTACATGTCTGCTGTGAGTGTGACAATAAACAAGACAGTTTGGAAAGTCCAGTTTCTCCTGCTGTTCTGCCTATTATTCAGTCCTAGATTAGACTGTCGGTTACCAGCAGAAAACGAGCCAAGCTGCTGTCTCATACTATGGTTAGAGATAAATTGCATGAGAAGCATGAGAATTTGACGAGTTGGAAGTGAGAACAGATTGTCTTCATCAACCATTGGGAGGCCAAGAATAATGGTAATTGGTTAGATTGTATTATTGTTGATCATCCTACTTAGTTTTCATAATTGCAACAATGGCAGGAATGTCCATTGGGTGCAAATGATCGATAGATAAATAGGTGTGATCTAAATTGAACATTTAGAACATTTGTCATGGAGTTAGAAAAAAAATCCACATTTTGCATTTGCATTAGATATAATAAGTTAAACAGGTAATGAACAAGACAGGAATTAAAGTCAAGTCAGTCTTGTACTGTGTGAGGCACTGGTCTGCAGTCTGCATGGTGGATGTCTTCCAATAACCTGGAATTTATTGTGTCAAAACAAATTATTGCATTTAAAAGTTCCTCATAAGAAGTCACAAGGAATATTACAAATGTACTTTTAACCCAATTACTCATTCACGCTCTTATTTACACCTAATTTAGAGTCACCAATTAAACCTAAGTTGCATGTTTTTGGACTTTGGGAGGGAGCCAGAAGAGCCTACACCCTGTCATATGATAGGTAGCTTTAATAATGATCAGTTAAAGAAAAAATAAAACACTTGATGAAAAGAAGACTTTTTCATCAAGTGTTTTATTTTATATAAGTTTTCATCAGATAAAACTAATATCGTCAATAAACTAAATTGAAATTGTGTTTAAAAATAAATGAAGTGTGCAGTACCATACTGCCTCTAAACAAAATAATAAAGAATTGAGGAAAATTCTAAACGATTCAGCCCGCAGTGGTGGTGACAGTAAAATTGATACTGCCACTGAGATCACTGAGAAAAATTATACACCTGGAGCAGAAAAAAGAAGAAAACTGCAGATGTGGGAAAAATAATGTATAAGGTTTTGCAATACAATATATATATTTAAGGTTTTTAGATCAGCAAAAGCCAAAATCTGAACACATCATCTACAAGCTAATAATAGCTATCTAACTTGTTTTTTTTCCTTTAGGTGAGTATTTTTATATTGTAGTATTGATAATTTTACTTAAGTGAAGAATCAGACTATTTCTTCAACCACTAAGTTATATACAGTAAATGCCATAGTAAATTATTAAAGAAACATCTGAGCATGTGACTCAAGTGCAATTCCTCATTAAGGAGCTCAGTTAAATGATGACACTAATATCTATTTTTGCATCTTGTCATCATTCAGTAGCCTTTGTTGCTGACATTTCAAACTCTCCGGTCTCTTTTCTTGTCAGTTAAAAGTGAATCACTCAGTACAGTTGCAGCTCTGTGCTGTTGTTGCTCATTTCAGTACTGTTGCTCCCAGTTGGTGGTCCCAGTAATAAGCAGTGGGGGGTGGGTGGACCGCATTGAATGAGATGCTGGAGATCTTTAGCTGCACTCCTTCAGGGCTTTTTGCATTTAGTCACCCTGAGCTCATAATTGTGTGACTAAAGCAATTGTTCTCTTAATTGAAGCCATTCATGACTCTTCTGCAGCTTTTTCCACTTCCCTCAGGTGGGACTCAGGTGATCATCCAGAACTTTCAGGTGGGACTCAGGTGATCATCTCAGATACTGAGAAAAAAATGACATTTTTATCTTTAACCATGATTGTACTTTTGTTTTTTTGTTTTTCTTTTAAACAAAATATCTAGAGATAATCCAAAACTAAACTCATTTTAAAACTTAAAAAGTTGGCAGAGGTCCAAGTATGTAATTGAATAATTATGATATATAAAATTCACATGTAAAAAAAATCCTCCAGCATTGTTGTTGGTGTTGCTGTTTTAGTGTAATAAATGTCAAGGGATTACTGTATATGGGCCCTCAACTCATGCACCACAGTTACGATAACTCATGATATGAACTGCTGGCTCATAAACACATAAAAAATAAAACAAAAATAACAGCGGAAATTGCATAGGGGATGTGATAGAATGGGATATGTGAAATAGTCTTTTCTTTCTTCCTTGTTTTCCTAAACTTGATGTCACAACTATCTGGATTTGCAAATGGCTGCTCCACCTTGAGTCCTCAACACATGTGAGACACTTGTTTCTGCAGAGCAACATTTCAACTTTAATTCCTCATTCTGGATAATTCACAAGCCCAAAGAGTGTTAGAGGGTGGAGGAGTCAAAGTGGAGCATATGTGTAAGAACAGTTGACACACAAAGAGAAGTCGCCCTAAAACTTGCAAATGGAAAAAAAAAAGAAAAAAGATTCTGCTGGGGCCACGGTTTGTTTTCACCTGAAGCAGTCATTTATCTTGGCCAGAGCCCAACGCTAAACCACTGTGTATGTTTCTATGGTCTCAGTGGGTTTGTGTGTGCACCACAGCCACTTAAAGTGGTGGGGGGAACTGCAGATTTCAGTCCTAATCTAGGAATTGTGAAACCGCACCATTTCCTTGCACTTGAGAAGTGCTTGGCATCTCATTCTGCTGCTGAGGACCTGTATACATCAGCTCAGATGGAGCATGCAGATGAGTTTAGGATGTGTGTTTGTTTTATTTCACTGTGGAGGGAAAGGGGATGATAAGAAGGTTGTTGCAGCTGTAGCTTTGGCACATTTTCATCTACTGTATCAACAGCAGCAAGAAACTGCTTTTGATGTAATTTTTGATTTGTCACTCTGGAGAAGCCAACACCACAGTTTAAAGCTACAGTTGCACCATATTCTCATGGAGGGGTCCATATGATTTCCTAAGACAACTTTTGCAGCGTGATTTGTGTAAAATAATACGGTATGTAATGAGTGCTGTTTTCAACACATTGCTGACACATGACCGCAACATGATGGCTGCTGTTTTAAACATGTTGTTAATGCTGTTAGGTTTAGCCACCAAAAGTGGCTAAAAAAGTGGAAAAGTACAGGGTTATGGTTAAAAAGAAAACCTATTTCTGCATGCAACTTAATTTCAACAGATACAACTAAAACATATTCATATAAAAGTCACCAACTGTAGCTGTAAAACTATAATAAACAAACTGTTTTATGTTAAAAATGGAAAGAACGACTATGTTGCACAACTCTACAGCTCCCTTCATTCAATAGGGCAGGTGTTGGGCACTTTTTTACTTGAGGATTAATACACATTTGGTGCATTCGTGAGTTGTTCTAATGTTCATCATAATGAAGGAGCATGTCACTCAGTGTAACAATGATGTTTTTAGTAGTTTTTGGACAACAATGGAGCTCTATGTTGGACTTTGGATACACAGACAAACTGGTTTGTAATGTCAACTCAGGTTTTTTAATGGGATTTGTTTACAATAAGAAAATAAATAATATTATTCCTCTCTATTGCTGCCTCACTACATTTTAATCTGTAAAACAAAAGAGGTGAGATGTTTGAAAAATGAGTGAATAGTATGCGTTATGTCTCTGTCTGTGCTTCACAGATGGTAATTTCAACCAATTTCCAAACCTCACACAATAGACAATAATGACCGACTGCATGAAGTCAGATTAGCTCAGGAGATGTTACACAACATCAGCAAAAACAAGATCCTCAAAATAGGGATTTACCACCTCCTTCCAGTCAACAGCCCCCTCGGGAGCTTCCCTGAATGAATCCCAGACTGCTACATAGAGCAGCTATCTTGCTGACCTGTCGTGCCACCAGCTACTTCAACCTGGGGCCTACACACTCTCGCTATACAGCCACATCCTGGCAATAAATCACCGGGCAGTGTGAACTTCCCTGGAATGCTTGTCGAGTTGCCAAATGATTGTTTGTAAGTCCAAGCAAGGTCCAAACCTTATCAGTGTTCAACACATCTCTATGTTATCAGAGATGAACCTAAGATAAAAGTGATCTCTTTAGCCTCAGAGGAGATTGCTATAGACAATATTTCCAGTCATACAATACTGAAAAGTTGCATCGGTGGTCTGCTTAGGTGGCAGTTATGCAGCTTGTAAGCTGTTACCTGCATTTCTGTGACAACAGATGTAAGTGTGCTAATGCATTTCATCATCAGAAGACATTATTTTGTATTTAAATAAACTGTTCAACAAGTGGCATTAGCAATCTAAATAAATGCAAATGTCTAGGAGCTATATTTCTTCTTCTTACCGGGGATTTGGGATGGAAATGGTGAAAAAATATTATTGCAGTCAGTTCAACCGAGGAGCACTTGCTTGCTGCAATTAAGGCAAAAGTTTTGATTTGCCAATCCCTACGTGCCAATGGGATTTCGGGATTTTGGGAACCGAGCGTCCAAATCTACATCATCGTAGAGAGACTATGAGACATTTAGAGACTTTCAGTCCCACTTTCTGATGTAGTCTGAATCATCAAGTGTATTTTGACATGCAAATCTGGCCTCGAGCAAGCTTTCAATTGACCCCTTCTGAGACTTGGGTGGGCTCCCGAAATACCTTCCTTAATTTGACATGACCTGATTTGGAGGATTTCAGTGTTATTACTCCTCTTGGACGTGTGGACTCACATGCGAGGCGTGAGGTTGAGGGAGGTCTTCCCGGAGCTGTTATGAGAGCTGATGTGAGACAACCGTGCCTGGAGCAAAAGAGAGGTAGAAGGAGGGGAGGAAAGAGAGAGCATTGGAGGACGGAAGGAGGTGAATAACATGAGTGACAGAAAGGAGTGAAAGGGGAAAAAATAACTGATGCAGGGAATGTGGATCCGACCTATAAAGGCTCAGTCTGGAGCAACAGGGTTGCAGAAGTGTCAGTCCAACATCCGTCTTACTCTGGCCCTCCCTAGCCATCTCACTATTGTTGTGTTGGAAGTCCCTGAGTTTTGACAGCTGTGCTTGGAGTGCTGTGACGGCAGTCCAGAGGGAAGGGTGTGTATGTCTGGCTGTGTGTTGTCTGACGGTTTGTAGTGGATGTGGACACTTTGGTGTGCAGTGTCTTGGTATGCAAATATGTGTGTGTGTGTGTGTGTGTGTGTGTGTGTGTGTGTGTGTGAGTGAGAGAGAGAGAGAGAGAGGGAGAGACTCTAGAGCTTAAGCCTTTAGGGTACATATGTGAGTGACAATGATAAAAAATAATAAATTTGATTTATGCAGCACCTTGTGGACCTATAATGCAGCTCAATGTGCTTTATTAGCAATAATTTGACATGTAATGCAGCTGTACAGACAGGAGAGGAACAACACATGATAAAGAAACAAGATTCTCCAGCTTTGCTAGTAGCTTTGTGAGTCAGTATGAGGAGCAGAATCAGGATTTCTGGCACAACTTCACCTACTTCAAAGGTAAAGAGAAAAAACTCCAGCAACACTCACACAATGAAACAGTTCATTATAGTTCGGGTGTAGCCGGAGTTGACCTCTTTAAAGGCTGTTATAGGCACAACAGTGCTTTGAGCTAAACGCTAACATGAGCATGCTAACATGCTCACAGTAACAATGCTAACATGCCAATGTCAAGTGGATATAATATTTTTCATTGATTTTCACCTTTTGCTATGTCTCAATCTGCATAATTATGTTATTACACTTGCTATTTTGAGTTAGTTTGACAGGTATGACAAAATGCGGTGCACTATGAATACTATGATGTTGAACTCATAGTGGCCAAAACGTTGAGTGCGTAATGCTAAGAAAATTAGTTTTGCTACATTGCAGAAGGGATGGGACCAACACTCCTTTAGTAAACTTGTGAAAATGGTGGGCGAGGGAGATAGCAGGTGGGATATATTTCATAAGCTTAAGTACTGATCAATTGAAAATGTGACCAGATGATTGCATTAGATGAGAAATGAAGGTATCACCAAAGCTATTCTCACTAAAAATGGGGATATTAAAGGAAAATCTGGGACCCACCAAAGTCAGGATCCATCTTCTGGGAACCATGAATGTTTGTATAAAATGTGTGCCAATTCATCTGGTGAATGTTGAAAAATGGGGTGATAAAAGTCAAAACTCTGACCTGCTGGTGATGCTAAATAAAATGTCAGGCAATCAGAAAAGACTTTAATTTTAATGACAGTTGCATCCAATAGTTGTTGAGACATTGAACCAAAAGAACAAAGGTGAACTCCATTGTGGAGTAAAGGGGACCAGTAAGATGCATCCTCTCGGAACCATGAATGTCTGTACAAAAATTCCTGGACATTTCATTTGATATTTATTCAAAGCAGTCTGGACCACAGGGAGAGACAGACCAAACAATAGTCAGACCACTACGACCACCACTACTATCCTAAAGCGAAAGTGCTTCACAACTCTGCAGCAGCTTACTGTACAAGCTCAATAAATGTAGCCTACTGTGTGTGTATTTGAATGTCTGGATTCATGCCTATGTGTTCACAGACACATGCTGTTCACACGACTGATTTGGCCAACTTTTCAATACTATGCTTAAAAAAAACCAACCTGTGCAAGGATCCCATTTACTTAATGATGTTGCAGCTGGTATACATTTTGTCGTGACCGGTGTAGCTGTAGGGAGGCGAGCTTGGGAATAAAGCAGGAATGTGTAGTGGGTGCTAGGCAGCTGGTGGCTGAGCCCCGCTGGGTCGCAGGGAGCAAGGCCAGGCCAGCCACATGAGCCTCAGCTGATTCACACAACCAATGCCATGCACACACACAGCCGAACCTGCCCACCCGCACGTATCAACAGTACGATCGGAGGATCAAAACAGGATGTGTGTGAAAGAGATGGTGCTGGATGATAACTATTATAAAGCAGAGAACTCCAACAGTAATAGTTATAATAGCTTGATCCTAATTAAAATGGACATGTTATTAATCATCTTCAAGCCTGCTTATTCGCCCGCCCAGCAAGTTGCGCACTGTTATGCAAAATTAGCGATAATCACAAAGGTCAACAGTGTTCTCTGTGTTTTCCTAAAAGAAACTGTTGACCACCAGTTAATGTAGCTGGCTCTCAACTTAAAACCCATAAGGCAATTGCAGATTAATGAGCAGAGTTCTTTCCAGCGAAGCCAGAAGTTATTATTTCTTACTGCAACTGACTCAACACCAATTAGCATCAAAATGACCAGCTGTATTACGGTAATGACATGGCAAGCACCCAGGGATCAGACTTATCAGTCCGCCTGTAGCGGTGTCACACCATAAAATGCTTACATGTTCAAGGCCTACAGAGCATTTACAGCAGGTACTTTTCCTCCTGTTTGCTCTGCAAACACAGAACCTTATCAGCTGATGAGGGGAATGCACAAATATTTCACCTCCGCACCTCCACTTCCTCCTCATCTCTTCTTGTTACATGCAGGGGTTACATAATTAATACGCTGGATTCAGGTCAGAGTTGGAGCTGATTCCCATTTTCGTCATGTAACTTATAGCCTTTAGTGACATCTTTGGGACCAGACTAACCTGCGGTGACCCTCGCAGGTGAAAGGCAGAGTAAATTTTGTGTTTTAGGGCCCTGGCATTGTAGTTCTTCTGGGTCCTTCCCTGTTTCTGGGACAAAACATGTGGTTTTGTGCTCTCACGTGCTTGAATCAGGAAACATTTTTCTTCCCCTCCCCAAGCTTGTCTTAGAAGCTCATAAAAGCACAGGACTTCCTGCGGTCATTTAATGACATGGCACACATTGTCATCAGCTGAGTCACATAAACACTCCCTGACATGCCAGCTAAAGAACTTATGCCTATTTTATCATTAGCTTTCAATTCCTTCTGAGTTAAATGTTTTTTATGCACCTGAGAAACTGTCAAGAAAATTTAAATCATATGTACAGAGCCAAGGAAGAAGACGATAATATCAGGAGTCTGGATTATTTAAGGGTTATAAAACATATGCTTGAAGCAACATGCTCCCTACACATATTTCCAATTTTATATGGGAAATTTGCTAAATAAGGTATAAGTAGTCAGCAGTTTGAATGACCTAGTGTATCGCCTCACACTGTAGATTTCCCTGTCATTTGTTCTGTGACGCCCTCAACTGGTTACAAGCAGAACTTCCTGCTCTGCAAACCACAACTTCCTGCAGTTTTTACTGGCACTCATACTGAAAAAGAAGCACAACAAATAAATCATTTTTTGTGTGTTTTCATTTTAAATCAAAGAAAGACCAAATAAACAACAATTTTAGCATGAGCACAACAGGAACTACAAGAAACATTTTAACAAGAGCATGAAATTAGACCAGAACATGTGAGTCACAAATTACAAATTACCGGGGATTTAACCAGCTGAAAGATATTTCCCTATAAAAGCATAAAGGTCAACTTGTTGTTTTCTGATAGTCTGCTTCTCGTTGAGGAATGTTTACAGTAATTGCGGGTTCATAATTGGAGGAAATGTTATGTTATGTTACTTAAAGCAATAAAATAGTCTATTAAAATGCCATACTTAGGCAAAATCAGCTAGTTTATTAAAGGGAGAGTTCACCCCAAATTAAAAAGTTACATATTTTTCCTCTTACCTGTGGTGCTGTTTATCAATCGAGATTGTTTTCGTGTGAGTTGCCAAATGTTTGGAGATATTAGCTTAGATGTCTGTCTGCTCTGGTATAAAATGGAACTAAATGGTACTTAGCTTGTGGTGAATAAATACAAAACTCAACAGCAATGTCTCTTTCCAGAAATCCTGGCCCAGTTGCTCAAGATAATCCACAGACCTTGTTGTGAGCAGTAACATGTAGCTTCCATGTAATGAGTCCCAGCGACTCAAATTTAATATCAAAATGTATCACTACACGTTCTATGCACTCACCTCTTGAAATCAAATTTCAGTGCTCTCACTGATTTTTAGAGCTTCTTTAATGAGAATAACCATGATTTTTTTTTTCAATAGTAGTTTTATAATACATTACGGTAATTGTGTTTGGATCCAGTAGTATCAGAAGTGCAGAAAAGGAAAAATGCAGCAAATGGTGCAGTGACAAAAAAAAATAAAGAGGGCAAAAATGTAAATTTTAAAATATGTGCACCTGCATGCATTCAGATAAAAAAAATATTTATATTCTAAACTATTTCGGACTATTTCCTAGCAAGAGACATTGCTGTTAAGTTCTTAAAATGTTTTTTTTTTAATGGCACTCTGAGCACAAGCTGAGTGCTTTATATTCCTGAAGAAGACAGACATCTTTATGATCAACATTTCTGGTACAACAAAACAATCTCTACAGGTAAGAGAATAAAATATGTATTTTTGACTTTGTGGTGAACTGCCTCTTTAAGAGTTAATATTAAGGTACAGTATTATGGCACAGTCACACAAATGCGAATGCAGGTGAGTGTCACTATCACCTGTTGAGGCCATATTTGTGTTGATATTTAGCAGTACACAATGTGTCACACACCAATATCAATGTACTGGCTTTGTCCATTTGACACCCAAGTGGGTTCAACCACACACACACACACACACACACACACACTTCTTTGCTATCAACTGAGTTCACCAAAGTTGCATTCAATGCAATGTGAATATGCTTCGCCATCGGAAGAAAATGTTTTATTCACCCTGTCGCTTGTATGAAATGGAAGATAACAGAAAAGCAAATATTCACCAATGTTAAATACTCAGATCCACAGAGACTTGGAGACAACTCGGCTGCTTTCACAACAGTATGTATTGGGTTATTAATAGTTGCTATGATACCCACATCCTCTCTCCCCACTTCTTTGTCAGAGCCTCCTGTGATTTAGGCCACTATATAAACCCTACTGGGCCAGCCCTCTGTCCCAGTATTGTATTGTTGCGGAGCACAGGCCACGGTGTTTGGCTGCTCCAGCTGAGAAGAGAGCACCTACTGGGCTTTTCCCATGATGATGAGAGCCGCTCTGCTCGGCCCAGTCAGCAGGCAGTGGATAAGGGCCCCGAGCTGCTCCCACCTCCACTCTCTCCCCTTCCCTGAGGCCCCACGAGCCTCCCCTCCTCCTTCCCCTCCCTCCCTCCTCCTCCTTTAAGTTCCCTCAAGTCATGATCTGGCCCGTAAATTAGTACCGGGAGAAAAATAGGTTCTGTAAGATGAAACTGGGTTTCTGTGTGTATCAGCACACGACTCAGGGGAGACAAGAGAGAAGAAGCAGGCAGTAAATCCATTGGAGTCCACTGATAGCGCCTGTTTGCACAGCCACTGCCGCTTCCTTTGATCAAATGGCTGGGGGAGCGGGGGGTCGTGTGGCGCTGCCGAAGGTCAGCTATATATTACACTCCTAAAAGTGATTACTGAAATTCTTAAGTGAAACCATTCTGCTGCCAGGGTGTGCTCTAATCCCCTGCAGCGTTGTCTGGGCCGGGTCTGGGGCTGGGGCCTCTCTGTGGATCTGTGCGCCCAGCACTCCTTTTCCCCTTCCCCACTTGTGTTTTCTATCATCAGAGCAGGCCTAAAAAAGAGCCCCTACATGGAAACATGGCCTATCCAGTTGCAATATCAACTGCTGGGGCTCGGAAGAAAGACAGAGAGAGAGGGAGAGAGAGAGAGAGAGGGGAAAGGTAGTGTCAGGAAACAGAAATATGCACACACTTCAAAGGCTGGGGCAGCAAATTAAGGGTTAGGCATTGGACACGACAGTAAGTGGCCTTTACATCAGAAACAGGGTAAACAATGTCTGGATTGTGTTTCGCTTCTTTCCTCTGTGTTGTTGCATAGAGACCCCCCGGCTCTCCATCTGCACACTGGCTGTGCTGTAGGTAGAGCACTAAAACAGCTCAATGAGGGTTTATTTATTTTTTTATTTATTATATATCCAGTGAATCATGTTCATCAATTGAGCCATGATGAAATGTTTCGTATCTGTGCCACCTATGTGTATAAAACGAGTGGAAAGTATGAGACTTTTTCGCGGAATGAATGCATATAAGAGAGTTTAATATAATAAAACCTCTGTTGAAATTCCACAATTTATGACTGGTAGCTAATCCTTACCACAATGTTACACTGTATCAAATCAATTACAAGCACTTACAAAACAGAAGTGCTTTAAAGCGTGATACAAACAAGCTTCAGGAGAGAGTGTGTGAGCGTGTGTTTCTACTGCAGCAGCATCACAGTTGAGACTGAGCCAGCCAACATGATCTAAACAAGAATTATGTGAAGTCATGCTCTATGAAACTTTATACACATTTGCTGATCATTACCTAAGATTGCTTTGTGTTAACTTTGGCAGGCCTGCTCCTGGCTCTTGGTTTGAAAAAGGGATGATGTATTTCCTCTTATTTATTATTTGCGCTGGGCTACCGAGAGGGAAAGGGAGGGAAAAAAAAGAGTGTGAGCGGTATGCCTGTGACCGGTGCATCGATGCCAGAAATAACAGAGTGAAACTTGCTCCTCAGCCTCATTAGTGTGTAGAAAACAGTTCCCATGAGACACAACACAGTGTAAATACATTTAAAACTCTTTACACTGCAGGATGCTTAACGCCAACTTCTCCCTATTTCTGCTTCTTTTTTCCTCCTTAAAATGAGAATGTAAACGGCATCGAGTGCTGCAAGTGTGTAGGCTTCAAAAGAGTTGCAACCCCATGTTGCACGTCTCATAAATTCTAGTGAGGGAATTCAAAGAGAAATTTATCGAGCATGGCATTCACACATGTTGACAGTAAAGAGGGCCAACTGCACACCGGGTCTTGGGAATTTGTAGCAGCACATGGCCCCTTTTTCTGCTTTGAAACACCCTCTTTGACCCTTTGTCTGCTTATGCAATGTCTTTGCCCTTTCCATTATGAAAAAAGATAGGAAAATTTATATGAGACACAAAAGCCCATAGCAGTGTCCTATAAATAAGAAACGTCAGATATGCTGTTGTAAACATGAAGAGATTTATCTGTCCATGTGACATGACCAGAGCTTGCAGAAACAATATTTCATGGACACTTCGTAGACCATTACCCCCTGAAGCAGGTGCACTGTTATCCCAAATAAGGCAATGCACTACAACATCATCATTTCCCAACATGTTTATAATATGAACACGTCCCTGCCATCTGTTTCCACCCAGTGCTGCCTTTTCTTCAGTTGTTTGTACAGTAAGGGAGGTGTTTATGGTCTTTGGATGTTGCCAATTTCACTAGAGAGAGGACTGCGGAGCACCTTTGGGACTCAGCGTACAGGACCACGCTTTTGGCTCCGTTGCCTATTGACACAGCTGCTATCATGCTGAAATGATCCGATTCCAGGGGTGGTGAACATATCTGCGCACACTTACCTACATGCACTCAGAAAGCACATGGAGACACACATCACATGTTTGTCTTTTCCTTTTAAATGTCATTAAGTGCTGCTCAGACACAGCTTGATATTGACTTTGGTGGAATAAGGCCGCTCTCACCCTTTGTTGTTGCTTGACTTATGGTGGTTCATTCAGAGGCTGCCTCACAGGATGCTGCAAAGTGTATGCTTCCTTACTATCAGCTGCTGCTGTGATCACAACAGGTCTCATTTAAAGGTCCCATAAAAAAAAAAAAAAAGATTTTCATGTCTTTTTTTATTATAAAGCTGGTCAAGGTGCTGAATAAAAACTATGAAAGCATCAAAATGCTGAATCTACTGAGAAATGCACACAGCCCATAATCAGAGACTGTGCCTTTAAATGAGCCACCAGGATTTCTGTAAGGTTGTGATGACAAAACTATAAGTACAGCTTCAGTGCCATTACGGTCATTTCCTGGCTGCAATGACAGTGCAGAGACCAAAAGCCCAGGAACAGACCTCGGCTTTGAAGCTGATTTGTCTGGGTGGCCAAACCATGAAATTACAACTAACGTGTCTCTCAATATGATCATATCAGGGCGTAAAAATACTTTCCCCCATAGACTTACATTGTGAACGAGTCATCTGGAAATTTTTGCTTAGCATCAAAACCCCTGCAAAACACTTGTTTCAGATCAATTTGGTCTGAACATTTGAAAATTCGATTAAAGTTATGCGATTGAATAACTTTCAAGTTAGCAGAGGGCTAAACCATAAATAGCCAGCTTGGTCAACAGAAGTCTCTGGAAGTCTTATGGGCCCCAGTGCTGGGAAGTTCTGTAAAATATCTGGGTCATTTTATACACAGAAGTTGCACTTTTCTGGCTTCATGCACCAAGAAGCAGCTATCCATGCTGAGTCCCCTGATTATGAATCCCACTCCTTTTATTGAAAAGACCCACCCTGTGTAGCAGCTCGATTGGTTAAGGTAAGGCATTGCCCTCAAGAAACCTAAGCAAGGATAGCCTCTTGGGCCAGAGATAGGACCAGAATAATTCTGGTACCAGTACCTTGTGAGAGCATTTACATCTGGCTAATCTCACTTAAATGCTACGTAGACGAGCCTTTCCATGAAAAGGAGTGGGATTCATAATAATGTGGCAGAAATGGCAAGAGCACAGATCAAGGGGGTCAACTGACATATATCATATAATTGGGGTACAACACATGCCTGGTGTAACTAGTTTCACTGGACAGTTATAGTGAATGATGCTAGAAATAAAGTGATGATTTTATATTAGGTGCTCACCTGACAGAACCAAGATGTTCAGTGATAGTGCACCATCTATTGAGCCTTTCGGCAAGTGTAGTCCAGATTTTACTGCATATGTGTTGTACCCCAATTATAATGATGCCATTTTGGAACAGGACTTCACCTCTTTTTAGCCTCCTTGTTGAAGAAGAAGAAACACTGATTAATCAGAGCAGACTGGGTTTTTTCAGGAGACAGGTGCTAAAATAGAGCATTTCAGACAGAGGGAGAATACAGGTATATACAGACACAGCATGAGAAAAATAATGTTCAACAACTCGATTCAAAAGTCCGGATTCTGTGTAAAATGTAAATAAATAAAAATAAAATATTTTGGTTATTTACCAAAAACAAAAGTTTATCATTTTGTAGATTAAATATCTTTTTGTAGAGTAAATAACAGTTTTCAATTAAAAATATGTCCAAAAGGATTAGCAAATTATCGCATTCTGTTTTATTTATGTTTTAGGCAGTCTCACAACTTCTTTGGAATTGGGGTTGTAGTAAAAACCCAAAACACAAGAAACTAAAAATGAGCAGAATATGTCCCCTTTAATTAAATCTCTACCGGCTACATCCAAGATGTACAAGCCTGAGTGAATGAATAGGAGAATGGGATTTTTTAAATCATGTTTTCCTTTTATTTGGACAACTTTTCTAGTTTTTTTCTTTTATGATGTGCAGAGTCATCTGGTTACTGTACAGCTCCTTGGCAGAGCTGCGTAGGTCCTGAGTGATGGAGAAAAGCTGAGAACGGAGAGTGAGAAAGTAAATAAAAATCTGTATGATAATAAATTGCATCACTGGTAATTCTATCCAGTGCCGCTCTACAGTGCGCTGTAGTGCGCAGAACCCCCTTTATATGCAGGGGCCCGGGGAGATCTGCTGATAACATGGGGATTGATGTAGGCCATTAAAGGAGCGTGTGTGCTGGACTGGAGGGGTGCGTTACATTTGGCCCCCACGACAGCACTGTATATCAGCATGTTGTCACCTGGGCTGATGTCACAGCAGGTCCTTCGGCTAAGAAAACACTCTCTCTGTCTTGGGTGGGTGACGGCGCAGTCTCACTCACTACCCACTAATGTGCTACTCGTGCCGAGGGGTGCGTTGTTTTGGGTTCATGGCCTCTCCAAGCGTAATCCATAACCAATTAGGCATTGTGCGTGTGTAACTATAGAGACCTTTCAACAAAACAAAATGATGTGGTTCAGCATGTGGAAGGAAAAAAGTGAAACAAAGCCAGCTTCAGGACCAAACATTCCTGTAATAGTGCTGCTTTTATTGACTCGATGTGGAGGTTATGAAGCTGCACGACAACATCAAAACAGTTTAATTCAGACAATCAGGACATTTGGACAGCTCATGGCCTGGCTTTTTCGACCTCAACATGGGGTGAGGAACTTGTGTTTTTCCCTCTCAGCCTAGTGTCTCTCACTACAACACTTGAGTGCACTTGTTCATTTCAGACACAACGCACCAAGGACCTTGAAACAATCTGACAACCATTTGGTGAAGGCAGTTCGTCCCCCGGTGCATCCACCTCTCCCTGTGAACAGGGTCGCTCCTGTTTATCTTTTCATGATCTCTTTCTTACCACCGCCCTCTCCCCCCTCTGCTGGGAACATTGTGTTATTCTGGGATGTGAAAGCAGCAGCAGGCTTGTCATTACAGGTTCTTTGGATTTACAGTAAGTCCATTTAATCAAAGGACAATGTTAACTCCCAGCACCAGCTGTGTGTGATTCATGGGGAATATGGTCAATAGCAATTTTTCTTCTTGGCCATCTTTGAAGAATCAGAAGCATGCTCCATGAAGTGAGTTCACCAAATAAGTATCTGACTTATTCAGTTCATATACAGTTACCATAGTAACTGAGCTAGATCCGTGTTGAATTTACATTACAGAATAAAAATCAACTGCAAATGAGTTGTTTTTGTTGTAAGCCTGCATGCTATGTTGATACCTCGAATAACACTATACACATAAAACTGGCTCCTCATTTACATGTGCAAGGCAATAGAAAAGGACCATTTGATCACATGCACAGCAAAGTCATTCTTATACTTATTCTACAAGAGATAATTCAGTGTGAATTCAATTAAACAAAGACTGTTTCACAATGACAGCATCCCAGCATTTTTGGATTCAGGGTTGTAATATTGTTTCCTGTGTGTTGTGAGCAAATGAAGACAACACAGTCCCATAATGCACATTTTAAAGAGAGAGAGTAATATTATTTCTAAGCATTTACTTCATGGGTTGCATCTTTATGGTACAAAACACAACCAACAACTATATATCTGTGCAGTATCAACTTAGAGAATTCAATAAAATTCATTAATAACAAGAACTGCTACAAATGTTTCAAAGGGACAGTTCACCTCAAAAGCTACATTTCATATTCTCTTCTGACATGTAGTGCTATTTATTAGTCTAGATTAGTCTAGTCCAGAGTGTTGGAGACATCAGGTGTAGAAGTGTCTGCCTTCTCTAAAGAGTAATGGAACTCATTGATTAACTATAATATTCTACATCAATTATACCTTACCCCAGAAAAATTACATTCATTCAAATCTAACCTGTCGGAAATGTGCTTCAGATGTGATGCTGAAGTTGGTTCCTTTTTGCACTGTACCTGGCTGTGTATGAAAGTTAGACCCTTCTGGCATGATATCTGTTGCACTTTAACCAAGATCACAGGAATAAATGTTCCAGTGGACCCTGAACTTTGTTTATTGGGGAACTTTACAAGAATTAGCCGCTCTTTGAACAATGCACAGCTCAAATTTATTGAAGTTGCTCTATGTGTGGCTAAGAAGTGCATTGCAGCATCATGGAAATCTGACTCCCCTCTTCTTATTGATAGGTGGTCTGTTGAGATGAATAGTTGTCCCTCTGGAAAAAAAACACCTATTGTCTCAGAAAACGATATAACACCTTTCTGAAAATTTGGCAGCCATATTTAGACCATATCGGTACATCTCTTACACCAAGTGCTTAATGTTATCGTTTGTATTGACCTTGAACACTGACTTTTTTGTTTTGTTTTGTTAGATTGGGGGGCTTTGTTATGTCTCTATACTGTTGGTATATGTTTATATGCTTATATTTGTACACATTAATGTATAAAACTGAAAATAAAATATTTCAAAAAAGAGTAATGGAACTCTATGGAATTAGGCTGGTGGTGCCCAAAATGCGAAAATATAAAAAAAAAAAAAAATATATATATATATATATTATATATATATATATATATATATATATATATATATATATATATATATATATATATATATATTATATATATACTTATATATATATTTAAAAAAATATGAAAAAAATATATAGAGAAAAATTAATGTCTATTTCCAGAAATCATGACCCGGTTACTCAAGACAAACAGCAGACCTTGCTGTGAGCAGTTTCCTGTAAGTTTACTTTCTATCAAAATAAAACTGCTCACACCAAGAGCTGTCAAAGTTGACATGACAACACACATTTGTTTTAACACCACCAATTAATTTGAGTCATGAACATAGGTTGAGGTATGATAACACTTTGCCCAAGTCAGATGACAACTGCTCAGCTACAGAGTCCAGTCAGATGGCTCCGTCGACAAGAACAAAGTGATTTGTAGTTACTGTCAGTGTACCACTCGCATCTAATCATAAATACAACTTGCTAGCCAAACACACTGCTTACAGTGCAGACAGTCTTGTTAGCACAGATACCAACAGGTAGCTTGCAGTGCTTGCCGCCAATTAACATTGTGGAGGAAAAGAAAATGATCTACTATGTTACGTTGTTAAGTGATTTCCAATAATAAATCTACATACATTTAAATAAAACAAGCATATTTATGGATTCCCATCTTGATAAGAGTATGAAATACTATACTAATAAATAATAAATACTTAAAAATCTAACCATATGGTATATTTTGAACAATTAAATATGGACAATCATGTGATTAATCATGATTAATCAACATTTTAAATAAATTGACAGCCCTAGTTCCGTTATATGGGAGAGAAGGCAGACGTCTCTATATCACCAACACTCTGCCACTCACACTAAAACCATCTAAATTGATAAAATATGTAAAATAAAATACATATTTTTGATTTTAGGGTGAACAGTCCCTATAATTAAGAAACTGAACTCCAAACAGGAAAAAAAGCTTCTATTTTATTTTGTTATTGTTATATCTTTATTTTTTATATGTTATATTAAATTAATATTGTTCATGAATCAAAAGCTTTGTTTCTATAGCATATTTCTTATATAAAGGATAACTAAATGTGCAAGGTAAGTGCATTAACAATTGCTTAACTGTAGTCACAGAATTAGTAAAACCGCACATCCAAACAACCAAGGTTGTGTGTGTCTCTGATGTTTCAAGATAATGAAAAAAAAACCTTTAAGATTCAAGTAAATAAATTCATTAAAATATTATCTATGATGATGATATAGGCAAGTGGTCTAAGGAAGTGTTAAAAAACTAAATTATGTGGCATGCTGAGCCAAGAAGGCTCTTATTCTGTGGAGAAGTTCTTTCTTCACGCTGTCTGGCACCAAAGCTGCAAGAGAGAGAGAGACACCCACGATTATTCTTTCACAAAGTTAAAGTGGTGCTGTAGAACTTGAGTCTATGCTCACACCCACATCCATTACTGAAACATAACATCTCTTGCCTAGGGTTGCAAAATTCTCTCAAAGTTTAAACTGGGATTTATGGGAGTAATATTTAACTCAACATTCATGTTTTTGTTGTTCAATGAAAGAACTGATTGTTCAATAAAATAATTAAAACGTTAATTAAAAGTTCTACTTACAAATAAATCACTTGAAATGTCATTTTTTAAAATTGTATTATTTTGCATGGATGTCTTCTTATGACAAAACAAAATGTTTTATATTTATGTTTGGATATTACGGTTCGTTGAAATGACCCCCAATTTCAAGTTAATTCTCATAAATTCCCATCAATTTCCATGGAAAATTTCCGATTTGGAATATTTCCAAAATTCACAAGCTTAACTTCCCAGGGAAAGTTTCTGGAAAATTACAGAACATTTTCCACTCCTTTGCAAGCCTACTTGTGACTCCAACACTTTCCTACTGAGGCTACTGTCATTGAAATCTCTGTGTCCTCTATAATGGATGCAACATGATTGCTGTTTTTGAGGGAATGACACTAAAGCCTAAGTTTTCTGTTTCAAATCAACCGTAGACTAAAGAATGCAATGAGAGTATATAACTATGATGCATTTTACAATGCTGTCTTCTCGGTTGATGTGAAGTCTTTTAAGATAGGTTTTGTGTGGGATGCAGGAAAAATTGGAAAAGCACAGCCACAACAACTGAAAAAAAATTAAACACAGGCAGTTTTATCATATCGTTACGCCCTCAGTTCTTCCTAATAATCAAGTTAAGATACCTCTTCCTTTAGGAGTGATCTCTACCACCAGGTCCTCAACAGTGACATGCTCCAGGCCTTTTTCTTTGATTACGTCTGGAAAAAAATATGACAGTTCAAAAAAAATGTCTACATTTCTTTCTGTAGAGCTGCTGAGATGCTTTAATGGCAATACAAAGTGAGAACATACATATCTGTTATGTTATTCATTATTTCATTTCAAATTAATTTCAATTTCAATTTTGTACACGGGGGAGAACAGTGTAATTAGTTATTATTTAATGTCTTAATATACGTGACAATTATGTAGACGATGGCAATTGCAGCCAATTAGTGCCTATTAACGCTTGTGTTCTAACAACAACGCTGCCATTTTTACCTTTGCAGTGAGCTTTCATCTGGTCCTTCCATCCACACTCAGTGAGCTTCACCCTCAGTAACTCCTTCAGTCTGTCAATAACATGCAAACACATTCAAATGTAGAGCAGGCATGTTTGTTACTGATAAATTAAGTTTTTAACAACAGCTGAAAACTCTCATTTTGATGACAACATTGGTAATTTTGACCCTGATGTGCTATTCTCCCTGTTATGTTTACATTATTACTGTGTATTTTTCAGATCATGCAAAATGATGCCTCTCTGTATTCCAGAAAAATCAATATGTAATTTTATAGTATTTTATAGAGCAGCAATCTTCTTCAAAGCTTGAGGAGCCACTTCAGTTAAGCATTAATGATATATGTAAAATTTTACTGCCTTACAGCAGCTGCAAGGCTGTAAGGCTCCTATGTTGACAATATCAAGCCATGCATGTACCTTGACACATAGATATTGATAAGTGAAAGACAATGATTTTCAGACATCTTCCTTGTAGTTAGGAGTTTATGATCAATATCCAAGCAATATAGCAAGTTCACTCCTCATGTTTTACATTAAGATATACATGTGCTCCCCATCTGAAGACATACATCCAATAATAACATACAGAAAAAACAAATGCATGAATAGTCACAATTTGGGTTCTCACACCTTTTCAAAGGTAAAATTCAAGCACTTTCAAGATGCATTTTCAAGCATACAGCTGTTAAATTACAAATACAGTGTACTGAATATTTACTTCTTCGTAATAGAAATGAGATATTATGGTGCTATAAACAACAAAAAATGTTTCAGGACGGCATTCTACAGAACAAATTGAAAATAAAGACTAGAATGTTTTAGTAATTCAAGTGTTTCCAGGTTTTCCAGCACCCACAAGAGCCCTGCACGATGATGACACAGACTGACGCAGGGTGTGAGGGGGCAGTAATGCGGCTTTATAACCTCCACAGTTATTTAGCTAACATTAAATGATATAAACCATGAATGGGCAACTTAAATGCTGGAGGGAATTTGAAATATGTTTACAGTGCAGTAATTTAACATATTTCATGCTCAAATGCATGTATAACAGTATAAACTAGAAAATTTCCTCTGGGGGAAATTTTGAAAGGGCCAGGGGGGCTACTGCCGGTGTGTGTACACTATGATGAGATTCTTCAGAGATTTCAAACAATTAATACTAGTAATGTTATGATACTATATAATATACAAGGAGCACACCTACAACAAGCATTCCTCTTCAAATATTTATTTATACAGCAACCTATGCCCTTTAACCTCAAAATGTGTGTGTGTGTGTGTGTGTGAAACATTTGTATCTGGAGGAGTGTGCGCGCTTACGCGCGCATATGTGCGTGCGTGCGTGTATATTTAACTGTTAGTACATTAAATGACCAGTGTGTGTGTGCGTGCATGTATCTTTAACTGTTATTACATTAAATGACCAGTGTGTGTGTGCGTGCGTGTATCTTTAACTGATATTACATTAAATGAGCAGTGTGTGCGTGCATGCGTGTATCTTTAACTGTTATTACATTAAATGACCAGTGTGTGTGTGCGTGCGTGTATCTTTAACTGTTATTACATTAAATGACCAGTGTGTGTGTGTGTGTGTGTGTGTGTGTGTGTGCGTGTATCTGTAACTGTAATCACATCAAAACATCAAAGCGTTGGGGTCGACCAATCAGAGCAGAGCAATCAACGGAATTAACAGCTGTGGAATCTTCTGGCAGAGTGAAAGCAGCCAGAGGTGGGCAGAGTGAAATTTCTGGCCTCGAACAGAAAGCATTTTTGGCAAAACCATAATACCTATCATTGATCCGACTTCACTTTGAGCGTCCTGAGTTCTTCCTGAACCTCTACATATGTTTTTTTTAAAGAAAAATGAAAAAATAGCTTTGTTAGAGCGATCTAAAAAAACAGTTAAATCTCACTTTTTCCGATATCTTCCTGCGTTTTTAATATGGGACCCAATGAGGCTGTTGGTGGTTTTGGTGGCGCATCTTTGCGTCGTACGCCCAAACTATAACTCTGACAGCTTTACCAGAGGATTGTGAGTGAGAAGACAAATTTTCCTACATTTCTATGTATAAATTATTTCTGTAGAGTGGAATTTGCGGCCTGGAGTGCAGTTTTCAAATGTATTTTTTGACAGTTTTACCTCTCCCTCTACACTCTGAGCGATGACATCACACACTCTGACACAAACATTACATGCAATACACACCCATTATAATCTCAGAATTTCTCCAAAAATGATCATGGTCATTGAACAGGGATTGATAAAAAACTATATGACGTATCGAAATGCAAATTATTACACCAATACACAAGACTTGTGTCTACTGTTTAAAGTTTAAATGGAGTCTCTAGGTGAAATTATGCCGGAGAAGTAGACGTCTGAAAATCTTCAATTAATGTTCTTTTTTGCTCATTTTCTTTCGGCCGTCCCATTCATTTCAATGCAAAATTTTGGGCAGTTTTTCGCGATTTACGTCGCGAAAAATTCGTATTCCATTGAGAAAAGTAATAGCACACCGATCCCGATCAAACCGCACGTTTTGATATATAATTTGTAGTAGTTTGACTAGTAGCGGGACGAAATTGCGTCCGCAAGAGGAATAAGAAGAAATCCACAGTATAACAGTAGTGCTCGGTGCGATTGCCCCGAGGCCCTAATAAGAATACAAAAGGTTTGAAGCAAATAAAAAATAACCACTTACTTGATTTCTTTTTTTTTCCAGTGCAAGAACAGCAGGCCAACATTAACTGCAAGAAGTAATTTTATGCATTTTTACACTGCGCTTTTAAGATTTCATGCTCTAATGCATGTAGTTGTACTGAGGGCCACTTCAAGTGAGGGTGCGGGCCGTATGCGGCCCCCGGGCCTCCAGTTGCTCATCCCTGATATAAACGAAGGTTACCTGCTAGACCAAGGTGTTCAAGGTATTTTCTCTCACCTCTCTCGTTCCCCCATCTCTGTCAGCTTCTGGTTTACTGTTGCTCTCATTCTGGACTCTTTACTCATAGTCTTTCACCTACAAGTAGAAAAAACAACAGCAGGTAACGTCTGCAACGTAAAGGCGAGCTGTTACCGCAACGTGTAACACTGTGTAACGTTTACGTACCGTTTGCTCATGCGGCACTAGCTCACGTTATGTTAAACTTAACGTTACCATGCCAATCAGCTAACTTCTATGTTATTAGTCAGTAGTAAAAGAGTTAACTGGGCTTCTGAATAAGTGTGAAGAGTCTATCAGTATTTACTTACACAGCAGAGAGGGATAAATTAAAAAGGCGTCAGTCTCAGTTTTACCACAACCTTGCCAGACTGTGTCGTAGGTGGAAAAAAGTTCAGATTACAACACGTTAATTGGCGCTGAAAACAGCAGGCATGTTATAAGAAGAAACATCTCAAAGGCCGACAGTCGCTATCAGCTAAACAATGGGTTTCATTTACGTTTCAAGGTATTTTTGCTTCAAAGTCATATTTAATATGTCGCTAAGGAAAAGAGATGTTTTGATTTCAAGCCTTTTCCCATCAGATTTTGCCTTCCGAGCAGAAACACTTATTTGTACATCGGTTCCTAGGGCTTTATTAAGCGCAATACTCTGTAACACCACAAAGCGGCAGTGTTGGTCAATTAATGAAAGTCAGATCAGAGCCTGAGTCAGATGCGGCAGACTTTGACCTCTCGCCTTCCCTTGAAGGATCATATGAGTTTTTTAAAGTCCCTGTTTCACTTGAACATTTTGGATATCATTTCCAGTTCGTATTTTCTTTTGCATCTTACAGACGTAAGTACTTTTTATTGATGAAATAAGTGAAATTTTACATTTTACATCCAAATGCCGTGAATTGCCTGTGGGAGCCTGGTTCATAAAGCAGGTGGAAAATATGCTCAAATTGGATGCCAAAGAAAGGATAACAGCCTCTAATGCTTGTAAGCATCCCTTCATGGAGATAAGATAAGACTTTATTTATTATGCAGTGGGCAAATTTAGTCATTACAGCAGCTCAAGATACAGACAGGAGAGTTTACAAAATATAAAAACACAATAAAGAATAAAAATAAGACATATACAAACATAATATATCTTAGAACAATGATGATATATTAATGGGATTAACCATTAGTGCATGTGTTGTCCATGTCTATCTATATGAAGCTATTCTTAGGTGCTAAGTTTATGCTTATTGTACAATAGCACCACACACATTTACTTCTAAAACCATTCCATGTAACTTTTTTTCAAAAAATGATTTGATATGCTGTAATGTTGCTGATGCTAGAGTACATCTAAGTATTATATCGAAAGGGAAAATTCATGAGGATTAGGAGGTACATTGGAGAGGAAACAGTAAGAATCAAGTTAAAGGGTATAGATTTCAGATTTGGGGGAGAAACCATTAGAAAAGCACCAGTCAGTTCATCAAAACCCTAACCCTAACCCATGCACAACTGTTTTCCTTCATTTTTTAAGAAATAAGGAAATTAAACATGTACATTCAAAATATACATGGATGCAGAGTTACCAGATATTTTCACATCCAATAAGATTTTGGCTCTCTGGTCATCTTAGACAAAAAGCAATCAAAAACAGTTTATGGCGGCCTTTTTGTTGTTAAAAAATGTTTTCAAAGTATCTAAAGCTAAGTTTTTATTTGACTGTAATCACGAAAGGCTGTTGCACTTCTGGCCGAAGCTGACAAGTGTCCTTGATTTGCCCACATTCACACATATGATCCAAATTGATGTAAGGGGTGAATAATTAGTAGTTTCCCCTTCAGGTATAATCAACAGCTGGATCACAACAGCTGCAGAAATGTCAAGCTGACTAAAATATAAAACAATACATTAAAAAAAAAAAAAAAAAAAAAAAAAAGTGTCAAAGGGGAAATGGTAAATGCAATTTAATGGCTTTCTGTAGTAAACAGAGAGGGACATTGGATGCAGTAGGATACGTGGAGTGAACTCCAAATAGAAGCTGCTTCTTCAGCTGACAAACCAAAGTGCCATTTTTTAAAAATTGTGTTGGTGCAAGCAGAGCTCCAGTAAGGGCCAAACAGCCTATGAAGGCTCTGAAGGACTTGTGTGGTTCCATAGGTTTATGGCAGAGACAACTACAAAAACAACGTATCTGTGATAGCTGTTGCTGTAAATTATTTAAGAGGAATAAACTAGAAGAAGGAGGTCTGATGAAAGCAAAATGAAGCTTTATGCGCTTCATAATTACTTTAACATTTGTATAAGCTCCTGTCTAAATTCCATGCAGCACTTGAAAATTCACCATTTCAACCATGAAGTCAGTAGTGGCAGGCTTCATGCTGCTGTGGGGATGCTTCACACCCTGGAGGGCTTTTCAAGGACGAGAGTGACATTATAAACCTGCTGGAGTCCAGAAGAGAACAACAACCTTTATTCTATTTTCCAACAAAACAACAATGCAATACAAAGACAATGCTGCACGGGAATGGCTAGAAAACAACAGAGGGCCTCATTCCCCAATATCTTCTTAGGGGTCTTAATTAAATGTGTTCTTAAGAAAGGTTGAAAACGTCACAAACGACATATTGATAAAGGTGTTCTTAAACGACCACTCTCCTTGGTGCTCCCTTGTTAGAAAAAGTGGCTTAAGTTCACACTTGATGCCCTTATGGTGGATCATACGAGAGGCAGTGCCCTCTTGGATGCCCTTCCAGTAGACAAAACAAGATTAAGTGCCTTCTATGGACAAATGTGCACCGTGTGCTCTTCAGTGTGTGTAGACTCTCTTCTTACCAAAGAGAAAATCCTAAATAAGAAAACATGAGGGTTTTTTTTCAGATCTTTATTTAACAATGAAAGAAATACAGGCATTCAGTATATAAACAGGATATACAAAGCAAAATGTCAGTTACAGTAAATTAAATACAGTATATATAAAAAAAAATAACATAATAAGGCACATAGGGTATAAGGTGCTTCTCTTTATATTATTCTGGGGCTTCTGAAAATACGTTTTTAAAGTGTATGAGAGTGCGTTCACATTTTTATTTGACATCAACTCTAAAGTTTCGATATAACATTCTAATTCTCTTGTGAAAACGTTAAAGTTAGGGAGGGATTTGGAAAACTTCACCTTGTGGATGTGAAACTTTCCCATCAGAAGCAGAAGATTCGTTATAAAGCATACTGTTTTGTCATTAGAGTCAAATTTTAAGATAATATCTTTAGGTTCAAAAATGATGAGTTGTCCAGTCTTATCAAGTATGAAGTTTTCCATATCCCTCCAAAATATAGATGACAATGGGCAAGTATAAAATAAATGTAAAGTTCTCTCTGGCTCATCTCCACAGAAAGTGCACATTTCACTTATATCAGCAAACTTGGAAATTGATTATAAGAAAACAATGTCTGAATGGTTTTAAGATGACATTACTCACTAAGGACATTTAGGTGAATGAGGAGCGCTAATGTTCTGGGGAGGTTGAATCAGAGTTCAGATGCTGAGTACGCTTCTGGGACCTGGGTGATGCTCACCATACATCAGCATTTGCCTTTTCATCCAGTGGGGATTATTAAAGTAGCTTGTGTCTCCAGGTCAGTACTGCGGTTTGAGCTCCAGACTGCTGCCGACATTGTTCAGCTTTCTGTCCCATGCAAACACTTTTTTTGGTCAGAAATAGTATGCTAGCATCAGCTTAGTGGTGGAGGAAGTATTCAGATCCTTTACTTAAATTAGTCATACCACACAGTTGAAATAATCTATTAAAATGAAAGTCTTACACTGAAAAAAACCCAACTGAAAACGCTACACATGTCAAAGTATGAAGTTATAATCAGGGAGAAGCACTTAAAAATGCAAGAATCCAATGCTGGAATATCCCCTGTGACTGTTGTACTAGTATGTATTATATCATTACATAATTATTGCTTATAAATTAATGTAAAAGCATTAATGTTTTGTCCAACTGACAGTCCAAACCTCAACATTTATTAAAAATAAATGGAAATTATTAAAAGGAAAAGCAGCAAATCATCAATTTTTTTTAAAGATGGAACCATGGCATGTGTTTACATGACAAATAAACTACTTAAAGATCTAAATAATTTGTATTAATTTTCTGTCAATCAGTTGTAATGTTATATTGTAATATATAATATTATTATTTGTTTATTATTATTGTAATATTATAATTATTATACAAGCTCATACTTATACTAGTAATGAAATATGTCAGATAAAAGTAGTGTAAATATCTGCCTCCAAAATATGGAGTAGAAGGATAAAGTAGATTAAAATGGAAACACTCCAGTGAAGTACAAGTACCTAAACTGTTTAGTAAAGTAGAGTAGTTGAGTAATGTACTTAGTTACATTCCACCACTGCTTCAGCTGATGCTAAGCTACATGTTCGTTACACATGTTACATCCTGTTCATTCAGCCACATATCAGTGGTCCTGAACAGTGTTTATGGAGTTTTATCCTGAACTTAATGAAAGATTGTGATTTAGCAGACTGACCTACTTGATATAATAAAGCCTGACCTGAGGTCAGTCAGGAGCAGTGCAATAACACAGCAGCTTTATGAGCAGCAGTGTCCTGAATAGACTTGTGTTTTCTCCAAATCGGCTGAGTTCATTTCTTGTACTCACACGTACAAACTGTCAGTGCGACATCGCTGCTCAGCTGTGACCCGTGTGACCTCCTGGAGCTGACATTTCAATGTCTGTCACCAGTGAGAGGAGCTCTGATGCTTGATGCTTGATAACTGGAAAAAAAAACACCCAAAAAAAACCACAATTATTCTGTCAACTACACTGTAAAAAAGATAAACAATAGCTACTCAATAAAATTGAGGCAACAGATTGCACGCAATATTATTTATTAAATCTAACAAGGTTACAAGTTGAGTTAATAACAATTTAACAGGAAGTGCCTGTCAATTAAAAACGGACTAATTCTATTGTGTAGGATTCATTCAAAATTCTCTTGATTTAGATTTAGAGAATATTAAATATTATATTTAATGTGATCAAAATAAGTAGATTCTATCTCAAACATTTTGATATTAAAGTTACTTAAACAACTGCCTCAAAATCAAGGATGCATTTATATTTAATACATTTGATCAAATATTAAGTAAAATGAAATGACCACAGAATAATTTATTACAGTGTATTGCATTCATTAAAACTTAAAAAAATATATATATTTTTAACAGAGGATTTAAAAACAAACTCTAATTAGAAATCGACTGAAAAACAAATAGAATAATAAATGCAATTATATAAGCAAACTGTACATATGTATATAAAATATAAAAAATATGAATTAAAATAAAATTAGGTAATAATAAACAAGGTCAACTAATGACTAAACATATTCAATATACAGCTTTATTAAAATAAAAATAAAAATACAAAACAATTAGATCAAAATAAATTAAATTAAATATGTATGTAGTGCTGCAAACTACTGAAAACAACAAAACATATATTCAAGATTTCGGTTAACTATATTCAACATATACCAGTCAGTATTAAAAAGAGCATTATATACAATAACTGTTTTATCTTGTTTTCATATTCATTGGAAGCCAAAATTGTATTTGAAAATAAAACTCAGTAAATTCCACAGCCCTAGAATAAAACAGCAAAAGTTTCTTTATTTGTATTGAACGTGTCTATGTGAGACAATATCCAAAGTGTTTGGATCCATTTGTATCGATGGATTTGAAATTAGTAATTCAAACTCAAGGTTAATGAAAGTCTAGGCGGACCTGTCTTCTGTCTTGAAATGACAAGCTGTTATTACTCACTGGCTTTGAATGCATAATTCAAACTTGCCTTCTGTTGTTTGTTTTGTATTATTTAACATGTCGAAATCCTGAAGTACACTATAACTGTCAAGCAAATAAATCTTTATCTTTCATCTTTTAAATAAATGATTACTTCATGTAAGCTTCCAGCTGTCTTTTTTAAGTGAATCGTAAAACTCAACTGCTACTTTTTATCTTTATTTAATAACGCGCCAGAGGGCGAAGCATCACACATTAATGTCTATCATTTAACTTTCATCATCATTTGCAAGCAATCCCTCCCTTTTTCTTAGCCGTTCTATATTTTCGACCTCAAAACCCTTTGCTTGTCAAATCCTCTCAGGTCCTGCCTCTCTTTTTTGAGGTTATCAGAATATTCTCTGCTGTCTAGGCAGAGCTCAGTGTCTCAGACTACAAATAGTTTTAGTTTTATTAACCGCTAAGCCTTCCACCCCCGTTGATTCCCGCGAGGTAGGGGTGGGGGACATGGGATCTTTACTGGGAGATAGCAGGTCAACAGAGGATGCCACATATAATTGATATATATCATGTAAAAGCTGAAAACCTCAAGATTAATTTTAGATGCAGATCAACCAGAGGTGCACTCAGGCTGTCTGAGAGGCAAGGGGAAAAAAGAAAAAGGTGCATGCAGTGTGACATCAGCCAACAGAAAGCTTTCTGCCATGTATCAGCCTATATGGCACTGCATCACATCTTCATTTTTAGGGCCAACCTAGTGAGCATTTCATCACATTTCTCTAATAGAATGGCACCCTGAAGGGCCATTTTGAGGCAATTTTTCAACATTTCTCTTCTGCCCCTCCCCTGAGTCCACCAGTGAGCTCAGTACTGTGTGTCAGTTGTTTTAGTCATAAATCCGTAATAAAATTTGCAAGTTAATTTATTCATTAACGTAAACTGTGAAAGTGTAAAACGGTTTAGAACATTGTGATATGAGTATATGAAGGTAATTTCCATGCCAAATTATGTGACATAAGTTGATGCAGCAATTTTTTGCTGATACCACTTTTTACACAGACTTAGGTGTTATTTTTAATATTCTAGAATGGAAACTAGGGGTCAAAAATCCCTCCCAAATATCACATCAAGATCTCAAGGAACAACATAGAACAATCTATGCCTTGATTTGGCGTCAAAGATTTCTGATATGTTGAAGATTTCAGCAAGAATACAGTTTTTCGAAACCCCCTTTTGTCACTATACGGAAAGGCTCTGAATGCTCTAGGTCTCTAAATTGTGATTGTAGAGTTTCATGAGGCTGTGATTATCCTAGAGGTCACAACATGCCATTTAATACTGTGAGGTCATTTCGAAAAATGCTCTCATTGCAAAGACATGCTACTGATGACTAACATCATCACACACATCATTTTTCCAGTAATGCCCAATTTATGTAATTCCAACACTGTTTAGGGTCCCCAGTATGCAGAAATATTTAAATAGAATAGGCTCATGGTGTCTGCCACAAACCTGGATGGGATTAGCATAAAGTGGGCATGTCTGTGAAGGGGAGACTTGTGGGTACCTGAACAACCCACTTTTTTTTTATCCTGATAAGACATCAAGACAAGGCTTGACTGAATAAATTCCTTAGGTCTTCTTGTTTGATGTAATACCTTCTCAGCGTTAAGACTGAGTCCACTACAGGCCTGCCGACAGGCTGTTGAAACTTTGAGGGTAATGTAAAAGCCTGCAGATGCAGCTCCAGAGAGCAGATATAAAAGAGCATACATTAAGGAAGCCCAACCTTGGTGTTAAATGTTAATTTAAAAGTTTTTGAAAATTAGAAGGTAAATGCAAAAAAAGAAGAAATTATTCATGCCAAATGAAGCTTCTTGCTGTTTCAGTGCAGTGCACAAATCAAACAAAAGTTCTTGATGTACAGAATTTATATTAATAAGTCAGACCTTTATTGAGTTGGAGAACTAGCTTTTAAAAATTTAAAGGGCAAGGACTTTTTGCCTTATTATGAAATATTGTGACCACCACCACTCCTGTTCTGCTCAGCTGCTCGGTTTAATTAATGACTTCTGGTCACTTGCATGAGTTTAATTGCTTAAATTTCCTAAAATCCAGTAGGGTCTCACATTTAGCTGCAGCTGACAGATCCTCCCTGCTGCACACTGAGTCTGGGGAAAATAGTGACAAGATGATTTGATCTGTAATGTATACGGCTGACCAGGACTTTACATTTCATGCCCAAATAGGAGAATTTACCTTTTGAAGTCTGGCTTGTCTGTCTTAAGAGTGGACTTTAGTATGGCTTCCTTTCATGTTCAAGTGGGAAATGCCTCCCCCTGCATCACCTCATGACAGTCTGATTGATGCCCTACCTGCTCTGGGCAGAGTAATGGCTGTCTATGTGAGTACAGGACACGGAGAAAACCTGTCTGTCTGTGTGTGGAGGTTCAGTTAATTATCCGCCTCTCTGCTGACAGTTGGCCGACAAGATGACTAGAGAGTGAAAAGTTTAGAGTAGTTTTATTGCTACTGGTGGTCATTTTTAAAGCTCAGACACAGTTTGAGGTGTTTATACCTCTATTTAGTCAAGTGGACGTGCTCAAGCAGATGTGCCTTTAGGGTGAAAGGGGAGTGCCTCAGTGAAACCAAGGTGTATGAAGAATTTCTCTTCCAGTCCAAGCTTCTCAGACCCTCCTTATCAGCTCGCTCTCCGCCTCTACAATTGACATAGTCCCAGCCTATTACCACAGTTATCTTGGCTGAAGCAGCCTGAGGCAGCTGGACAGCTCCACAAGAAATGCTGCACTCCCAGCAAAGCAACACTCCACAGGGATCCTCATGTGAAGGCTTTCTTTTTACATAATTGGGTAACCGTGAACCACAAGATGCAGCACAGTGGTGGTGTTTTTCTTGAACGTAGCACGAGGTTCTTCACTTTGTTTCATGTGAAGCTGCAATTATTTCCTCTGCAAGAAGTTGGAAAGATGGGAGAGAAAAGCACGGAGAAAGACAGGATAATCCTCAGACTAAAAGGCTGATGATACTTCAGTGAGCTCTGCCTTTGGTCACGAGCCCCCGAGACCCCATCCTAAAACTCTAAATTGGGTGTCCACATTAAATTGGCTGTTTTTTTTATGGCTTTGCCTTCTAGCTGACAGCCCTGCCCACCCTAAGAAGTCAGTTCAGTGCCTGATGTGCTAATAATAGATATACGGCACTTCACACTTGGTATGGTTAGCAGGGAGACGTCTTACAAGATCCAACAGGAAATGTAGGGGTGGGAACCACCTGCATTCACACAATAATAATTACCATTTTCTTCATAATGCAATGACATATTCACGTTGAAGAGCAGAGCACAACTGATCTAAGCTATTGTCTTCCATTGGGAAAAAGATTTCTAGGCAGTAATTTTCTTTCCCCATTATGTATATTTTTAACATGCATTATAAACTAGTGCATTATGAGAAGAAAACAGCACCACTGCAGGGAGAGAAAATCAGTGCTCTTTTGTCCATCATACAACATCTATGATTCTTCAACTAATTCCACTGATAAATTAACACCGAAGTCATTAAAATACATTTCAAAAGTGGTCATGATGCCAGATAGATTTCAGACATCCCATTTCCTGACTGCAGAGCCTCCGTAGTCACCCAAGTTTAGTCTCTGAGTGATCATATCCACTTGCCATCTGCTCTTCTAACTTTGCCAAAACAAAACAACCAGTATGATTGCAGAGGCTTCCAGAGGGCGGCCATTTGCAGCACTCCCACCACTCTGTGCCCCCCCTACTCCTCTCCATAGACATGGAACAGATTGTACTCTCCAACATACTTGTTAGTATAAATTGGTGTTGCCATTATAACTTGTACATGTTTCATAAAGACTCTAATGAAATATTGTACCAATATATATTGCTAATCACTGTGTTCATCATACATTGTGTCTTCTTTCCTGTCCTAAGGGTGCACACCTGTGTCTTTTTCAGCGAACACTGGTAAGCCAGTTGCAGCAGTAAATGGCATCATCGCTCATGCTTTGGCAGTCTGATAAGCCAGAGGATCCTCAGTGTGTGTGTGTGTGTGTGTGTGTGTGTTGCATTATCATGACTGAGACGAGCGCAGAGCCAGTCCTCTGCAGCTGAGTAAAAGGATTTTTGGTAATGCTTTATATTAAGGTCCTTGTAATAACCATTAATTAACAAGTAATAAGGCCCTTGTGAGTCCTTATAAGATGCTTATTAACATTATTGTGTGTTTAGAAGCTTATATAAGTGTTAATAATGGCATTACAAACACCCATGACCCACCCATTATGTCCTTGTCATGCCTTTATTAATCTTATTTTGTTTGCTTATTGATATTAAAATGTACTTTATTGCTCATCTATTATAAGTTAACTATACTTTTTGCAACTACCGGATCTAAAGTGAGAACAATGCCTTATTACTTGTTAATTAATGGTTATTAAGGACCTCATTATAAAGCGTTACCGGATTATTTATCTTGTGCGTGAAATGTGGGTGGTACTCCTCACTTTCTTTGTCTGTTTTGGTATGACGGCATCACAGCTATGTCATTGTAGTCAAAGTTGCCATATGATGTTTTTAAGAAATAGGAAAAGAGACATTGTGGGTTAAGTAGGCTGCAACTTCTGGGTCTGAAAAGTGAAACAAGTGCGGAAGTACCTTAAACCTGCATTCTTTGTAATCAATTCTTTCCTGATTTATTAACACAATACCACTTTCCTAATGAGTTTACTGTCTCAATCACTAGTTTGTAGAGTTCTTCAATACATCAATATGTTCATTTAGTAATTGTGGTCCCATTTACAGTAAAATAGACAGTATAGCCAACAAGATCTCGAACCTAAATGACAGAACAGATCATTTGTCATGTGAGCGTTTGGAGCAGTCCAGTAGACAGTAATGAAAGCAATTCATTTTCTGCTCGACAAATTTACGGATGGAAGGGAAAAGGAATTCTTCTTTTCTTTCAATAAGGTTTTCTTAGGAATCACCAGCTGTGGACCAGTTGAACAGTCCTAAAAACAGAACCAGAGAGTAGATGTTATGCTTCTATAACAACAAGGTCATGAAGGTGTTATCAGTTATAACCACCCAACAAGATCTCCAACCTAAATGACAGAATAGAATGTTTGTCAGTACCACCCATAACAACACAAGAGCATTTAGTACAGCGGAGCGTTCCAAAAATAGCACACACGTCATTATACATACACGTACGGTTCGGGGTTGTTAAAAAGGCTGCAGTTTCTGTGAATTTAGGCTACAAAACCACTGACCTAGGTTTAGGGCAAAACACTTCCTGAGTAGAATAATGCGGTATTAAAGACAGTTTAAATAGTAAATAAATGTACGTCAATATTGGAAGTAGTTACAAGGGTGCCGTGAGCCACGTAAGTTAAGTAAAAGAAAACCTGATTCACAAAGCGTGAAACAGTCATGACATATATCATTTTGAGAGTCATTGACAAATTTTCCATTCTGAAGCTGTTTTTACAAAACATCTAAAGGCTAAAAATAGCTCCTTACTTCTTGATTTAGCGATAAATAATGGGCTGCTAAATTTTTGGTCTAAGAGTGTTTCACAAAGCACGAGCATTTAGTGCTACATACAGCTCCTAAATTTGTGAAAAGTTCGAAGTAGTCAAGAGGATTTCTAAGTCACTCAGAGAAAATCACAAACAATTATAAAATGCCTGCTGATTATTACACACTTACAGTACATCCAAAAAATGTTCACACATAATATCAGCAATTCCTCTCAGAACAACTATATTCGTTTGAGAATATTGTATCTTTGGACACTGTGAAGCCATGTGTTTGTGTGAGTTGGGTGTGAGTGTCTGTGTGTATGGTATAGCTGTGTGTTCCCATGACTGTGTGTGTTATATTGTGAGTGAGGTGACAAATATTTCTCACCAAGTGGACCATTTATCAAGGCCGGCTGCCCTTCTAGTTAATGAAGTCAGGGAGCCTCAGAGCACACAGAGCACTGCTCTCCCACCAACATGGACAAACAGGAAAAGCATGAGCGATCACACTGCTCTCTGCTAACCCCCCATACTTTCTGTCTTTTCGCCAATAGCAAAAGAGGCTCCTCAGCATCATTTAGAAGTGAAGAAGCAGCTGTGGCCCACACTGGCTATTCAGAGGCATTCAGATCCATTGGTTCATTTCAGATTCAATTCTGGGTCTTTCTGAGCTGAGTAATGGCAAAGAAATAAGCACTTCTCTGAAATATGCGTGACACATGGAGGAGAGGATTTGCAGGGTTTTGTTCAACAAAAGTCAAATATTTCAGAATAAAAAATGACCTTCTCCAACCACAAAAAATGATTGTATGAAAAGGAAAGAAAGTTATGAGTTGATATAAGGTTATGAGTCAGTATTGGGTTTTTAATTATCATAAGAACTTTTCATCCACAATTTCTTTTTGAACAACTCTTGAAGTGGAAGAAGTTAATTTAATTTGCAGGCAGGAGTGATTCCAATATTTAGGCTCTCGTTCAACACCACTCTCAATCAGCGCAACACTTATCATGACACTCCTCAGTCTTGTCATCGCCCGTTTGTCGTACACTTTCAGAGGTATCATTGCACTCTCTGAGTTGGGAGTGGGAACTCTCTGAGAGTTTCTATTTCATTGGTGCTGCCTTGCCCCATCCCCTTAACATGACCACGCCCCCTTTTGTGACTTGTCACCTGGTTGTTTGACAAAGACATAATCCCTTTCTTACCAGACTGGTTTCCCCTCAAAAACTTCAATATAAGTTGTTTGTACAGGCAGCAAAATACTACTCATATTTAAGCTTTAGACTGTAACCCACGAAATTACTCACGTAACCCTCGTAACTACTTCACTTCGGGCATTTACGTCCATTTATTTACTTTTTAAGCTGTCTTTTATAACGCCTAACCAGGACCTTTTTTACAATGGGTAAAAATGATCGCAGTTGTAAAATAAGGCTGCAGTTTCTGTGAATTTGGGCTACAAAACCACTGCCCTAGGTTTAGGTCAAATGACTTCCTGGAATGCGTTATAAAAGACAGTTTAAATGTACGTAAATGTTAGAAGTAGTAACGAGGGTGCCTAAAAGCCCAGTCATTAGCCCCTTTCATAGTGCAGTCCCGTAAATGTTCCGCTATATTGCCGTAAAGGTCTGTGCTAACAGGCTAACAGTTAGCTCTGCGTACAGTGTGTATGTGCTGCAGTTGTATGTGTTCACTTAGCAATCTCCGTTTATTTACAACAAGCACCGGACATTCTGTGAACAGTTAGTTTGTTTACGATCAGCAGCGGACACTACGTGTACGATTAGCATGCTGGTTTGTTTACAATAAGCGGCAGACACTGTGCACAGTTAGCGATGGTGCAGTGAACAATGACTCGATGACTGTCGGACCAGGTGGGAGGTATGTGTCAGACGTCAATCGCATTGTCAAATATCCCGCTTCACCCCGATGACCTGTTCATAATGATTCCAACAGTCCCACCAATTTTCCGCTTCTGTGACTACCTCTGGTGGTGGAAAATTGGTGTATGTATACATGTAATATCCGCCAATATTCTCTAGGGTTGAAATTTGGAATTTGTAAGTATTTCAATGAGTGCCCTATTAAGGGTTAGACTACATAATTTATCATTAAAACATAATTTAAAATAAATACACCCTGCGACTGTGAAATTCTTTAATAAGAATAAGCGCAGAGGCTATTAAATATTGTTGTCTTCTGCTATTTACCGTTATCTTGCTGGACACCGGAGCATCAGTGTCTCCTTCACCACCGGTGGTGCCCAAAGAAACATTTCCAATCAACGCTGCCGCACGCTCCTCTGTCTGAGACAGAATTATGACTAAATGTAAAGAGGTGAATAATATCTCTCCATCATAATCATAATAATGATAACAATATTTGGATATTATATAGATTATAAGGCTTTATATATCACGATGTATTTACTCAAACCTCGCCGGGAGTTCAATGGTCCGCTACTCTGCAGACGGCACCACTGATTTCCTTCCTTTTCACTTTTTATGCTTCCAAACAACACAACAAACTTTGTTGTGTTGCAGCTGTTAGACAGCTTTTCACTTTCTGCCTCTCAGAGATTCCTCTTCTTTTTGTATTAAAACTTACATCAAAACATTGTTTACCTCCTTCAACCAAAAAGCTGTGAAAACTGTGAAAAGTCCGTGCTCCAAATGTAAATATTCGGTGAACTTGTTTGAGTTTATAATTATAAGTACTTTTATTTCATAAACCTCCGTCGCGGAAGTATTTCTGTAATGTGTCTATTTCGCTCTTGTTATTTGTTATCCTGTTAAAGGTGCACTTTGCTAATAAAGCTGACTTTAGGGGGGAAAAAATCCTCCTTTTGGCCAAACTCTGTAGGCGAGCCATCTGAATCGGGTATATATCAGGGCGTGACATTTAAATGACGCTCGTTTCAAGCCGCCACATTTATCAACAGCCGATCATTCTTACGCTGTGATTGGAGAGATACGATCGTTTGATAAATCCTACGTGAACCCTGTCATAAGACGAAATATACGCTCAGATCTGCGCTCGTTTCTACGCTCGTTTGATAAATGAGGGCGATTGTGTTTGACCACCCATTCACTGTGGCACAATGCAAGAGATCATTATTTCATAATTCTTATTGATTAATCATCCAGACTAAAATGCCTGCAACCAATCTAATACCATGAATAGCTTAGTCAGAATCATTCAGATGGTCTTCCTCATGGATATATAAGGTTGGCTTTACTACAGACTTTTACACTGTCAATTTGATCTTTTTTCTTTTTCAATGTAATTTCAAGTGTTTTTTCTCTTTGCAATAGCTTTGCTGTAGCTAACTACTTCAGTAACTTGTAGCTCACTAAACAATTCTTTAAAAGTTGCTTTCCCATCACCAGTCAAAAAACCAAAATACTTGTTCATGAGTTGGTTTATGAAGTTCGAGTGAAAGACACAAACTGGCTTACTTAAATGAACCGGTCTTTTCATCACTATTAAACAAATTCAGCCAGTGATTTTTCTGAGCAGTTTTGTCATGATAGCTGTTGCAGGGAGACAGAAGCAGTTATCATGGTGTCAGTGATGAAGTGGCTGAGCTGAAGTGTTTGCGACCGACTGGATACGCTGTCACAACTCTGCATTCATCATCACATTGATGAGCTCCAGAGTCTAATATCTCACCGCCACTAATGTGTGTGGGAATGAAAAATAAGGATCAATTACATTGCTTTTCCACTTTGGAGTGAGTTGGCACTTTTCCTTTGCCAAATGTGCTGATTAAATGTTAATCACACCTGCCCTCATGCTCAGTGTGTCTCTGTTTGGTGTGAAAAATGGGATCCATCACAGTTGTGTTTTTATCTGATGGACATGTTACATATTATAACCATTTACACTGCAACTTAAATACTATTGACGTCCATTGCTATAAAAGTGTATCCTTTTACAGTATCATATTGTCATCTTCCTATAATGGCCTAATTTGCTGAGAAAAAATTATATTTTATTTGCCTAAATCATCTCCACAGGTGGCCACCTCTGGGAAAATCACCAGAAACACCTGAAAAAAGGACTTAGGTCATTGTTTTAACAGGGTGTCGATATTAAACTTACCCATCTATGTCCAGTAGCTGGTAATGACTTTAAGAGATTCTGTCAGAAGCCCAAGCAGAGAGATATATCTGATATGAACCGAAAACACATTTCAGAAACTGGAGTCTGGGACGCCTGGACATTGATCGATGACTTCTATGAGGCGAGACAGAGCGGATATAAAAAATTCAGTCTGGCAACAGAAATGTCATTAATGTGGCAAACGTCTGTGGGTAATCTCAACCTAATCGTTTTTTTCCCCACACGGCAGCATCAGTCATCATATCTACCCAAAGGCTCCTACTCTGCTTTCCAAACTAGATTTTTTCACTGATGTAGCAATCACTGCTTGTTGCATAAGCTTTCAAACATATTGGTTATGTAGCTAATTACATTAGAGCACAAATAGCCCATTTGATGTCTCTTTCTTTTTTTATAAAAGCTGCGGGGAAATTTGAGGGATAATTGTGTTTTTAATTCATGCTTGTTTCACTTAATGCAAAACACCATCATAAACAGAAATTTAGCTATGTAAGATCACAGCCATGTAGAATACAGTACAGGAAAAAATGCATTCAGGCCTGTGTAATTTCCCCGTTCTTTTTGGTATAGGTCAAATTTCCACTTGAGTGAGTCCTTCAATTGGGCTCAGAATCATTTGCCCGTGAAATACTATGTTCAAGGTGTACTCTGAGCGCCTGGGTCACAGGTTCAGTGGTATCTACCCTGACACTGAAAAGCTAATATGTGGAAGAGACTGAACTTCAAATTCAAAGAAACCATCTTTCATACTTTTTTCTCCTTCCCAGTATGTTTTAGGATTGATTAAAACACATTTTATTGATTACTTTTAAGGCCTTGTGGCCTTTTTGCTATAATCTTTGTGGCCTTTGGGTGGCTGTGGTTAAGTTGGTAGAGCTTGTCCAGTAACCGGAAGGTTGGTGGTTCGATCCCCGACCATGGCAGGGTTTGACAAGGTGCCCCAACTTTTTGGGAATCAGGGTTGAATAAAACATGTTCTGTATCTATGGGACATTGATATTTACAGCATCCGACATGTGTTTTGTCAAATTTGTTCCCCCGTCAAAAAGTGTCATACTTCCCTTATTTTAAAATGATGATAGATGTTACGGTTTAACATGCAACTGTGTTAAATGGTGACTCAGTTCAATGCGGCAGCTGTTAAAAACACAAAGGTGCCCATGTACAAGCCTTCAATTTGACATAAATTTCAAATAAATTTTAAACACATAGTGTGTTTCATATCAATGCCAACCACCGATGTAAGTTACTACGAGCAGCAATGGACGCATTCCACTGATATTCACCAGTTAAACAGGGTTGAACAACCTCAGATTTGAACTCAAAAGGTCGTTGGTTGGTATTTTAAGCTAACCTGTAAAAACACTTCACCTGAGCAAATGTGTCCAGTAGTTACATATGAAAGAATTTATAAGTGGCCGTACACGGAATTCAAAGCATCAATTGCCTGCACACGGCTCTAAACATGGTGGTGGCTGACCCAGCAGCTCTAGTAACAGTACCATCATACTAACTGTTGTGCATTTGTTTTTGTAAGATATCTTATTTACCTGTTCATGAGGATATGTGGAAGCAATCAACATAATAAAATGCATCATTTTATAATAGAACAACCTAGTCAAGAAGTACCAGAAATAGTGAAAATGAGAAAGCAGAGGCCGACAGAGAGACAAAGTTTGACCAGCGGGGATACCACTGTGACATGCTACAGTAAATGTTCCAGCACTATTCCCTTCTTGCAGTGCTATTAGCCCATCCATGTGTAAGCAGAGATTCAGACTGAAAATTGGAGCTGCGTTGGTGTTGGGGTGTTGTTCGGTGAGGAGAGACAGAGAAGAGAGAGGATGTGTTTCTTTTATCAACATAATTGGAACCATGTTGATACTGAACATATCAGGAAGATCTCTACTGCAATAAGCTTTTAGCAACTGAACCATAACAATATCACACTCACTGGCTTCAGCAGAGGAAATAAAGCCAAAAGCATAGCTTAAAACTCTTTGAAAGTTCAAGGTCTTTAATTGCCAGCATAAGGTAGAATATGACAAAAACAAGGCAAGCAGAGGTACCAAAACATACAAAAAATAGATAGTAGGAAAGTGAACAGATATCTCCCTCCTTCGGTAGAGGATTGGGAGGACAAACCTCTAGTGCCAAACTTTGACATACCAGTCAGTAAAGTCAAGGTTAGACATTTAAGGGGATAAAACATTAGAAAAAGTAATGTTTAAGAGGAGGGGGACTTTAATCAACGCTTTTGTAGCCTCAACCAAACCATACATGGAAGCTGTTTTGGTACAAAAGGAAAGTTCTTTCACTTGGAAAATGAAAATGCCTGTGAAGCTATACCAGGCAGTAATTATGTTGTAATTATTCAATACTTTTGAAAGGGTGGTAACCATGTTGGTAAAATCCTCTTAGAAGACATTGGTTTGAACAGGGCTTTGTGTCCGCTTACTGTAATTAAGTTAATCTTGGGTAACACACCCCCTTAACAAAACAGAGTCACAAAAAGACACCAAGGACTGGATACAACCAACCCATATAGTACACAGTGGCGACGGTGTGTACACGGTGTGTTGACATAGCATTTGTCTGATTAAAGTAAGTTCACATCTTCTGGCCGCCCTGGATATCTGTGCCAAATCCCAAGGCAAATCCCCACAAAGACAACTTGCATTAAAAAAAAAATGTCGTGCCCCAAAATGATGTGGTTCCTATTTTTAAGACTAAAATTAAATGTTAGGTTTGCATCAAGTTTGAATACCTTAGAAAAAGATTTGATATATTTTGCTACGGTATCAAGACAACACTGCTTCACAGTAGAAAATGTTTCTTGCTTCTCTATCTTGTGGAAGACGTTACATAAAATCGCAAAAAAAAAAAAAAAAAACGTTTTCATGTGGTTTTTTCTGCAGCAAAAGGAAACCATTGCTGTGGTCAAACTGTTTTTTTGCTTAGTGATTGAAATGAACTGGAAGTATATAAGTGACAGCTAAGAGCTGGTCAAATTCCCGAAATGTTAAGAAAATGTGCTTCAGTGCTTTCTTTCTTCAGGTGTTGATGGGTCAAACAAACAGAGGACTTTTGCCCAGTAGATCAGCGTTTGTGTCCAAAAACAAAAGTAAACAAAGGTTTTTGAAGTTATTTAACTCAACACAACTCAAGTCACTTGAGGTTGTTACTTCAGTAAGCGTGCTAATTTTGGAAGCGATCCTGTGGGTCGTATTTGAGGAACAATGTATGTGGTTGCAAGGTTTGGGACTTGTTGCCACTGTTGCATAATTACATAGCTTAGTGTAAGTGCAGCCAGGTTCTCTTAGCATCCTGGCTGTCTTTTCTTAAGGTTCAGGGCTCTGCTATAGGCTTTTTTAATGGAAGACATTTCAACGAAAATCAAAGCTGTAAATGACAAAATTATAAATGGCTGAATTATATTGAGCTTTTTCAGTTTCAGGGTCCTTTGTTGACATTGCATTTGTCAAATTAAAGTGAGTTCCCCTTCCTTTCTTGTTTGTTTTTCCCAATAGTGGATAAAAATGTACCTGTGTGTATGTCCTTAATGAGTCCCCCTCTGACAGAACACAAAGAAAAATAGAGCTTACTGCTTTTTAACTGCATGAAAAATGACATTTAACCACAGCAGGGACTCTGGCAGCCGTTATCAACAGTGCATTTTCGAAATTCACTCCTCCTGCTTGTCTCACAGCTTAATATCTGAGTCCCTCAATAACGCACAAACACCCAGCAAGAACGTCCGCTTCTAGCTGTGAACCTCCCTAGTCTCCGTCTACAACAACACTGGCTCATTCTAAAATTATGAAACCACCCTTCACTCTGTCCGGTTGCCACAGTAACTACAGAGTGGGTGGCATAACCATCAATGGAGCATTGGCGGATGTTGTATAGTACAACACATTGTATTCTCCCTGAAAAGGGGTCAGTGAGTATCTGTCATTAGTATCCCTGAAAAGGTTAATGCACTACCTTGTTAATTCTCCTCCCCAAGCGTCTGCTTTCTCCAGCATGCTTTTTATCTTCATTTAGTGACCTATTAAGCCATGAGATTTGAAGAAGGAGTTTTAATGTCACAGACAGTTGTCAATGGCTGCTCCGATTTCCTGATAATCTCAATTAAATATGACATATTTCTCCTTTCTCATTTATTCTGTCTATATACAAGGACATTTATTTTTATAATATGTTCTTCTGACAAAAAATACTTCTTGATTTTTCATTAGACTCTAAACTGAATAATGAAATACTAAACTGGGCCACAATGCAGACAAAGTTAATAGAAATGTTAGGGGAGGGAGGCTACTTCAGTTCAAGAACACAGAACACATCCCATCATTATTGCTCTGCTGTATTGTTCTTTTACTCTAATGGACCTGCTTTTAACATTTTCCCTTGAGTGCAGCATTTAAAACAATGTGAAAAGAAATGACAAACCAAACAGTAAAAGGCAAGTTAGAACCAGTGAAGTGATGAAGTAAAGTCATTACTTCAGCATTTCCATTTTCACACAACAAAAAGGTCTTTAAAAACTAAAACAATACCATGGGCTGCTACTGCACTTTATGGATGCTTTCTATTAAAAAAACATGTTTTTGTTTGTATTGGATGAAAAATGTGGTAACTCATAGTGAAGTTATGCATTCCCTCATCAGCATAATGTTAACTGCAGCGGATATCTGTGGAGCAAACAAGATCAAACAAACATTTTAAAACAAATGTGAAAAGGCCCAGTTTTATGCTGTTATGAATCCACATCAGTGCTTTAACATTTCTTCTTCTGTTTACTTTTCCAGTTCAAAGTCGGAAGGGAAAATATTGTCCTGGCATTAACCCCAACCAAATGGAATTGGTGGAACAATATCAGCTTTTCTTTCTTTTTAGGAAGACATTTATTGGTCATCAGTCCCTGCTTTGCTCTCCAGTCTGGCTGCTCTGTGTCTCAAAGCATCGCAACAACATGGCTGTGTCTGATCTTTTTATTGTTATCATTTTTTTTCGTTTTTTTACAGTGCATATAGTTGATGCCTCCGCTGTGCTGCTACCTTGCCGTGGTGGGGTTGCTTGTGTGCCTCTTTGACTCTAAAGGCTATACCAGTAGGGTTTTATACCCCCAGCAGGTTCAACCATGCTGGGCAGGTTTCTAGAGTAGAGGCCAGAACCAAAAGCAGCAACTGGCCCTCCAGGTGCCACACAATGTCATTTATTTTTCATAATTTCTTCGTTGTTTTGAAAAAATGCACTTTAGGGCAAATGCGATGATTTACAGTTAAAGTCAAGGGTTTAAGAGTCCAGATGGTTTTATTTCATATTTTATGTGCAACAGAGACTGAGAAATTTGACAATTCTTCTTATTTCCTTACTTTCTGATTTTTTATGATGTTTATATAGATTTCCTTTTAGACAAATGCAATTCTCGACAGTTAAAGCTAAGGGTTTAAGCTTTTTAGTTTTTCAGAAAAGCCTCAGGTTTTGGAAAGTTGTTTTGAAACACTGCTTAGGTTTTAGAGGGTGTTTTTAAGGAGAACTTAGCTCACTATGGGTTAGCCTGACCCAGACTGAATGCCATGATAAAGCATCAGTATCTGACTGTCCAACCAAAAATACATGAAAACTATTAAAAGGAAAATCTGCAAAAATAATTTGCATGAATTTCCTATAAATCAGTTCCATTGCATTACAAAGTATAATATTTAATATTATAATATTGTGGGGCTTTCTTTCTACCAAGGTAGATCTGTGTTGAGTGTGTTGGGAGCAGTCCAGTACGCAGTAATAATAGCAATTAATTTTCTGCTCGACAAATTTACAGATGGAAGGAAAAACTTGATTATGGGTTTCCCCTGGGCCTTATGAGTTTTGCCTTTGTGTCAGGAATTCTTCTTTTCTTTCACTGAGGTTTTCTTAGGATTCCCCAGCTGTGGACCTGTCGAACAGTCCTGAAAACAGAACCAAAGAGTTGTTGTTATGCTTCGATAACAGCGCTGTGGCTCATGAAGGTGTTATCAGTGCAGAGTATACACAGTAAATAGTTGTTTAAGAATGCAATTGTTTGGAATGCATCTGCAATACCTTTAAATGATAAAATTCATAATGGCTAAATTCCACTGAGCTGCTTCAGCTTCAGCATTGTGGTACTGAGCATGTTGTCACAGTAGGTGTGTTTTCATCGACAATTTTAGCTTGATGAAAACACCAAAATAAAAAACTTTACAAAATGTGCATACAAGTTTTTACACATGCTTGAGGTGGTTTTGGTCTTTTTTTCTAAAAATATTGCACAATGTGCTAAACGGGATTCTGAATAAGTTCTGACGTAGCAAACATTTAACTCATGACTGATCAGCTGTTTCTGCTCTGCTTGTCAAGATGAGCTGACATGAAAGAACAATTAGAAGTTACCCAATTGAATCTAAGCTGTAAAAATGGCCTTCTAACAATGTGTACACATGCCGAATACTGGTTTGATGCTGTTTAAAGTTTTGTTTGCTTGGCTAAAGGGATTTGAATCCAGTACAACTCATACTCAACCTGCTGATGGCCCCAAATCATTCCTTGTATGTGAAAACTTGGCCATAAAAACGTTTCTGATTCTGGAAAACATGCATGCCTGCACAAAATTTGACTAATTCATGTAACAGAGGCGGTCGAGAGGATGGCAATTACGTAGATATTAACAAGAGAATGTGATAACCTACAATAGATTTTATTTGTTACACTGTTGGTCACTGGACACTTGCATAAAAGCCCTGAGGCTTTTCACAATCAGTGAGATAATTTATTCAAGCAAGAAAACTCTCAGTAAATTAGCAAAAACTCCCATCGCGAGACATGAATATTAATGACTGATTATGGAGAAAATGTGGAAAAAGTTATTGTAAATTAATAAGGGTGACTTTGTGTGGCTCACAGTTCAGAAGGTTAATCGGGTTCTAATTTATTTTTTGCGCCCATAATTAACAACCAAATTTCTGTGTGAAGATCTGCCATCAGCAGTCCCACCCAGTGACCCACTTGGTCTTCCCCGATGTGTGACTTAACAGGAGAACCGCAGGCAGCTGGAAGCAACACTTGTCATCAAATTGACTGTCCTTATTTTTATAGTTTATATTTCAGTGTCTGCAGTCCCTCTGTACACAATTCATTTTGTTTCATTTGTGTCTCCTCCAGTACTTTAAGGCATTGTGAGTGAGAGCGAAAATATTTAATAAAAGGAATAACCAATGAGTACAACAAATGCATCTCAATGATGTATGAATTGCTTGTTTTCCTTGAATAATTCAGTTAGCTGTGTGGCCTTTGTGAATTTTGGAATAGCCTGGGCCGTGGCAAGCCATTTAAATGTGTGCAGGAGGACATGAAAAGCATCAAAGCAGCTTTTCTCTCCTGTACATGGAGTGTACATACAAACTCAAAAATGCTAATCAAATTCCAAGGCTTCACGATCAGTTTACTTTCCTGTCTCCACCCATAACAGAATGCAGTGAAATGGGCAGTGAGAGCCATACAACGAGGGTAAGGTGCTGGGAATACCAATCACAGCCCTGCACAACTGATTACATCCAGTGATATTGGAGTGGATATACAGTTTGCTGTGGCATCAGCAATGATGCAGGCATTGGAGCGGACCATGTGGTGGAGAGGGAGCTTCGCCTTCCGGCAAAGCTCTCGATTTACCAGTCCACCTACTTTCTGACCCTTCTGTATGGTCATGACCTTTGGTTAGTGACCGAAAGAATGAGATCAATGATACAAGTGGCTGAAATGAGATACCTTGATAGAGTGGAGTGGCTCAGCAGAGGGTGAGGAGCATTCAGAGGGAGCTCAGAGTAAAGTCGCTGCTCCTTGATCCTGATCAGGACGCCTGCCGGATGCCTCCCATTAGAGGTTTTCAGGGCACGTCCAACCAGTAAGAGTCCCCAAGGTAGACCCAGAACATGCTGGACAGATTATAGATATTTTCTATATCTGGCCTGGGAGCACCTCGGGGTCCCCCTAGAGGAGCTGGAAAACATTGCTGAGAAGAGGGACTTCTGGCATACCTTGCTGAACCTGCTGTCCCCATTACCCAGACCCAGGTAAGCTGTGGTACCGAAGTCCTGCCCATGTGCCCACCTGACCAATCGCGAGGTCAATTCATGGTGGAAGGTCAGTTCACTATCTTATCTCGCCAAACACATCGATAAATGTGACGGCTGAAAACGATCATTATTTAAATATTACACCCTAATGTATACACTGTTTAGAGGCCTCGCCCCTAGAGTTTATGACATTGAAAAACGCAATAAGGCTGAAAAGAGGAATTTCTCAGAGGTAGAAAGTGAAATGCTGACATCCCAGGTGCAACAGAACCAACTGGTTTTGTTTGGCAGCCTGAGAAGTGGCATTAAAGTGAGTCTAAAAAATTCAGTGTGGAACAGCAGTGTAGAAGTGGACAATCAAACCCCAGTGAGGTTATAATATTTAATGTATACATTTGTGATATGTATAGCCAAAAAGCCTATATAATATGCTATTAATATCATTATAATGGAGAGATATTAATATTAGTACATATAAATAACTTACATCACAATGTTTTACACAAGGTGAAGACACAATGGTCAGACTTAAAACTGGCCACCTGGTTGCAGCCCTTAGGATACAGCAACACTTAAGTTGTCCACTGCCCCAGACAGAGGAGCGTATGTCAGCGCTTTTTAGAAATGCTTCCATTTCAGGCATAGCCAGTGGTAGAGGAGACACTGATGCACCACTGATGTCCGAGACAGAAATTGTAAAGCATATTATAGCCTAGGCTAGTAGCTTGTAGCCTCTAATTTAACGGTTGCAGGGTTTCTTTTTTATGTTTAAATGATAGTTTAAATGATGGTATGATGCTTTTGGTTTATCACTATTTAAAAAGGCATCGCTTATGGATACCAATGCAATAGTCAAATAACAATTCTCCAACTCAGACATGTGGACTTGTTCCGCAACTCAAGCTTACAGACACGAGCTGAGACACGACGAAAGACTTGATTGTAACCTCTGCTCACGTCCAAACTGATAAATGCCAAGCCTTGCATAGAAATAACGTTCATTTCGTAGATTAGGGCCAATGTGTTTTGGTTTCTTTTCAAGAAAACTTGATGTACTTGATCAGATCTATAATTTACTATTGAATACAGTGGTTTTAGTTTAAACTGGGCAACAGATAGAGAGAGAGGAGCCTTCATCACATCAAAGTTAACTGAATAGCTAATATCCAATTTCAGTCAAAAGGCTGATACAAACCTGATATGTTGCCCTGTCCCTTAGTGTGTGCTTGACAATGTTTGTGTGTACATGTATGTACATGCATACATATGCATGTTCTCAAACAGCCCTTTTGAGGCTCTACAATATCTCTTGTTGGCTCTCTCCCAGCTGATTGACACTTGTGCCTCCAAGTGACCATCTGCTCCTTGTTTATTCAGACTGAATCGCAGCTGCTATAAGGGGCTGTAAATCAGGTAAATTGTTGAAGGGAGCAGTCTGTGTTGAGGCCCGAGGCGCATCTGTGTTCTGGCAAGATGGATGCTGCTTCATCAGATTGTGTATGTGTACGCAGATGTGGGAAGAACCACATTACAATGTAACACAAATGAGTGTAAAAGCAGTGTTTTTTAGGAACTGGTTCACATCCATTTTTTTTAAAGTTGCCGTTTACTCTTTACTTGAGTATTTTTGTGCCAGTAATATACTTTTAACTTTGGTACATTTGCCTATAATAATGCATTTTGCTACATTAACCAAAATGGGCTGTCATCAGAGCTGTGTGAGTGCGGTTATGCAGGAAAGCTTTAACCAGTGACTGTTGTGGTACAAAAAGACATGTCAGCTATTAGTGAGCTGGTCAGATGCATTTCAATTTAATGGTTAGATTAGCCAAATCCAGTAACTGCACTCTGCCACTGGTGGCCATGTTGGAAATCAACATTCATTGCCATTTCATAAATATTCTCATTTTCCATTAATTAAATATTAAAAAACATAATTAGTCTGCAGAACGAATGAAGGCTACACACTGGTTAAATCTCAAGTCAGATGACCACTGGATTCTGTCACCGCCGGCTTGGACTGTTAAAGACTTTAGACCCAGATTATGGATCCAAGACTTGAATTGGATTCATATAAAATGACTTGTGAAGCTCTCTGGCTCGCGCACAGTAAACAATATTAAAACAACCTTGTGACTTGTACTTTGAGTATATTCCTGACCAAGTACTTTAATACTTCGTAAGTAAGTAGGTTTGTCAGATGACTATTTTTGACTTTTTTCTTACAGGCTTTACAGACTTTTACTTCAGTTTAGATGTTCAGTATTCCACCCACTGTGTGTGTGTGTGTGTGTGTGTGTGTGTGTGTGTGTGTGTGTGTGTGTGTGTGTGTGTGCAGACATGCATGCAACCCAGTAGGTACTGTGCAAAATCATTTCAAATCCCCCATTATAATATAATAAATGCCAAGGTCTCCTCCTATCGATCTCTGCTTCTTGCACATTAATTTGGAAACCTGTCAACAAAGTTGTGGCAAATCAATTTATGATGCTAACTGAGTCTGAGCAGCAAGGTACCTGCACATTAAAACATGATTCCCATTCTTGATTATGCCATCCAATGTTAGTCTGTAGGCATATTTATGGTGACACATACAGCACATGATGGGGTATTATAGTTGATTTACTGATGAATAATGCATTAGGAGACAATGGGGCACACCATTTATGAAACACCACCTATGGTTGTCATAAAGATAAACTCCTATGCAATATGCACTCACTTTCTTTTTGTCTAATGTTAAAGTCTTCTCTTACAACACAGCAATTGTAGATGGAAAAGGTGTATTTTGGCACTCTGGTGTTTCTCATTTGTCACTGCTACTGTTAAACTCCAGGAGTGGAACGAAATGAAGTCTAATAGGTTAAAGCTGCTGGAGATTTGAAGCTCAGGTTTAAAAATGTATCAGTGTGACATTCCTCATGGATTTTTCAATCTTGGTCCTGCCTGATCCAGACAGGTTTTACATTTGTCTGTCCATGTCTAATGCCTTTTGTGAGAGGGGAATTAAATAATATCTCTGTTAATTCTACAAGATAACATGCATGTGCCAAGATTATCATCCACAAACAAAACCGTGATGTAGATCTTAAGCCACATACAAGCTTTGGCAGTCTTGAGTACACAGGCTGAGAGAACGATCCCTTTCTCATACGTAGTTCAGTTGCCCGCTACAACTTCACTCACAAACCAACATTTTCAAAAGTCGCCTGGTGGGATTTGTCGGTTGTTGCATGTGTCACACGGATTGGGATGTAACCAGCTTGTTTACGCTAAGAGGAGGATGGAGCCCGCCACGGCCAGCTGCTTTTCACCACTTGAGCTGATCCGCCCCCGTTCGCCTCTCTTGTTACTCATTTCCCTCTGCTGCTGATAACACACTCTCTTGATCCTCCTCTGCTGCTCTCATTCTACATTCCCAGCCGTGATTTTAAAAAAAGGGAAGTAAATGTCAGTAGCCTTACTGTCACTGATGGTGGATTGCAGTGGTGTATGCATGAGGGCCTTTTAGCAGGTGTATCTTCCAATTCTTGAACCGCACTTGACTCGTCAAGGCAATCACAATGCCATACTTTCCATACAGGAGTGCAGTTGCCAGCCTGTATCAAATTCAAGCAGCAGCATGCTGGATTAATTCTTGACACATCTGCTTGTGTTTACTCATTCCAAAACCTTCAGTGGCTTCACTCAAATCCCACTGCATTTTCTGATGGCTTGAACATACGATACATTCTATTTGTGATTTGTGATATAGTTTCTTTGTAGACGTTTTATAACACAGAATGGCACAGATAACTAATAGATAACCCGGGCGCCGAAATGTGCTGCCCACTGCTCCTTGCATGGTGTGTTCACTTGTGTGTAAAAAAAGATGGGTTAAATGCAGAGGTTGAATTTCCCCATTGTGGGATTAACGATAAAGTAATTAATCTTAATTCTAAAACATCATTTTTCTGCATTTTAAGCGTGACTTCTGCTGGAAAACAAACTTTTACTACCAACCTCTTTACGTTGTTGCTTGGCAATTGTCGATAAAGTTTTGTGTTGAAATTCAAATTTATTTGCAAATGTCAGTAGCACTAGTAGTCTGCAGAGGCCGATCGGACGCACAGTGAGGACACTCAGGTTGTTGCTGATGATTGGAGCATACAGTGTGAGCACATAAACTATGGGACTTACCTTTAAATCGCAGTTGATTTATTCATACAGAACAAGTTAAGAATGTGTCGTTATTTTAAAAATGTTAGCATTGGGAAATTGAACTATTCTGCTGGTTTAGGCACCAAAACTACTTGTTTAAGGTTAGGGTATAGATCATGGTTTGTGTTAGAATGACTACTTCTAGGCTGTGCATAACTACTGGACGCAGTTACATCTGTGATGTAGAACATATGCACACAGAAGTTAACTTGCATGTTAACTTAAAATAACAATATTGATTTTTTTTGGGACACAAACATTGATGTCAAAGTCAAAGTCTGGGGTTTGTCGGCTCATCCACCACCCCTCATGCCCGCCCTAAACTGGCCATTATTACTACTACTTACGAAAAGTGAATGAATATGATTGGGCATGAAGAGGAGTCTTTTTAAAAATCCTTATGAAGGTGTGGCTGGTTACAAAAAGTTTCAAAAACGATTATTTGAATGAGTCTATGCACAGTGATAAAACCACAATATCCTATTAGAATTACCTGTTAAACACCAACCTCATCTACTATGAACAACATACTATAAATTGCTGGCATTCAGCTACTGCTATACAACTCTCTGAGGTTCACCCATTTGTACATAAACAATGAAATGTTGTTGTTATTATTACAGAGCTCTTTATTTTTATAATCCTAACGAAAGCCATCAGAAAAGCGATAAGGTCAGCGCCGAGCACATTTCTGTCGACACTGTTGCCTTAACGGTGACAGCTCCTGCTGATGAGGGGAGCGTCAAGAGGCTGATCAGAGCTACAGCAGCCTCCCTGTGCGTGGCCTGCCCTCCATTAACATTTTATTCTGTCATGCACTATTGTGATAAGCCCACGTCTTCTCACGCTCGGGTGAAAGAGGCTGACAGCTCATTTCCAGCAAAAATGGCAAACGCCTGTTAATGTGTACGCATTAGCGAAACTGAGAGAGCAAACAGGTGAACTATGTGTAGCTGCGTATGGGCTGCCTGTCATGTGAAATGTAAATGTCAAATTTCTTTTGAAAGCATTTCCTGAAGATGTGGAGGCTTTCTACGTAATGGATGCTACAGTAATGGCAGATAGCAGTGAAAGGCTTTTGAAACTTCTTTCACATACTGGGCTGTGCTTTGGAGTACCCTGTACGTGGTGGTTGAAGTGAGCTATTATATTGATATTTCTATGAAAAAATCTTTTCTTTATGGCTGTTCACATATTGACCAGAGACTTTAAAGTTACTCTGAGCTTTGGGGACAGGAACACTTGACCATTGTCTGCTGTCCACATCCCAGCATGTTGAGGTCTATATTTTTCTGTCGGAACCAGCAAGACACCAAGCTCCCTGGGTCTTAGCAGTGGCTGACATTTTTTCTTGTCATGCCATCCAGTTTGGCCCTAACTGAGACTGAACAGACAGCCGCCCCCCTACTGAATCTTACCATAGTCCACAGCTGGAGAGTCTCACTTGCAGGGCTGGCACTGTGTTACATCTTTATAGCGGATTAAATAACTGCTGTGAAAGTATGTCCTGCTATGTTTAGTCTTCACACACTGCACTGGGCTGTTATTTAGTTTCCTTTTCAACCTTTATAGAATTACTTATTTTTTTTTTTTAATTCAGCCTTAGTCACAGTTTCACACAGCAGGAAAAATGCTTAAAAGTGTTCACTTCTATGTTCTAGAAGGTTTGGTCATACAATACACTGTACATTGGACGTAGTCACCGCGACATCACCCATTGGTTTGTTGACTGCCCGTTTGAAGCATCAAGTTCAGCGTTACGGCTGTCGACATCTTGCTTTATTTCTGTTCCCATGTTTGTTTTTTTATACCGGGAGAGACCATACTTGGACTGGGGAAGCACAAGGCCGAGTATATCTAAAAATAGAATGTTAACGCTAAAACAAAATGTCCGTTACTTCTAAATTGAACAGCCACCTCCTTGGAGTGTCTTTTAGTACATCTGAACAAGACATTTTGGAATGAACAAAATTTTCAAATAAACTTTCATGAACTCAAAACACATGGTTTAAGGGTCAAAGATCTGAGACAAAAACACAGACATCAACAAACAGGTTCACAGCTCTTTAGATGTACACATTGCAGAGGATATGCCTTGTTTTACTTTACTCCTATCCTGATTGACAGCTTGTTGTGTTGCTGTCAAATGAAAGGTAGCCATAGCCAAATCATGAACTTCTTTATCCTCTATTTTCTTCTAAATGGGACCATTATTTACATCATATTGTATTCGAGAAGACTTGAAACTAGCGATTAAGAGCATATTATGTACTCTCTCAGAATTTTTTCGGAGGTAATAAATCAAGTGAGAAGTCTGCTCATTTTGTATTGAGATAGATAGGACCGGAGTTCTTTTGCAACCGCATTTAGCGACCCCTGTTGGATTTTTAAAAGAATGCAGGCTTAAGGCACTCTGGGTTTGCTTCACTGCTCAGACTGGAAGGTTGCTGCCAGGGTAGTACTAGCTTTTAGAATTGGCAAAATTTTGCAAAACAATCTAAGTATTTTCAATTTAATTGTTAGCCTGGTAAGACCATCCTATCTTACCCCGGGATTCCACTGGATGCGTAACAACTCCGAAAGGGGTCCGTCCGCAACGGCAGCGTATCTCCGCAGTCCGTCAACACCCACCGGATCCGTCAGTGTCGGAGCTGTTGCGGACAGCGTTGTCCCGAGGACGCACGAGATCTCGCGAATTCACGCCTAATCAATTGATATAACTGGAAGATAATCAACATCTCCTCGTTAATGACCGGAGACAAATCCAGCGACTCCGTCTTAACGGGCGCTAACGAGGTCGGCCGGCTTGTTAACAAGAGCCTCTTGACAAAAATAGAAGCTCTGCGCAAATGTTGCGAGGGCTGTCGGATGGCCATGCGTCGTCAAACTCATTACACAGCAGATCTGCAGTCGGTGGAATCTCACACATTGCCGTTACGCATCCAGTGGAATCCAGGGGTCATGCGCTCCACATTTGCGTTTGCTCAATGTGATAGTCTGGACTTTTACCCATTCAACCTCATTTCAAGAAATTAAGATGTACCCAGGCCAATCAGAGACTGCGCCATAGTTGACAAGTAAACGACCAATCAGGGACCATGTTGTAGACGATGGTGACTCCCAACGTAACCAGCACTAATGGAAGTGTTAGTACAGAAAAAGCAGCCATAACTGCAGTTATTGCTGAAATAGATGCAATAACAATTGTCATAAACTGTGAGAGTTTGCACTCAGAGAGTTTGTCAGAGGCAGAGATGTTTTCACAGTTCTACCAGCTGGATTTGGCATAGTTTGTCCTACAATGCTCACGTTTATCCATGGTGTTTATCCTGTGTAGTGATATTTTTTATTGCTATGTGGGTGAAGGTATGAGCCACCCTCCTCCATCTTTGCCTTTGCCACCTAGGAATAAAACTCCCATATATCCACTGAACAGTGCAAAGTGATCACGTCACATGTTTTGGTGCACTGATTGGCTGAAGGAGTTTGTCTGTTATGGCAAGTACTCCCGCCCAGCTCTCGTCTAATGAAAGCGTCTGGAATGGTGGGAAAACCAGACTATCACATAGAGAAAACAGAAATGTGGAGCTCACATGGTAGGAAGGATCTTACCAGGCTATACATTTGCTTGCTTACTTGGAACTAATTATTCATTTTATTTTTTTACTTTTGCAGAACAAACCATGTTAAACTAAATATTAATCAGAGCAGAGTACATTTACATACTTTAAAATCTGTTTCGAGGGAGATCAAGAATGTAAATTATAGAGAGCAATGAATGTAGTCTCTTCTCTCTACAGATGCCTGGGTGGCAATGCATTGATTTTTTCAGCAGGCTTATTATTTTTTTCAACTTAATACAATTACATGTAGGTAATTTATTTTAATAAGTCATTATTTTGTGAATAATTAAATCATGTAACGAGGTGACATGTAATTATGTGGACCCCTAATCACTGTGACTGGCATGTATACAAAACAGAACTGTTCTGTTTCACCATCGCCGGGGCTGAAAACATTATGAAAAGGAAGGAGCTTTTTTTCCACATGTGAATCATCAGGCTGAATCTATAATGAATCTGTGATATTACGGACAGAAACTTGCCTAGAATAAAGCTGAGCCTATTCAAACTTCTGAAGTGAAGAGCTTTGAAAGTCGGATCACTCTGTCTAAGCCTGGTAATTGATTTTCTGTCTGCTATCTCTAAAGTCCTCTCGCTCTCTCTACCTCTGTCCCTAATATCTGTCTCTTTTATTCTGTCTCTCTTTGGCTACTTATCCCCCTTCTGTCTGTGCTCACCACCTCACTCAGCCATCCAGCGGGCCTGTCCTCATTAATCAGGCGTGTAGGCAGCATGAAGAACAAGGGTATGTTAATATTCTCTGTCAGGAGCCTGCTGTATGGCGCTCATGCTTGCTTGCGTGCTTACTCGTCTTTCTACCTGCTAGCCTCCCCGCCTGGATGTCTGGCTCCCCTCCTGTCGGCCAGTCTGCCTGTAGGTGGCCATGCACCAGCAGGGTTTAATGAGCCTTAAAGGACAGAGGTTTTGACACGGAGCTTTGCTGTCCATTTTCGTCAGATCTACAAACATAAATGCAGCCCTTCTCTGGGCTCCTGGCTCGATTGCTCATACTGTCTGTAGAATGGAACAGTATGATCTTAACCTTGGGCTTGTCTCTTCACTAATCACAAGTGACAGGCTCATCAAATTGACAATCTATAATGTGTCACATGTAATCAATGAACTGATGAAGTGTGGAATACGGTTTATGAGGTGCCTATGGGCTGCAGGATGGGAAAGGTTTGACATCCTCCTTTGGAACAATGCAAGCAGACAGTCTCAGCTCTCCCAAAGAAGCACACATGAACCCAAAATAACTCACCTCACCCTTCAGGCACCACTAGAGCCACTGAGGGGAATGGATGGGTGAGGTAAGTGTGAGCTGCTCTGGGCATTAAGACTCAGGTGGAGTGCGGAGAGTAAACCTGAGAGGTTTTTTTCCCGCCATCCTGGCTGTCAAACCAGATCACACCTTTATTTGCTGGTCTCTGGATTAAAACAGAGTGGCATTGCCGCCTGAGTTTATTTTTTCCTCTCCTTTTTCCTCTTTAAGTGTGTTACATCCACCTCTTGTTACATGCATTTTCAATTTGTCCATTAAAAATGCTGACATTTCGGGAAAAGTCTTTTTCAGTCCCGCTGAGGTGGAAGACTTGATATTATCAATAAAAGCAAAGAAAGTGAAACACATTTAGAAGATAAATGATAACATGAAGCATGTGGAGTGCTTCATCATCTTGTTGCGACATCTTTCTCTCTAATGGTGTAATGTTTTTGTTGATGAACCAACACAAGCATTCATTTTGCATTTTCTTGTTAATTTGGCTACTGAGAAGAAGATCATCAGATCATAGAAACAACTTAACACATTCTGACAACATTAGAACCCTTGCTACCTTACAATCTAAACCACAGAGCGATATAGCATTAAGTTTGAAGTTGTCTTAGGCGGAATCTAATTTTTACAACTGTACACATTCTGAATTCAAGTTTCTCTCTTTCACTGAAATAAAACTCAATGAAAACGCATCATTTAAATCTGAAAGATACAAAATAAAACTCACCAAATACGTATTGGTTAGTCTTTCCACTGTTCTTACAACCACCATCTCTGTTTGGTCAAAATAAATCCCTAATTCACCAGGTGAGATGTGAAAACATGCTGGATCTACATGCTGCTGCTGCATCGGCTCTCTGTCATTCCTCAGGGGCACTCATTAAAGTTGGAAAATATTTGACAAAAAAATGCCCTAAAACAGCTTATTTTGTGTCGTTTGGATTACTTTTATAATCAGGACAAAATCCCAAATACAGACAGAGGCGTTTTACTTCTTTACTATTTCTGTAACAGTAAGGTACTGCTCATTGTACCGACATCTAATTGATCCGATAGATTTTTTTGGTCCAATAGTCCAAAATGAAATGCTGGAGCCGAGCGACTGCTTCTTATTTGTTGTGATCTGAGTTTTCATACCACAGAAAAATATATTAATCACCTGGGAAAATTTTAATCAGAAAATAGTTTTAAAATCGTGAAAAAATTGCTCTCTGCTCTGAAATATTGGTGCCATGTCCGATGAAGGCGCTGACACCTGATGTCTGACATCCAACTTTCTGCTGCTGTCACACTTGCTCTCTGTCCCTCTCAAAATGTTCATGCCAAACAAATGACAGAGAATTTATCTTGTGTTTCTCTTTTGGTGTTCTGCAGTGAGTAGTGAATGAGTGTAGTGAGATCTGCCCTTATGTCTGGTCCCTGTGCGCCACTGTTGGAACCGCTGGTCCTCGCAACCACCGGTAGACAGTAGCAGTTTATTTTAATGCTCATAAAATGCTGTAGAATTGGTGCGTATGTAGGATATTACTTCACACATTGTAATCTTATGTCGCTATGACCGCAGACCCAAGTTATCAGCAATGCACTGGTGGTAAAGACACTTATATAGTGTTGGGGGAGAAGTTATAAGCTCCAGTGCATCATCGAGCCATGATTTTAGACACTCCCAAAAAATCAGAAATGGGGAAAAAACTCTAACTCCAAAATTCAGTCATAGATAAGTCTTTGCAAACAAATATATTTTCAAACAAATCTCTGATTTTACTTTCCCTGGGACTTTAAACAATTATATGTCGCTTTGCTTAAGGAATGGTTAGGTTTAGCCACAATTATGACTTGGTTAGAGAAAGATTTATTGTTGAGCCGTCAGACCAATGGGACGAAGAAACAACGGCATGACACCGTAACCTTACCTTCACCTCTTGCCATTGCCATCTTTCTCAGCCCAGCTGACTGTTCCACCACTGGAACAGTTACACCCCCTTAATACAGCATCTTCATATCAGTTTAATGGAAAGAGCAGCGTCTGTATTCTTGAAAGTGTTAATAATCATACCACTGGGATTTTTATACCCTGGTACACCGTAAGGTATATGACCCAAGCCTACTTTGTTGTGCTTTTAGAGTACAAAGTTTGCACTTATCTGCTGATTCTAATGCAGAGCTGTTCAGGGCTCTCAAGAGAAGACAACGTCTGCAATCGCAACAGGAAATGTTGAATCTAAGAGGTTTCTGTATTAAGCCGCAGGTAGCTTTTAGGTGAGTGTTTTTTGAAAGCTCTCATGCTGATGCATTGTATGACGATAGCAGATCTACAAGCCAACAGCCTCCATCCATGCAGCTATAACTCGTGTCTATGAATGGACATCAACCCTCAAATTTTGCACAAAGGTTCAAAAATAGATTTTCTGGCTATCCAACCTGTAGTATCAAGGCTCTTTCACTGCTGCAGTGATGGTTATCATTTGAACAATATCAGTTTGGACTGCCTGCCTAATAAGCAAAAAACAAAACAATATAACAATCTAACCATGGAAAATGAAACTTCAGTAAAAAGACAGCTGAAGAAATCCAAGCTGTCAATCATCTCCACCTGCTGCTAAGCTGCACTACCTGCACTGACTACCAACCACTGTTATGTCTCCTTCATATCTGATGTATCTGCATGAAAAATGAAAAACCTGTGTGCCAAAAAAAAAGTGACATGTTGACTCAGATGATGTTCCAGATATTAACACATTAATACATACTGTAGATAAGCATTAAAGAACAATTCATCTAAATCAATTTGTTTCATTAAACTGAATATTAAACTGAGTGTACATTTGTTTCGATTCATTCTTAAAGCACATGTGCTGTGTTCAGTGAAATGTTCAACACCCAGCTCTATTGCTTTTTTAGACACACATGTATGTTTGTGTATGCACATGTGTGCATTATACTAATGTATGTCAAGAGCAGGCGTGAGTGTGTAGCGGGGGACAAACATAAAAAGAATCTCAGCTTGTACTCGTTTGTTTTGTGCACATATAAAGCACGGGTACAAGAGCACTCTATCAGTTATGAGGACCACAGCACCGCTTTTATTTCCATGAAATACTATATATAAAACATATTGTACAGTTCACTCAAAAGACTACTTGTCAATACATACCTTTTTTATTTATAAATGGGTTTTTTAATTTTACATTCAATTATGCATTAGTGAAAATCAAAATCAGGTTACCTGTGATGCTTGTGAAACTGTTGTTTTAGGTTGTGGTGTCTTACATTTTATGTGTTACATACCAAAAATTGTTTTATTGAGCCTCATGCATGAATAGTGTGTATGCACAGCTTTCTTAAACTGTGGGTGTGAGTAATTTAAGAACTTTAGTTGTATCCATCAATACGCTGGACCATATTTAAGCCGATATGCCAAAACAGACACATTTTGTGCTGTAAAATATTATTAATAATGATGGAAAAGCAATTAACTTTAAAAGAACACAAGAAAAAAGCTCAGCATTTTTTTAAATTAATTTAATAATTTCAAAAGTTCACACAGGATAATGAAGTGGAAGCTGAAAGAACACCAATATGCCCACACACACGGGTCCTAGTGGCAGTGTAGGGGTATCTGGTTGCAGATAATTGCCTCCAGCAGGGGGCACCCTGGATGTAATGGGTGTCTGCTTATTTAGATCAATTTTGCTATCAGAAATTGACTAAATTAATATTCATACTTTAAATAAATTAAAGTTACTGTCGGGGCACCACCTCTTTACTGAAGATAGCAAATCATAGTAAATCAGTCTCATGAAGTTAACGAATCCAAGTTTTAATTTAGGTGAACCAAAAACTGATGTGCACTGGCTCCGTGGTGGAGTGATATAGTGTACAGAAAAGTCAATGACAGGTGGCAAAGTTTTATACACTTTTATTGTGTTTTGCACAATATTGCAATGCACCACACAGTGCCTCCTCCACACTTGACACCACCTGAAGACAGCTGATGTTTTTTGGGGTTGAAACCTGACAGCAACTTTTACAACACTTCAGGTGTATGAATGAAGAATGGTGATTCATGAATGATTACTCCAGACAGAAAAAATGGAACGGAATGTGATTTATTTCTTCTTTTTCAAAGCCTCTTATTTCTTTGAGGGTGTTCATTTTTGATTATTTACTTGCAAAATGTCAGTGGCTTGTGTGTTTGTGGTTTTCATGGCTCTTACACCTGCTGCCCTTAATATAAAATCAAATGTGATTCATCAACATACTCAGGTGTGTAAGAACAGACTTTGCTGTCAAGGCACATTTCTTGAATCTCACATAGGATTATCTTATGTTGGTGTTTTGGCTGCTTTTTGCAATAACAAATATAAGAGGAAAATAAACAGGACTGAACGGGACCGAGCCGAGTGGAGCCGTCGGGGGAGGCCACGTCGTACCAAATGGCGTGTCTCCTGTGCTCGGGGTAGGTGTAAAACATGGCCGACATCCTGTACGTTTTAGGGTATGGGTTCTTGAGACTTTTTGGTGCGTCTTCCCATGATACATGTATGTACCAAATTTCGTGTCTCTACGACATTCCTGGGACCACTAGTATATGTAAATTTCAGCGGAGATTTATGTATATACCAAAAATGAGGAGTTTTTGAATATGATAAAGACCCCAAAAAGGCGATTCCAATTCCAGAAGACAAAGAATAATAATAAACGGACCAATTTCAATAGGGTCCTCGCACCTCGGTGCTCGGTCCCTAATACCATAAAAGAAAAATAATTTGACTTCTTGAAACTACACCATTAAAGAAAGCAGCAGAGGGCAAACAGACATTTCTGTTGCTGGTGCCCTCAAGTGAAGTTGATGATAAAGCAATAAGCAAACCAAGACTTATTCATTGCAGCTTCAGTTTGGCTCTGTGGTTTTACCCTTTTTACTGATTACTATGGCATCAAGTAACTTTTTTGTCATAAAAGCCAATTAGGCAATGTTGCCTCCCAGGACTCCCCCCTGATGCTTAAAAAGTGCCAGTGCAGCGGAGTTGACAGGCAACTCCGCTGGGAAGCTGGAACAGGGAGAGGAGCAGCGATGCAGTGGCTGAATCCTTAAATTGAAAGGATTGCGTTTTGCTAGTCTGAAAAGCTCTTAATCATTTTCGATGGAGTTTGGTAAAAAGGCTTGAATGCTTCATTTATCAAACAGAGAACTTTCCCCTGTCGATGTCTTGCGGCAAGATATTAACATAAAAATCTCAGATGGTAAATCACAAACTGAGGAAGATGACAAGATGAGGACATGAAGTGATTTAATCATCCTTACCCTTTAATTCACCTCAGGGATCATTGAGGAAGGGTCTTCATTTATACAGCATCAAATGAGAAATGGGAAACAAAATCAAGTAGTGTGAAATAGTTGCCATAGCACAGGATAACGCAGGATTGAAAAAACTAATGTAAATACACTGAAGAAAGAATATATCAGATTAAGTCAAAGAGCTGAAAAAACACAAGAAATTTCTAGCCATGTCCCATAACTCAGGAGATGGCAATTTGGGTCTGTTGGCCCACCACTTTGGTCATTTGGACATTTGTCCAAAGTTTGCTACAGATATTCATGGGTTCCCTGACAATATATTAGGGTTGTCAAAAGTATCGATACTCAACAAAGTATCCATACTAAAATGTTGTATCCGGATACAATACTCATTTTCAAAGGCATCGAGTATCTGAAGCTTGTTATCATATTTATCATCTTATCATCTTGATATCGTTTCTTTTTGCACAACATTTTTTTTTATTATAAATATTTAACCAGTGGTTCTGTTAATTTTTACATGTTGCATTTTTCTTATTCATAAAAATATTTCTGTTAAATTTTGGGGTCTTTGTTTTTATCCTTGTGGTATCGAAAATGGTATCGAGTATCGAATATTTTAGTATCGGTATCGAGTTGAACTTTTAGTCACTTATTGTAAGTCGCTTTGGACAAAAGCGTCTGCTAAATGACATGTAATGTAATGTAGTATCGTGACAACCCTACAATATATTCTATATATCATATATATTAGAATTCTTATGATCCTGTGACTTTCTGTAAGGCCACCATGAGGTTGAAATGTGTGGTTTGTAAAATGTCTTGATAAATATGGGATTGATGAGCATTAATTTACCTCAACTACTGAAGATATAAGGGTGGTATATTCGTCTTTTTAGCAAACTTAGGCCAGTCTTTTCATCTAAGACGTCCAGTCAGAGGGTGACACAGGAACAGGGATTCAGCTTCATTGAACTTTAATGTCACAGATGAGAAAATACTTTGAACAGTCTTATAACAAAAAAGGGGTCACTGATTTTAATGAGCAGAGTTTTATCATGGTTGAAACTCAAACATACAATATATAGAGATTAGTTGATTTGATACATGTCTTTTTCACAATAACATACTCAGTGGTGATGGACTAACTGTTGTTCTCAGGCATTGCCGTGGTGATGAGTGTCCTTAAATAAATTATCTTTTGAATTAGCAAAATGATGAAAAGGTGAACACACAAGTTGCTTGTGCCAACTCACAGAAAACCATTGTGATGAGGAAAAAGTCCAGTCTCACACTCATGTAACTTTCCTCCCTTTCTTCACGCTCCTCCTTGGCTAATTATTATTGCAATGTAATTGAAAAAAGGTCATTTCGAGAAAATGAAATGGCAGGGCCATATTCAGTCATTTTAATAAGCCAAAGCAAAACATGCTTCTGTATTCAGCCCATCCTGAATACATGAATGCCATTCAAAGAATTGGCTGCAATTATTTTAATGTCAAGAAGAAAAATTACATAACATGCTTTGATATTATTAAGCAAATGATCAGTAAAGCCTCTTTCATGAGATTCAGCATAATAGCTATAACTGTGTTAGATGTTATGTGTGTTGCTTTTAAATCTACTTCTGATAAGTAGCTGCTTTATGCAAGATTTTATTACATTTTATCATCAATGGAGAAGAGCACATCCCCTTCCACACTAATTGAGATATTACTTCAAACCCTATTTTTCCAAAAATAGGAGATGGGAGTGTTGGGAGATACAGCCATTTCTGCATAAATTTATGATGAAAATGTCTTTATTTATGTAAAGGAAAAGACAAAGCTCATGCACCAGGTGACTTTTCAAGATATAAAGATATAATGGAATATAATACTGTATGGCTTTTGGACATTCAGGCTTTTAAATAAAGATACAAATATGGTAAATAGATAGGCCACTTCCCCTGTATTATAAGCCTTTTTTAAAAAATGATAAATGAAATCAACCCATCAATAAATAACAATTACAGCACTGTTAAGGCTTGGCATTTTTACTTTAGGCCAATGTGGTTCTACTGTTTCTGTTACTTGTGCACTTTGTTTATAACTCAACTATATTAAAACTTTTAACAACCAAAACCAAAACATGGAAATGAAAAACACTAAAATGTTCCTGAGGGTGATATCTTTTTGAGTTGAGTTGAGTTTGAGTTGATTAGTGCAGCTTTAAACAGCACGTTGTAGTTTGACACTGTCAAATCCAAACTTAATAATTGTGGGTAGAAGCAGCTAAACTCTTTATGTTGATGCTCCTAGGCAGACATTATACAGTAACAGCAAGCTATACACTTTGTGATCTATGACCAAAGCCAGTTAGACAGGCCAGTGCTTCACTAAGCTGAAATTGCTATCCATAGCAATTACAGAATCTGCTGTCCAATGCATATGGGTTATCTGTAGCCAGGATTACAAATCATCCACCATTTCATTTTACTTTTACTATCACTGCAGTCCAAGAAGACAAGATTATAGTCCATGAAAATAGGGAATCCCTCTACAGGGTGCCAAATCTTCTGTTTTATAAGGTTATCGATTTTTGGCAAAAAGTCTGAAATGGCATTTTCTGAACAGACTGCAATAAAGGATTTAAATATTGTGAGTCAACAGGTATGTTGAAAATCCTGGCCTGGAATACCCCTTAGTTACAGTAAGGGTCAAAGGAAATCTCATGTAAGTGTTTAATAAGTTTGGTCTTACTCAAAGCTCAGAGTGTGTTTTCTTTACATTAACTTGTATTTACCTGCTGCTTTATCTCTCTTCAGGTGACCTACAGGGAGAACTACTGTGATAAAACATAACTAGGTCAGGCTTATGTAATCATATATACTTCACATAGTACACTGGCAAACAGTGCAGGAACATGGACTAACAGTGCTGACCTATGAGAGCCGTACAGCAGTTCCCTCAGGTGAAACAGACAAACAAGTCTGTCAATACTATTTGTTTTACTGCGGATGAGATGTCACTCGCCTGCCTCCAACACATCTTTCCAATTATCTGCCAATTCATTGTATCCCAAGGAATTCTCTCAGGTTTAGTCTTTGATGGATGGGTTTCAGCGTGTGTAGACCTGAACCTGGCTCCACTCTCTGACCTTTATGGAGAAAAAATTAACCTGCAGGCCGAAGAAAATACCTGAGATAACATGTCTTGTTTTGTGCAGAAAAAGCTATTTTGACAGATTAGTGTTGGTATTGTGGTCATGTACACGGGTATGATGATGTTACAGCCTTGTGAAAAAATACTGTAATATAACAAATCATTCCTATTTGTAGCAAATGGAGGTCAGCTCGACAGGACTTAAAGGTCAAAATAAACACTTTTGAAAACTGAAAAGGTAATTTATTGACTGTTTAGATAGAAAATCAGTGAATTTATTTTTGCTTTATGTTTGAGCACACAGTTATCCATGCTATTATTAGTATTTTAAATGCCAGTGCTGGTCATAGTATTTCCTAACATTAACCATCACTGACTGTAGGAAGGAAGTGGTCGTGGCATCCGGACCTGAAAAGTTAAGCAGATTTCAAAGTGCCTTGAAACCACATTCTTTCTAATTGTCAGCACGGGGTGATTCCACTGGTTGCAAAAAAAAAAAGTCAGATTGTCATACTATGAGAAAATGACTCATATTTATTACCTCAGTAAAAACTTTTCCTAATAAATTTTATGGTTGTAGTCGACAGTTTTTAGCCTTCTTCAGCATAGAATGATGTTTTGTAAATCATGGTCCCATTCATAGTTAAATAGTTGATAAAGCAGGATATGCTTTAGGGTGAGGCTACCTTGTGACTGGCAAGTTGCTCAAACAGGATGGAGGTGTAGTCATGTGTTTCCATTGCCTTGTGTTTGAGCCTGTTTTTTTTTCTAGCCAAATTAGCATCCTCATATCACAGGTAACATAAATAACAAGTGCACGTTGCTAACCAAGCTAGCTTACTTAGAGTTAGCGCGAGCTGATAACTTGACGCATTCCTCCTCAGCTACAGCCTCTTGTCCAAATATGATTCCTCTGGCTCCAAAAAATCAACGTAGTGAGCTTGAGACTTCAAAACCGTAGTCTACAAACTGATGGGTGACTTCATGGTGGCTATGTTCACTTCTTGTATACAGCCTGTGGTAGGGGGTGTTCACTGTTAGGGGGCCATACTTACAGAAACTGAACTGGTCTTGGTTTAATATTATTTTAAAAAGTAAACACCTTCTTGTAGCCTAAATTTAAGCACATGCTGGATATGAACCTTAAGGGTCTGTGGTAAAAGTCCTATGCTAAGGCCACCATCCACCACAGTCACCTTCCTATTGTACACATTATAAGTGGCACACTTCCTGGAAAAAAGATGCCAGGGAATATATCACAGATTACAATTGCAGAGCCATAGCCAGGATTTTAGAAATACTAAGGTCATGACTCACCAACAATAGGCTACCAGCCCATTCTCCAAGCCCCTTTATTCAGATTTTTCACATTTAATATAATGCTAGATTAACTGTTTAACTGCTTTTCTTAAGGTGTATTGTTTAGTTTATAGTTGCTGAAATGCTGATATAAAGCCTACTTCACACCAAGGCTAAACTGCTGAAGAAATAGGTTGGTATTATGTCTATAGTATCAAGTATGAAAGAAGTGCCAATAAGTGAGTGCTTTGTCAGATCCAGAGGAATATTTTCTTATTCTTTGGTAAGCCATTTCCTTATCTCAGTCAGGAATCTTCTACATTTTTCATTTGGGCAAAACTTTTATTCAAATTAAACACTGATGCATGTACAGTAGCAGTTTGACATGTTTTCTATTTTCTTTAAAAAGCAAAAGCTTTGAAAGCCTAAAGTTTTTATTTGCTGAAGTAAGTTATTGTATATTCATCATTTCGATAATGCCCAGGAGTCAGCAAATTACAAGCTTCTTCTTTGAGTCCTTGGGTATTGTTATGTCAGCATGCACAAGGGCTTAGTGAAGCTGGAATATGGCCTTGAATCTAATGGAGAGAGACTGTGTAGAGGTCTGACCAAGGTGATGTTCAAAACGCTATTATTGGCCAACTAAATGAAAGAGCCTCTCCACTGGTCACCTTCTCCTGTTTTTTGTTGTTTTTTTCCCCATCAGCTACGCGCTCTGTGTGAAGCCTGCTCCTCTGTGACTTTGAGCCTCAGGAATGGGGCGAAAAAGAAAAGGGCAGCAGCCTCATACCTTGCCGTCAGACAGCCCTTTACTACGGAGAACTGAAGACGTTATCCATGTTTTCTCCAAAGCCACAAGATTCCATTGACAAAAACAGAAATTTTACCTCGTAGAACACAAGACTGGCTTTGTTCATTTTCTGTGAAAGGGCTGAGGGGTCATCTGTCATTTACTGTTAACTGCTAAATACTGGAAACAGCTTTGAAAATTAGATTGATTAACCTTTAGAATAATTGGAAAGTTCATTTAAAAAATGGACTGGAGGTACTTTTCATTGATTAGCAAAAAAGTGGTCACGAAAGCATTCAATCCATCAAAAGTTATAAGCCATAATAAAAAATGCTGTCATAAATATAGACCCAGGGATATAATTAAAAAGTTCAACAAACTAGATGTTCTGACTGAAAGGAACAGCTTATTGTTGCTCAGCAACATTTTCTTCTTCTGTTAAGAGGAGAAACGCAGGGCCAAGGTCAGCAAGGCACCTAACCGCTTACCCCATCAGCAAAGTGACGGGAATGTGAGCTGAAAATGAAATGTGTTGCGCTGTGCACACACACCTGACACTGCTCCCATCAAGTCGATAGGAAATGTACACAGCTCTCTTCTGTTCAAGCTGTTTTATTGTTTGTGTTTCTTATCTACGTTTTGCTTGGAAGCAAGATACTTATTCAGCAAATATGCAAATATTTGAATTATATGGTAATGTCTCAATGATGGTCTTGTGCCTGTGTAATTATGCTACTACTTCATGTATAATAGTTCCTGTAATAATGTCAAATGACATTAATATGTATTGCTTGCATAAAAAGCTTGTATCATCCATTATCAGCCGTTGTTTCCGTACCTTATACCTACCAGAGGTTGGAAAAGTTTTATCCAAATCACTGACTGTGTCAACAAACACACTGCAAGCCAGAGTCACAAGTAAATATCTCCAAATCATTGTATATAAGGATCAGGTCAGTAGTGTTTGAAATGTTAAACCTAAGAGCATCCTCGCAGACAGGAGCTAAATGACCTGAAGCTCAATACACATCCATATGACACTTTTCACATGTGAGGAACAGAATCGAGAGCACCAGCTGAAGAAACACTGCAGAAAAACTGTTACAAAACAGTTCAGCTGACTCAGATTCAGGTGTCTGCTGTTTCTGCTCTTTAACTTAAGTTGTCTTAATTAATGTTGTTTTTATAGCACTCTGAAATATCTTGGTAGTGGATGATTTAAGCTTTTGAAAACTGGATGCCCAGTTATTTTACTGTTTCACTAACATGAAGGGACCTGCTGAATATTTATGGCACACTACTGGTCGGCTCTGGATGGAAATGCTGTCCTATCAAATGGTCAGTCCATCACTCTAGACCAGAATGAAACATCCTCAGTCAACATATTATTATGAGGACTTTGCATATCTTACAAAAACTCATGCACAACCTCATGCACAACCACTAGTGTGATGTTTTGCAAACTATGACCATTATATTTAAAGCAACATTATGCAACTATTTTACCTTAAAATAAAAGCTTCAAAATCATTTTCATTACAAAATCATTACACTTTTAGTAATAAAGAGAATGTAAAATGCCTCTGTCATTCCCACTCTATCTATGTACTGTCTCCTGTGAGTGGTGCACAAGGCTTTACAGCACTAAAACATGATCAGGTATTTCACTGATTTTGGTAAAACTTGATCATATGTTGAAGGAAAAAAAAGTCTTGTTAACCCTCTGATTTAGTGTAGATGCTCTAAAAGAACCACTTTCCAGAAGTTTTGTTTTGAAACAAAATTTTGAAACAAATGATCTGTTTCATTCTGAAGAGTCAGCTTTTTCAAAACCAACATGGCTCAGTTCAAAATTTTGTTTCAAAACAAAACTAAATGAAAAGATAGGAAGTGACCATAGAGATTATCTTACTTCTATTCTTTATTATGTTAACATTTAATCCTAGTAGGTTTTAACAAAATATTTGTTTTGAAAAATACATTGTAGGAATACACTGGATACCCAGTTGAAGCGCATGCCATTTGTAAGCTATACAGCCTTCAATAGTTGGCTGGTTTGAATGTATTGTAAAAGCTTCTAAAGTGGGTCCATAAGTATCTGCAGAGGCTATTGGTTAAAGGTTTTGTTCTGAAGTGACAGGAGCCAAAGTGCTTTACGGTTATGCTATTGTTGAAACTTCTCCAACAATTCTAAGTAGTCTCACATTAGTTTTCTAAGAACTCAGTACTATAAATGAAGTAGGCCTGTAATTTTCCACAGCTGACTTCAGCTACAGAGAGAAGTGATACAGGTGCACTATAGTCACATCATGCACTTAATGGTTGGGAAAAGTAGGTATGTCTCTGTTAATTTGCAACAGTGTTGCATAAATCAAACTCTTGCAGTTTTCCCTCTACAATGCCTACCTCATAAGTGACTAGCTCATCTGACACAAATTGTTTTCAGCCTCATGTCCTTCGGCTGTATCGACCACTGACATGTTTCATAAAGGTTACACTCCTGTGAGAATTTTCCTGGGGCGGATGAGAAACGAGCTGTGATTACATGGCTTCTTTCATGCCACGGGCTTTCTCTCTCCACTGCAGTCTGATTGGCTGAAGTGATGGAAACATTAGTCTGCATGGTTTTATTTTCCCCTCTTCACTCAGGATTTTTCATGCCTCACTTGGTGCTCCGTCTGTGTTTTTAGCTTTTGTCTTCGAGCTGTTTTGCAGATTGACTTCATTGACGATCGCACAAGATTGATGTGCCTTTTAACCACAAACAAGGACTGGACTACAGGAGCTTAACTGTTACTGCACAGACACATACACAGGAGACTAGTCTCTTTTTTTATTTTATTTTATTGCTGTATTATGTTTCAGACTAAAAGCTTGTGTCCTCTACTTCGAGCGTACACCATTATAGCTATCTTGCCTCATATCAGAAAACTGCAAACACAAGTTTAATCTAACTGCACTTAAAACAAAGTGTCCATAAAGATGTTCAGAAACAGTCCAGTAAAGGCACACTTTACTGAAGATGCTTGGTGGAAATCCAGTATTCATTATGATTTCAAAAGTATGATCATTTTTAGAAGTTATAAAAATGTTTTAAAGTTTGAAACTTTATTTTATAAGATGGATTTATTATATGATTGGCCTTGAAAACACTCAAACACACACGAAACAGATTAAAAAAAAAAAAGGAGAAGTAACAAATTAAATGAATATGATATATATTTTTTTCTTTTCTTTTTTTTTTCAACGGTTTGAGTCACTGATGAAGTTGATGGGTCATTGATGCAGCCTGAACAGGACATTATGAAAGCTTATCATCTTTTTAGTTATTTTGTATGTTTAAATGGACAAAATGTGAAAGAGAAAATGTATTAATGCATTGCAGTGACGGAACCTAGCTGTAGCTAAGCTGCAGTTTACTGCAAAAACTCAAATGACTGTCAGTCTCACAGTGAAGCAAGTACTAAGTGTTAGACAAAGGGTCAACCCATATTCCCATGAGCTCCTTGCATTCAATCAGCAGGTTAATGGTTGGTGACACTGGTGTATTGGTTTGGGAGAGAACACCAGCATTTGTTCCACAGCCTTTACCTCTCTGTGATTGCCTACTGTGTAAGTTATAGCTGTTGTAGATCGAACTAATGTCTGCACACATACAGTACTGCACATGTATCATGTAATATGAATCTGCATTTTTATCTCTTTTCGAGGCCATAAACCAATACTTGGTACAGTACATTCAAGACAGGCTGCTCTAATGAACAGTTCATAGTTTCCCTGTAAAAACAAATAAACTGAATTTCATAGCTGTGTTTATGTTGTTAAGATAGCAAATGGTGTGCATATTCTAGCACTGCTAGGGTATATTAAGTTTTAGTTGTTGTTGATTTTTTAAAATTCACATCTTTATACATACAGAGTGAACAACGTGGCAAATTGGTAAGTTAGGTCATGTTCCGAGGCTGAAAAGTAATTTACATATTACAAATAAGAATATGTCTAGTCTTTTAAAATGTCCAATGTGTGTTAAAAAAAAAAAATTTACTATTTAAACACTATGGTTATTAGAATTGATTTTGTTTATGTTTCTGAGAAAACAGCTCAATAATTATGTGAGTACAGAAATGTAATTATATCTTTGGATCATTATAATGACTTTCCATGACTCTTAGGGGTAGTAGTTTTGCTTTTCAGCAATATCGACAGCAAAAAGCAACCACCTCAGATACCATGCTTTCTATAAGTTATAGATAAAAAAAAGATTGAGCATAAAACAGTGGGCTGGTATATTTCACCCTACATTGTCAATATTGAGTCTCCTGTACTTGAACACTTGTTGTCTTATTGAGTTAAGGCTGCTCAGCACAATAACAAATGTAGCAAGGCTGGTTCCTTGTGACTGAACCATAGTGTACTAAGAACGAAGCATGCCTTACGGGACAGAGCGCAGGATGGAAGGTGAGATGATGAACAGGGAACATGTTGTTTCCTTTGTTTTTACACCTGCATACAGGGGCTCAATAGCTCATCCTAAAGTAATGATTGTGTGCTGGTGCAAGACTTGGTGAATTCAAGCGTAAATGCTTTTTCTCAACAAGGGAGTTTGTGAAAGTGCAGAATGTTTCTCACAGAGCTTGGTGGCCTCAGCAGCTATATTAAAACAATGATTTAAAGGCACCATTTCTTCCTTAGTTGGCTTGGATTTGCTGGTAAAAAAGCAATATTGACAGACTGAAGTTCAAGGAAATATCAGATCTGAGCCTTCTCAGCTCTCCTCATATGTATGCATACAATGTCTGACCTGGTTGACATTCAGCAAGGTTTACATGGGAAGAGAACAGGCTTGTTGGATTTACTGTAAATTTCAAGGCTACAGTTTGTCAGCAGCGTAGCTTTCTGCATATTTGCAGAATGAAAACTCCTTCATCTGATATGCTATCTTCTCAATCCTAGATTAACTGAAAGGAGAATGGCAAAATAAATCGACAAGCATGCAAATGGGCTATAGAGAAGGGATAAGAGCCATGATTCACTAAAGGATCAAATGGTGGGTACCAGAGGAAAATGTTCATCATCACAGCGGTATTCTTTTTTCATGCAAATGTTTTGGCAGGAGCATTATTTCCCCACTTCACAAGTAACATATCTGGAGGGCAGAGGCAGGCAAATAAAATAGGTTCATAGAGTCAGGGCTGTTTCATTGGTGCAGCTGCCCACTGCTGAGGCCTTTATTCTGATGTCTCATCCTCTCGGCCACTTCAGCCCCGAGTGTGGCTCTCTTTGGCTGGTAACTCATTATTGGCACCGCTGCCTTTTACAGTATAACTAGACAGATTTGTTAAAATCTAGTGGGCGGATAACCAAGATGGCGGGCAAATTAAAGGGAAAAGCCAACATATAGTGTCTTTATAAGATTTCAATTTGCCATGACATTACTATTACAAGTCACATGAACTCTGTTGGAACACCATTCTCCAAAAGACTCGTTTTTGATGATGGTGGTGTCGGTTCAAAACCTCTGGGTTAGAGCTGGTGACTGCAAAGGCTAAATCATTAGTTTAGGACGTGTCAGGGATAGTGTGTCAGTTTCAATAGTAAGTACCTTTTCAAAATAAACTCCCATGTTTACTGGAAAGGTTAACACCACTTGACTAACATTAGGGTAACATTAGGGTAAAAGAACTGAGTTGGGCTTACAAACTACTTACATTTTAACTTCTGGATGCAGTCGACTCCAAATAACAATAATGGTTTAACACAGGACACAAACAAAGATCACACCGAACATCCCATGATTCAATACACACAATACTTGGAGCATGTGGTCAGGTTTTATACATTGCACCTTTAATATTTAAAGAATATGGCTGAACTGGTACATTTATATAGCCGCATGCCATTTATCAAATGATAATGTTCTTGCTTCCTTAGTTCAGCAACCTTGAACTAAACACAATAAAGTATAAGTGTCAGTTTTGCACATAATATTTCTACCCACTGGAAAGTCTTGCTCAGCTGTTCCTCTGATGGATCAATTATGTTTCAACGCAGAGTGCAATACAAAACATGTCTGATGGATCGTTAAAGGTCATACACAAGAGGTTCAGGATAAATCTCTTGATCTGCTGTGCTTGGATGGTAATACCAATTACAGTGTGAAAGACATTTGAATCAACATAACTCAGCGGTAAAATGTAAATGTTTATCACCTTTGAACTCTATAAATATGGAAAAAGGTTTCTGACCTTTTAGTGGATACTATCTTTCTTTAGATGTGTATGATGTAGATAAGAGTCACTGTGTCAGATCACGAGATCATACAGCATTTAATTGCTGCCATCACTGGGCTCAGAGACATGGCAGACTGCACATCTGACCCCAACCAGTCCATGTCTCATTAAAGTCTTTCATCAGGCACTGCCCTCACTGTTCTACCTGACGGACCAACAACATCATGGGTATCTGCCCAGCTAGTTTAAAGGTCACCTTACACCACCTCTTACCGCTAGCTCAGGCTGCTTGGTAAAAGTTAGCAATTTACAATAACAAAAGGTGTTCCCCAGCCCTGCTAAACTCATTTCAATGAGTTCTTCCCAATGTACTGTGTACATTTGGTACTAATATCTTACCATAAAAGAAAAGGTAGTTATTAGTTTGAAATAAACCCAAAGTATACATTATTTTTATTTAAGTTCCCAGACCGTCGGCCACTTATTACTGAACTTCACGACTTGTTTCTTTGTACCTCGATACATTATTTATTGTACTGGTACACTGTTCATACAACTCAGCTATACGCAAGTGGACTCAGGATTTTATGTCAAGAAGAAAAAGGTAAAGCTGTGAGAAAATAAATATGTTTACAAATGACTTGAGTTGTCAATTAAAAAATAATAATAATAATAATAATTATATATTTTCATCAACAAGATCTCCAACCTAAACAACAGAATGGACCGTTTGTCAATACCAGCCATAATAACACATATGAGCGTTTCATGGCTCATGGTGCTGCAGAGCGTTCTAAAAATAGCACAAAGGTCATTAAACATACAAGTACGGTTTGCAGTTGTAAAAAAGGCTGCAGTTTCTTTGAATTTAGGCTACAAAACCACTGACCTAGGTTTAAGGGTAAAAACTTCCTGGTTAGGTGGCGTAAAAGACAGCTTAAAGAGTAAATAAATGGTGAAGTGAAGTAGTTACAAGGGTGCTGTGAGCCCATAGACTGTATGGGTGAGCCACGTAAGCTACGTTAAAAAAAAACGTGATTCACAAACCGTGATCCACGGATGTTACGTAAAAAACGGAAGTTACGTACAGAAGTCATTTGTTTTCACACAGGACATGAACCTTGTTCTTTTGGATGAAAGTCCGCCGTTTGTTCGAGTGTGACATCCGCCGTCGTATTTTGCTGCCTCTACAAATGCCCTATATTGATATTTGAGGGGAGACCAGTCTTTCCATTTATAAAAGTGTGTTGAGGTAGACTTTGTTAAACTGTCTTTTCTGTATTTTACATAAGATTACATTTGGGCCACCAAAACTGTACTTTGGACACCAAATTCAGGGTCTTGGTAGCCCGCGGGACCACTGCCTCACAATGTTAGCATCTGTCCCTGAACCTCACTGGTGTCTTGCTGAGAAAAAAAATCTTATTTTCATTTTATTTGAAACATCTGTTTTTGTGTAGAAATACCACTCTCCTAACATGTGGAAAAAAGTGTTGTGAATATTTTTTTCTCATAAAAACAGGTTCTACCCTGAGAATAATATAGTGTACGTGTGGCATTAAAATTTATGGCGGGAGTGCACACAGCTGATGAAATGTTACAGCAGTCGTCAATTAGTGCCTCTGTGTTCCAAGGACATTCTCCCACAGCACATTAAGCCCTTTCCAGCTCCATATCATCGCACGGGTAATTATTATAATACATACTCTAGTGTTAGAATTATCACTTAACCAAATTGAGCGAGGTTTGATGAGTCAGATATTTCCTACAGCAGCTGAACATAAATTGCATTGGGTGTCATATTGTTTGTGTTGAGAGTACGGTTGGCCTCTGATAGCTTCAGTAAGATGAATTTGTGTCAGAGCAGGCGACCACATGCTGAGTGACTGCAAAACGAAGCCATCGGCCCCTCTGATTGATGTCCTTCGTGTGGTCATAGCTCATACAGCTCATACAGAAGCTATCTGTGCCTGATTCATGGCAGTCTTGGATGAGGCAGTTTCTTCAATAGCTGCTGGTAATAGATCAGTAGGAGGTGGAGGTGCAGGGAGCAGGATGAAGAAAGGGATCATCTTACGAGACAGTAAAATGTAGCAATAACGCACCATCCACGCGGCACTGCAATTATCCTCTGTTTATTATTGACAAAGAACATTACAAAATACAAAACAATCCATCAAACAGCAATAGCAGAAAAAACCTTGAGACAGAAATTTGCACAAAGCAGCGCCTCAGATGAAACTACATCAGGTATCAGATTTTGTCATCTCACAAAAGCTTCATGTGTTCATGTATTCATGCTGCAAACTGCGCACCATGCACAACAGAGAGCATCTCCATCACAACTGTGTGGCATTTTCCCCAAAAACAAAATGCATTTCAACCAACAACAAAGGGAGAAATTAAAAGAAAGTGCACAAATGAGTACTTTAAGCTACAAAACTGCTTCAAACCTTTTTTTATTTTGTCACATATTCAAGTTTGGAGCATCATCTTCCACTGACTGCTTCGAAAATGATAGAAAATCACGCTGAGGGAACAATGGATCAAAACAAGCTTTTTTTAAAACTTAGAACTACTTAATGGCACACATTTAAAAACACAATATTGAATTAATTTCACATCGCACTGCACAATTTCAAGCAACTTTACAGTATAGACAAAATAGCTTGCTGCTCAGTTTGAACCAGGTTTCTTTCATTTAGTTCATTCAGTATTCATCTCCTCTGAGTACTGTTTAATAGCTCAAACTAACAGCAGAAGACTCTTCTTTTAATAGCAGGGTGAGCTGTATACATACTGTGGATTGCACCAACTTAAGTATGGCACTTTGCGATTTATTTACACATTCCATCATTGCTCTGTGGGTTTTGCTGAGCAGATAAATCACAGAAAAGCGCTGCACTCTGCAGTCTCAGGCAATATCAGTGAATTACTGCCACGACAGTTATCTGACGCTTTGATGAACAGCCTCTCTGTCTGCACATGAGTGTTACACATTTCTCCCACGTTATTATATGCTGACCGCTGACCTTCACAGAGTCAATATTGGTCATCTTCACAGCGACCAAAGCAACATGAAGCACTGTTAAGACTAAAGTCTACACAGAATCCTGTTTAGGAGGCTTTGAATTGACACAGCAGGTTTAAATGAGTGTTTGTAATATCGTTCCTTGGACCATTTCAAAAGGTCATGTAATTCCACATCTGTGCTTTTCTCTAAAGGGGTGATAAAAAATTTCACGGTGTTGTGCATTTGCATTCGTTTGAATGACATGGTTGCTGGTGGGTGGTGAGGACCATGAACAAACTGAAGAAAAGACTGATGCTACAACTGAGATTTTAGCCTACGGCTGGGTGATAGAAACACTGATTATAAAAGAAATGTCCTTGATTAGAAAACTTCAAGATACTGTAGATAAAATCAAATTGCTTGACACCTTACTATTGCAAAAATATACATACCACCCAACCCCACCACAGAAACAAAAATGTATCTAACCAGTCATATGCAGTCTTGGGCAAGTTACTTGAAAAGATAATATAATTTACATACACTACGTACTATTAATTTAAATACTTTATTAATCACTCAACAGCAAAAGTAAGTAAGATTAGTTACATTATTCCTAATTAAAGTTTACTTTTGTAACTCAGCCCAGTCCACTGATTACTTTTAATTAACTTGAAAGCCTCCACACTCACACATTACATCACATGCATTTAACACGCGAAGAACAATAAAAAGGAACAGCCAGCTTTAGTGACTGCATGAAGTCCTGTGCTACGATGTTCCAGTGTGTTTTTGCTCCCTGTACTGAAAGTCTGCTCTGCTCTAAAGGTTTCAGGGCTATTTTCTCGGCTTCTGGTTGGCTTTTCGAAGACAAGACTGACCTAATCTAGCTTTTCAAGGATATGTTTAAATCTCAGATTTCAGGGAAGACATCTCCCCCTTCAGTAGAGAAATGTGGAAAAACTCTGCACAGACATATAGGAGAAATAAACATTTAAAAAACACATATTTGAGAGCATCTGTGGAGAAACAAGGTAACAGACACTGCTATGATGTTACTTTGGCTACCTAGAGCCTGTTAAGCCACAAAGTTGATGAGACAGTCCCAAACAGAGCTAAACTAATGTCATTTAGAGTCATGAAGCAGATGGTAGGTGATATAGGCTATACTGTCACCAGGAGGACTGGAGATACCAAGAACCAATTTAAACTTGAAGCATCACCATCTGATAATGCACACACCAGTAATTAGACCCACACCTAGGAGCGAGGCTCTCTCACCCCACAACAAACTGTAACATTAATATTTTAACTGATGAACGTCACTGACTGAAGATGTAAGCTCCTCGGCTGTAAACATTTTACACAGTGGGATTCAAAGGGATAGACTGACAGGATTGAAGATTGTTTATTTTTGTATAATTCAATAATTTAACTACGTATTCTGTCTGTGCTTAAACATTTCTTGGTCATTTTTCTGGTTCTGCATCCTCCTAGGGAATGTTTTGTCATTTTACTCAGCCAATGGAAGCAGTTAGCTTCCGTTCAGTTGCTGTTTGGAATCAATAAACTGTGTTTTTGCAAGACTCGTGAACGCTCCTGGCACTTTGTACAAAATGCCATCAAATAGCATCTTATTTTGCAACTTGTTTTTTCCAATCAAATAAACATTTCCAAGAGGAAACACCTTGGTGAAATTAAAGTGGAAGTGTGTGGGTACTTTTAATTAAAACCTTTCTAAAATGTCCCATGGGTGACTGAGTCCATACTGCAGCTGTCAGAGTCTCTGCTATCCTTTTTGGGTGGAAGGTTTCTTTTTAATCAGGCTTTGACATCACTCCCTGACAGGGACGGCTCTGCAAACGGCATCTTCTTGGCATCTGGCAGGATGCTGGCGGGTAAGTACTGATCTGTCGGCGTGTTTAGCTCGTCCATTTCAGTAGTGAAGTGATCGGGACTTTCCCCATTGGACGTCTCCTTGATGACACTGTAGGTTAGTGCCACGCTGTAAGAAGCTGGTTTCTCCATACGCTGAGGGCCGCAGTGACACAACTTCTTAAAAGCAGAGCGGAACTTCTGGGACATGACGTTGTAGATGACTGGGTTGATTGCGCTGTTAAGGTAGATGCAGAGACGGCAGAAGAGCAGGAACCAGGTGTCCAGGTAGGGCTTGTGCAGGAAGGAGTTGACCACCACTAAGGTCCGGTAGGGCATCCAAAGTAAGGCGAAGAGGATCACCACCACTGCCAGCATCTTTGTCACCTAATAAAATTCAGTCATGTGTTAAAAAATGCCATCACAAATTAAAATCACAGAAAAAAAATGACAGTAAGACTCGAGGTTCACTATAGGTTCTTTTCTTTTTCTTTTCTTTTTTTTTTTTTACAATCAGGTGTTATCATGTTGAAAGACCTAAATGGAATTCAGCCATCACTATTTCTTTTCAGCATATATCATATCATATATCATCTTGATTCCATAAAATTAAACCTCATTTTCACACTATTTCTGGTGAGCATTTTCCTAGAAATAGCCTCTCAGTGTATATTTAGATACTACCTATATAGTTGTTTGTTTGTTAGTCCGCCCTCATCCTGTGGGATTCAAATAATGCATTTATGTATCGGATGCTACACATCAAGGGAATTCCTGAAGTGTTGAACCAATCTGCACCAGTAATCACAGGACTCACCAGATCAACCAGGACTGTGATAGATTTACGAGGTCATTTCCAAGAAAATAACAGTCATTTTCACCAAGTTGCCTCTCTCCACTGAGGCAGGGAAATCTATATGTTTTTTAATCCAAATGACAAACTTAATCTTTCGTTTGTGAACACAGCTTCATCTCCACCTGAACACTTGACTCCTGTCAGCTTGAGTATGTTTAATGAGATTAACATGGAGCAGCCACACTCCTCCTTAAATACTGACAGCGTGACTGGAATTTTGATCGGACTGAATGCCAGAGCCACATTCGGAAGTGCTAAACGTTTGGCTGGGTGCTCCTCTTAAAACTTATAGTACGGTAGTCACCTACCTACCTAAGTTAAATCACCCCATATATTCAGTTATTTTTCATAAGAAAAATGACCACAAACAGATCAAGACATGTAGGACTTTTTTCCTAATTACCACTGTCACTGCTTTTTTCCCCTTCACAAAATATATTATAAAAAAAATAATTTTGAAGAAAAAAAGTTTTTGAGTTTCTGTATGGAGTCATCCTACCAAAACCAATCACATTTAATTCATACTTTTATTATAGTAAATCTATTTTATCTTTACTCATATAAATGGGATGCTCTCATATGTCGGTGTAGCTCAACTGACTTTCTAAAGAGTCGCATTATGACATGAAAATTAATGCAAATACAGACATATATTAAAGACAACTGGAAAACTTTTGTCAGGTAAGAGATGATGACCAAGATCAAACCAAGTTCCTTGGAAAAAGTTTTTCATACCCCTATTGTCGATTCATAAGAAGCTCATTATTTATTCAGATGTTATTCATTTCCAGCCAGGGAGACTGATCTGTATGCACAACTTAACAAAGCCTGGATTTGTTAATATAATTACCAGATGAAAATATGATATGAAACTCATGTGCAATTAAGTCTTATCCATATTTATGTTGTGTAATCTCAGCTGCATTCAGGTGAAGATAATTAGATTGGATAGGGGCGCTGCCAGTGTCACCAGTGAAATGAATGCTTAATCCTGGATTCTCATTACTTCCTGACCTTTAGGTAATTCGGTAAGGTACATGGTAGATCGTATGTAATGCGTCCACAGGAACATGTGAAATTGTACATTCATGGGTGGGTGTCAGTTGAGATTCAAACACAAGTCATACTGAGTTGGGTTTAACTGATCAGACAAGCCAATAGAGCTTGTCTGATACTCCTCAGGGTACCACACCCCTGTCATTCCAGGAAGGTTTTTTCCTATGATCTGATAAAGAAACTTCTAGCTCGACTGTCTACCTGTGTGTCTGGAAAGCTGTGTCTGAGCCTTCAGAGCATTCTGCTCTATTTTGGAAAGAGTAGAAACTATTTGCAGGGTGTAATCAGTGTTTTTTTATTGAAAAGATCAGAGGTGGACCAAACAGTCTTAGAAAGTGAGGTTAATACGTGAAGAGAAAAAGTAATTTATTATATAAAAATGTTTTTTTCCGGAGCAAGTTTATTCAAAGTGGCTGCACCATGAGTCCCAGTAAAGAAGGCTTTTATCAGTATACACTAACCTTTATACAGCACACTATAAAACCCTGTTGTGTCATCACTTCTGTTGTATCACAACACGTCAGTTGTTTTAGAGTTTTAGAAAAGGCTGATCAGTTCAGTTTTACTGAAAAAAAACAGTGTCAAACTGAGTTCTGGTGCACTTTACTTACCTAGACTCAATGTGAAAGTAAATGAATGCTGGCAGCACTTTAATGCACAACAGCATAATACTCAGATAAAGTGACCTTGGGGTCAGTTGTAACATTTTCAACAAAAAAATATAGCAAACAACTTAATCAGAGAATGTGTTTTAATTCATTATAGATACACATGCCTCATGTGTCAATAGTTAACCCTAATGTTGTATTTGGTCCCTGGAGATCCTAGGTCATGTATGACACCTCAAAAACACACTTAACATTGTTTTATCACCATGATTGTTCATGACTCAAACTAATCTTTTGAGAAGTGTGTGTGAAAATGATTTTGAATTGATTACTTATTTCAGAACTCCACTATAGGTCTTTGTTGTGTCAGAATTGACAGAATTGTCTGGCTGCACCCAGTATCATTCTGCTATAGGGGAAATGATGCTTTATCTTGTTTGTATTTCTCATCACGATGGTCTTGCACAGTGCTAAGCCAAGAATGCAGCAACGGTGCCCTTGAAAAATAGATAGCACGGATATGGGCTGCAAAATTAATAGAATTTTACTGAAATCTCTCAATTTTTTCAAGGTAAAATATTAGTAAGACCACCTTTCTGACTTTCTGACTTTCAGTGATGTGCTGCAGAGATGCCCTGGGCAAGAAGAAATGTTTGTTTGGTACAGATCCTTGCAAACAATCACACCATCATAAAATACATTTTTCAATTAAACAAAAATAATGACACTAAAATGATCTTTCCCTCTAATACCATGAATCATATTGCAACAGTATTATCTGTCAAAATTATTGCAATTAAATATTTTTGTTTAAAAATTCTGTAGCCCTAGTGGATAAAACAGAGTACATGGAAAATGTTATTTAAAAGACTCGGCTAATTGCAGGCTTACAGTCTGCTGAGTCAGAGAGATGTTTGGCTCAGAGCCTCCAGATGAATACAATAGATTTCACCCAGTTCAAACATTATCACACCATTGAGTGGGCGTTATTAGAGGTTGAGGTTAGAAGGGGCCTGCTCCACCTGGTGGGTCCAAAAGGCAGTTATCAGCCCATTTAATGGCCTGCTATATTATCACTGTGGGGTGCTGACCTCTAGGGTTAGGTGTGAAACTTTTTATGATGTTTAATTAGATTTTTATTTATTTATTCATTCATTCTTTATTTTTTTTCAGTTATCATTTCTAGGATTGGTTTACAACATAATAGTCTACATTGTACACGGTCGCCCATAAAATTGGAATTTTAATTAATTTTGTTTTCAGACACAATCCTCTGTTAATTGTGGTTTCATTTTCATTGTGATATGTTTGGAAGAGATTGATGAATAAAGTTTTGAGAAGATATACACTGTATCTGTCAAGAATAAATCACATTGTCACAATCATTTCATGGAAAGAGATAAAATAAATATATTTTATTCCAACTTTATGTGCGACTGTGTATGTATAATGAATAATAATGTTAAATATTCTTTGATTAAATTATTTGTTTAAAAGAGGAGTTTCCTGAGTACCTTTGCATAGTTGTGTCGGTGCAAAATCAGTGCACAATCCACCCACATAAAAAATGTATTTTCATTCCAGCTCAAAAATCCGATATATCGGCTGCGATATGAGTACCCGGTGAATTTTCCCCCTCTAAAATCGGTATCTGTCTCAAAAATCCCATATCGATCAGTCTCTACTTATAATATGTTTTGTGAAATAAATATTTCTATTAAATTTGCACCATTCTTTGGTAGGCCTACTCAGTTGTAAAAGGAAAACTGATAATGGCATTATTTTCTCAGTAACTTTTTCTTTTTGTTTCACACTGCCTGTCTGAGCCCCTGATATCATTTAAAAACTGAGCGTGAGGGGGTTGAATGACATCACTCAAACTTGCTTCTGATTGGAGGAAAATAAAGTGAGCTGTGGTCCAGCTGGACCCATTCCCTCTACAAACACAATCATTTACGCGGTTAATAATGAACTATTACAATGAATGCGCAAACAGTGTCCCACCTGTCTGCGGGAGGCGGCCGTGGTGCTGCTGGAGGAGCAGGTGCTGACCATCCTCCCTCCCTGACTCATCTCCTTCTTCCACTTCTTGGTGCTGCCTTTGGGATCTGAAGGCAGCGGGTTGAGGAAAAGTATCCGGGCGATGAGTCCGTACAGCACAGTGGCCAGCATGAGAGGCAGCACGTAAAACACGGCGAAATCTATAAAGTAAATTGGCAGGTAATAACTCCTGGACACCTTGTAGGCGCAGCTAAGCAGCACCACGTTGTCGTACACCAACTTTTTTGTATCTGATAGAAAAAGCCACATGACGCAGTAGACGGAGGTGAGCGCCCACACCAGCATGATGATTTTCTTCGCCCTGGATAAAGTGCACAGGAATTGCGCTTTAATGGGGTGGCAGATGGCGATGTAGCGCTCCACGGTGAAGGCGGTGATGGAGCAGGAGGACGCGTTTATTCCCAGATATTGGAAATAGGTGATCCCCAGACAGCCCGCGTATCCGTACACCCACTGTCCGTACAGGGCGTCGCTGATGTTGGGAAGCCCCGCTGCCGTCAGCACCATCAGGTCAGCCGCGGCCAGACTCACCAGGTAACAGTTAGTGGGAGTCCGCATGTGTTTGGTGGTCAGGACCACCAGTATGACCATCACGTTCCCCACGATCCCCAACCCGCATATGAGGGACACCAAAAACACACTGACCACTTTATATTCAGCTGTGAAGTCAGTCCAAACACCCAGGGTCTGGTTCCCCTGCACCGACGAGTCATTCTTTACAGTCATGTTATCCATAGTGAGGTTTTCCATTGTAAACAAAATTAGGCACTCAAAAAATATCACAAGAATTCATGTCAGGGCCCAAATCTAATGACCACAGATCCCCCAAAAAACTTCATTTCATCCGCATGTAATCCAGTCAAACTGCATTTTTTTCTCCAGCAAACCCAGTTTCTGATGTTGCAAAGCCATCACATGCAACTCCTCTGTGCTTTTCCCATGCAGACATCATTTAAAAGAGCAGGTTGATGATCGGTTGTTTTAGTAGAAGTTTGGTGTTGCAGGCAGCTCCGCGCCCTGCTCCTGTCTCACTGCTCACACAGTCATGACTGAGAGCTTCCTGCAGAGCCTCTGTGCTCCTGAGAGCCTCTTACACACACACACACACACACACACACACACACACACACACACACACACACACACACAGTGAGGTCACAGGCTCCCACTGTAACCACCGACTTATACTGTCTTATGTAAGTAGCTTAAATTAATTTTGTACATACATTTGTAGGTTTTTTTTAAATACATTTGCCAAAAATTACAACTGATGCTTAAAGGATTGGTAACACTACATTACAGCTGAAATGATATGCACAATATATATTAACTACTTATACATCAGTTATTTTTGCTACAATAGTTGACAAATACACACTTGTTGATGATGACAAAAATGTCCTCATGTGTGTTTGGCACTACAGCGTGGAATATTATACTGTGTTACAATAAACAAATTATTGATTTATTTATATGCTAACAGGAAAAGCTAAATAGGTGGAAGTTAAAATAACGTGTTAGCAATTGAACTATTGTAAAAAGGGGGAGCATATGATAAATATTTCACTGTTTTAGAAAAAAGAGAGGACGAGAAAGGCCATTTATCTACAAAAATCATTAAAAAAGACTATAAAAATTAAGGTACAAACATTTCATATAGTCTCACTTTAAACTCCACAAGTATACAAGTGCAAAGTTGAGGCGCTGTTCTTTTCATACTTTTCTTCAGTATTTAATGGATTTGACTTTGAACTTCTAATTCACTGCATTTCAGAGGGAAAATTGTACTTTTTATTTTTCTAAGCAAGATGATAAGTAATATATGATCTATAAAAACAGTTATGCATCGGTATGGATTAACCACTTCCATCAGCTGCAGCATTAATAAGTTAATAATAATAATAAATACAATCATATACATTTTAATAATATATCAGTCACAAGGGTAATTGTCTGCATTTGCATACATTTAGCTGGTAATACTTCTGTACTTTCACTTGTAAATAGTATTTACACTGTTATATTGCTACTTTTACCTGAACACATTATATCAATACAGTCCAACATATCATACAAACTGCATGTACTTACAGGAATATTACTGTATTAATACAGTGAGAGATTTAAACAAAAAATGCCATTAAGACTGTTAAGATCCCTGGAGCTAAGTTTCCAGGACCAGATAAAGTTTTAGGATAGGAAAAAAGGGATAAAAAATGACCCCATGAAGCTGAAAAAGACCATTCTAAACTTCTTATTGTGTCCTACAGGCATGCTGTTACCCTAATAGGACTATTACAGTGATGGGAGGAAGTACATGTCACAAGGAGGACACAGTCATTTTAATATGACATTTTACACTCTCAGAAATGATGTGATGAATTTGTACCTTTAAGGGTTGTACCCTCTAAGGTACCGACCCTTGACATTGGCTTAAGAGCATACAGTGCTTAACAAATTCATTAGACCACCTGTCATAAAGATGAAAACATAAATATTTTAGAAATCATCCAAAAGCTTGTTTATAACTATAATGTTATTGTTATGTATTTGGCAAATAACAAAGTAAATTTACCTTTCATAAATTCAAAAATTAATCAAGCAAAATATTCAACCACTGAAACTAATTTTTCTGTTCAGGAATGCAAGTAAATATCTATAATTTGACTTTTTATCAAGAAATAATAGTGTGCTTTACTATTTTTTATAGGTTTTTTTGTAAAACAGTGAATTTGAAAATTCTTGTACAACAATAATAATTATATTTTAACATTAAAAATATCATTTTGGTTCAAGAGCTTCTACATGCTGGTGTATTAGCAGTTGCAGAAACATAAAAAAATATTTTGGTAATTACTAAGGCATGTACTTTGATGTCTTTGATTAGCCCTATCAGAAATAGGTATAGTTGGAGTCTATTTCTGTCCCATGAGGTACAACCTACATTAATGTACCTCCAAGGGTTAATTATTTAAGGGCTAAAAAGGTAAAGTATATATTCCCAAATCAGTGTCAACAATACAGCAGCTGCAGGGGCATGTCAAGGGAGTGGCCTAGGGTGGCACTGTCCATCTTCATTATCCTTAACTATGATTGGCTATCTGCCCAGTCAGAGGCGGGACCTGAGGCTTATTTATTTATATTTTGTACTTAAAGACATAGTAGTTAGCACTCTTGCCTCACAGCAAGAGGGTTACCGGTTCAACTCCGGCCTGCGGCTTTTCTGTGTGGAGTTTACATGTTCTCCCTGTCAAAATTATGAATCAAAATCAAAATCAAAGTAGATACAAGTAGTTGACAGAAATAAAGAAAATGGTAAATTAATGTTTTGCTGACTTGTGTGTGAGCATGCTTCTACTTAATGCCACCCTTGAAAATTAATTTCCCCACTCAAAAAAGTCTGGACATGTCACTGGACAGCTGCACCTCGTACTGGGATACTGCCCCATTGACAAGCTTTTGTACCCCTAAAGGTACAAATTCAGCACATTGTTTTTCACAGTGTGGTGCAATATTGTGATGAGGTGTCATTTCATGTGGTGACTCCAAAATGCTAACAGCGTGAACCATGAGAGACATGAAAGCAGCATATTTGTTTTAGCTGCACTCTCTCTGCAATTTTGTCCTTTAGTACAGCTTGTCCTTATTTAAATTGTCTTACTTGCATGTGAACTGTGTGTTAAATGTACCAAGGAAATTGTGTGTCCCTACCTGTTTTAAAAAAGTATATCTTTATGTCTTTCTCTTCATGTAGTCTACCTGCACCCAGATGACTTCTCACAACAAGGAAACGAAATGAAGGTTCCCACTGTTCAGTTAGATTACAGCATCGCTATGTAGAACCAGAGGGGGGAGATATCACAACACCCATAGGTGGCACTTCTCCTCCCAAAGGGGTAAACACCTGTAACATTAGATAGAGGAGCTGACAGATGTGCGTGTGATGAAGCTTCTTGTCAGTGGAACAGAGAAAGAAAATCCTCTACTGAGCGCACTAAATCCACTGTGGAAGAACAAACCGAGACATACGTGCTCATGATTTAACTGTTAGTGATTAACACCCCCCATCCTCTGGTGTTTCAGGACCTGCAGCCAAAAAGATAAAAGAACTGGCTGAGGTTTGAGGCAGCCGCTCAGCACTAGTCCAGATTAGTGTGATTGTTATTCCCGGGGAAACTGCATGGGTTTGAGTGAAAAGCGAAGAGAGAGAGTGAAAATTACCCAGATCTCATCACAGTAGGCGATGCAGCTGTTTGTATTACTGTCTATATAACCTTCCCAGGAGGCTGCTTAGCAATGAGAGCTCAGCAGACGGCAGGAAAACTGCCTGGAAGCAACACGGCTCAGTCATCGGACTACTTTCTGGACTGTGTACAGATGAACTAGACTGTGTGGATAAAAAGTGAGATTCCCTGACTATTAATGGCAGTGTTTTAGAAATAAGGAGTGGATTATCACAGCTGAATTAATCATCAGCAGGTTATTTCTCGTCATCATCCTTCCAAAGATTTAATATCACTGTACACATGATTTATCATGTGGTATTAATTTATTGTCACATTTGTATCGATCCCCTCCATGGTTATTAGGCCGTGTCACAGGAGGGCTAAATTAAGTGTTCAGTTCAGAAGGGAGAGCGTGTCAGGTCATCACTCCTCACAGCTGGGAGGCTGGTTCAGGAGGTAGAACTGCACAATTTAAAAGTGAGATTTTGTAATTGCTGCCTGTAGAATGCATCCACCAGTGTCAGAAACAGCCGGATGGCCAAGTCATTTCAAGTTAATATTGATTCTAATAATGTAAATGGTTATGCCTGCCATGGTTCATTACCAACCGCATCTCCAACCTAAACGACATAATAGACATATGAACATTTGCCAAAAAGCGACTCAGGGTAAAGCGGAGTATCTAAAAATAGCACACACGTCATTACCATAGACTGTAAAAATTATACATGCACATTGTTCGTGGTTGTGAAAAAAGCAGCAGTTTCAGTGAATTTATGCAACAAAACCACTGACCTAGGTTAATGGCAAAAAACGTCCTAGTAAGATGTTAACAAAGACACTTGTGTAAAGTACGTAAGGTATGTAAATACCGCAAGTGAAGTAGGCCTAGTTACAAGGGTGGCATGATTACCATAAGTTATGTAAAAAACGTAAGTTAGATAAAAAAAAAGTTATGTTTGTTCGATAATGCAATAATACTCCATGGAGACTTACAGAAAATACATGGGATGGTTACAGGTTAGGCATCTGAATCTATGAACCAATTATGCATGCTATATTATTCTAAGTATGTACTTTATGATCATATTTGCAAAACCATTGATTTATAAACTAATTAATAACCTTACTTAATTGTTTAATTTGTTTCATCCCACTGAACTGAAAACTTTACTGCCAGTTGACATCAGTGCCAGAGGCAGAAGAAGTACTTTTTTTTCTTTAAAAATAAATACATTCTTGAATGACAATATCTCAAATGATAATGTGAAAGGAGTCTCTGTACTACTCCCTGCAGTAAGAAAATGATCACCTAAATTTGCAATTCACCTCTGCTTAGCGGAGTATTAAAATGTGTCACTCTCACTGCTTTCATAGCATCATTTTCAACCGCAGGCAGCTGTTTTCAGTGAAAACGCACAAAACTCATTGCACACCACCTGCTCTGCACCAAACGGCAGACAGACAAAGTTAGCAACAAGCTGGTGAATATAGTGAAGCATTTAGCAGCTAAAGAGCCAGATGTTTCTCCCTGGAGTTGTCAGAGACCAAAAACAGGGCTTAAAGAGAGGGAATATTGATCTTACATTCATTAGGTGGGAAACACAGGTCCAAAACACAACTTTAAATTATTTTTTTGTTGATCGGAAGCCGCTGGATGAATAAATAAGCAAGTGTTTTCTGTCAGGTTTGCCATTTCGACTAAAAAGTGATGATGTATTAATATTGTGTTCACAACTTCAATGCCAACTGGCCAAAATAGTTATCACAGATTTAAGTAAGGGTAGTAACACAACCCCATTAAATGCAAAAGTCCTGCATTCAAACTCTTATAGGAATACTTCCAAATTAAAAATATTCTCACATGCCTCCATGGTGCTCAGAGAATCCGATAACAAGGTAAATCTGTGATTAATTGATTTAAATGAAGGCAGCGTTAACAAACTGGTGTCAATTGTTTAACAGAAAGAATAGTTTTAGGTTGTTGGGTTTGGGTTGTTCTTATCAGCATCAGCTTCAAAATATTCTTTTTATTTGTATTTCCTTCTGTAAAAATAAAATATCTGATTTGTTTCCTCAGCACACCTGGACACAGATCATTTTAAGATGATCAGGTTCAGGCATCAGCTCTGTGGTCAGACGTTATTCAAACTATACAGCAATTCACAGTCAGCCAGTCACTGCTGCGGCCAGCAGCTTGGCGATTTATGTCTTTAGGGTGTAAATAAAAAGGATAAAGAATGGTTTCTTGATAAAGATCTTATCTTATTAAAACAGACTCAAATATTCTCAAAGTGTAGCTCTCCAAGGATGTTCTGTAGGCCAACACAAGGCAATGACACAATGAACACAGACAAAATGAATAATGGTTACACACACTTTGTAAAGCCACTTTTATGTGAAGTGTTTTTATCAGATTGAAATTTGTCAGATTTCTAAGACAAACTCAACTCAGAAGAGAATAGACCAGAGACTGATGGTTGGGCTGTGAGCGACCCCTGGTGGATATTTTGAGTTATCTACTGACCACCTGGGAGCATTCAGACCTGTGGTTTAGAACAACATATATCCATCCATCCATTATCGTTAACCGCTTATCCGCACTCTCACTCACACCTACGGGCAATTTAGAGTCACCAATTAAACCTAAGTGCATGTTTTTGGACTGTGGGAGGAAGCCGGAGTGCCTGGAGAGAACCCACGCTGACACGGGGAGAACATGCAAACTCCACACAGAAGAGCCGCAGGCGGGAGGCGAACCGGCAACCTGCTGTGAGGCCAGTGGCGGTTCTAGACGAATTTTACTGTGGGGGCCAAGGAAAGGCTAGTGTTTAATCAGAGGGGCACATTAAAAATCGTCAAAAATGATATTTAAGCATTCAAAACCTTTATTTTAGCTAAAAGTCTCATATTTGGAAGAACTACATTGATTGAAGCAATGAGACTTACCAACGTTAACAGTTATTTTTGTACGACAATGACATTTCTCATTTTTGTGCACAATTACTTTTTTTTATTTTGAAAGTGCAGTACAGTGAGAATGATCTTTATATTTAGCTTTTATTGCACAATTAAACTATTACACAATTAAAAAGTTCCTTTTGTGTACAATGAGATATTGTTTGAACAAAAAATAGGTAAGAATTGTTTCGTCGTTCATTGTTATAAATTGATCATTTTATTATTAATTTGACACGGGCCACAGCAGGGGCCAAGGGCTTCTTCACAGGGGCAGTGGCCCCTGTAGGCCCCTGTGTAGAACCACCACTGTGTGAGGTGCGAACGCTAACCACTACACCACCGTGTAGCCCACAACATATATATGTAACATATATACTATGTAACATATATATAAAGAAATAACTCAGTGGGATGTTGGTGTTGCATTGATGTATTGACAGTACTTCCTGGATGAGCTCTGCCTGCTCCTGTTGTTCCACCTCTACAGACAAATGTGATCAAATAGTGTGGCTATATTGAGGAGAAACTTTATTTTTTTCTGCAGACACAGTCAATATTTGCACTCTGCTCTTGCACCAGCCACACCAATTAAAAAGCACTCATTAGGTGGCTGAATGCCTGAGTGGTATGATAATATAAACAATTTATTTATTATTTCTGATTTATTAATGAGTGTGCAGCACTTTAGTGATAATATCCACTGCTTTATTTCCTGATGCACTGATCAAACCAATTATCAGACTTTTTAGAATAGAATAGTGAATCTGCAGAATAAATACAGCTGTCAAATACATTTAGAGTAAAAACAAAAGTACAACATTTCACTGTGAAAGAATAAAGAGAATAAAATACTGAAATGGTATTCAAATACAATACTTGAGTAAAAGTTACTTTCCACCACAGATGAGTGGCTTATTCTCATGCTCTTCACTGATAATGGGTATTTACTGCCACCTCATGGTCAAATACTGTTACTGACACATTCAACAACAAAGGCAGGAAGGTTTGTTGAAATGTTTGGACCTGGACACATCACATAATACAAATCAGTTTCTCTGTGTGATCTCAAGTTCTAATTTAAGAGACATAACGACGTAATAACTATCATTAATAAATAGTAAATTGCTAGTTATTTAGACTTTAGTTTATCATTATCTTACTGTAAAAAAACAATGAAATACTTTATACTTAATAACTTAAACTTTAATACTTACTTACTTTGTTATTTAACAGTTTATTGCTGCACCCATTATAGCAATATATATATTATATAAAGTATGATTGTTAAATGTTTTATAAACCATCTATAAAGATGTAGTATAATATTTATATGGCAGTTATACAGTTGAAACTGATATTATACTAGCTTATTTAATGGTTAGTTAATAATTTGTAAAGCATGCATAGACATTATTTTCATATAGTAGTGCTCAAATAATCACCCTTTCATAGATCACCAATAAAATATTTCATGGGGCCAAATAAATGTAAAATGACACTTTATAAACCACTTATTAATCATCAGCTTATAATTATAAGCACGACAAAGATAAATAATAATGTCTATATATACTTTGAATTAAGTATTAATTAATCATCAGCTGCACCTGTATTAACCATCCAAATAATGTTTATAGATGGCTTCAAAATAATTATAAAGCATTGACAGTGTTACAAATAGCTGGATCATCTATCTGTTTTTATAGTTTTTTTACAAATAATTACCTAAAGATTTACAAATCTTTTACAAATATTTGATATAAAATGTTATAATGTGTGCAAGAATAAGCAGTCAAAATAACAAATTACAGCATAATGTTTAATGTTATTGTCTATAACATTAAAATAACTATTAAGTTTAATTAGCAATTAATTTAATTAATGATGGATAATACATAATAAAGTTAATAAAGTGTTACTAGTCAAACAAATGCTTTGACCTGCAAAATGTTACAGAGCTTGAAAACCACAAGCTACTCTGAATTTACATCTTTTCGGTTTTTGTGCTGTTGAACTCTTTAACATTTCTCTCCAGCTTTGAGGAAAAGCTCCTCCTTCTTTTGCTTTCATTTATATTTATGAAACGCGTTCCTTCATACTTTGGGCTAATATTTCACCTCCAGGGATTTCCTTGAAACAAACTATGATGGAGAGCCGACCATCTAAAGCTGTGAAGGGAATACTATCCGTCTATTTGTAGCGCTGTTGTGACTGAATATCTACCATTCACAAATTCTCAACAGTGACTTGTGTGTTAATATAATGCATTATTCATCCACTGCAGCTTGTAGGAGAGAGGTTCTTTTATTCCTGATTGAAAATTCAAGGTAAACAGAAAAACAGAAGCAAAATGTCACCAATGGCAGCAGTGCCAGCAGACTACTCAGTGATTGGCTCACTAAATTCACTAAACAGAAACAACATCTTTGGCCTGAACTCAAGGCTTTCTCATTTACCTAATGAATGAAACTCATCCCATCTAAAACATTTGCCTTGTCCATACTAAGCAGCTACTTTGACTTTGCTCACCATTCAGCAAGCACACGGATACCGACTGAGCTCCACTGTGTATTTGTCAAAACAAAGAGGGATCCAGCGGCTAAAACTAAATGTTTGTTGTTTTATAATTAGTGCACCATTATAACTGGGCACATTGGAATAGCTGTAGGAGATAGTCAGTGCTGGAGATGGAGACAGAGAGGCAGAAGACAGGGACAGACAATTATCATCAAGAGCTATTGAGATCGTTATAATGTAGAAGCAGCTGTGGTGCGAGGGGATAACATCACATTAATTATGATAAAGAGGCGATAAAGACAAGACCGGTCGATGAAATGGTGGAATTAATTATCCAAGCCGGCTTGCTTAATAACCAAAAGGCTTTTTTTTCTTTTTGTGAAGTCTTATCTTTGCTTGAAGCATAAATCTTTGCCTACACACACAGGGTGCTAGGAAAGCCATTATTACCCTTCCATTATCCCAAAGTGTTTGTGTTGAGGCCAGCCACACCATTTCAATTAGTAAAGTCACTGTAAATTAACTTGAAGGTCCAAGTGCTAAATATTTCATAAGAGTGTCTGCCACCACCACACCCATCCTCATCCTCCAAACCTCAGTCTGCCTCTCTCTTAATTCCCTTGTCATCCTGCTGTCTGCAAGCACTCTCTCTGCGAGGCCATTTAGGAGCAAGGTTTGCGTGCCAGACCTCCCAAACAACATGCTCAGGGGACTGTGTACACGCTTATTAATAATCTACAGTACCCTGCTGTGGTGACACACTACCCTGACAAAGACCTCGGGATGCTGTCTGGCTGCTGGTGATACTGAAAGTTTACTGTCTTTGACCTCCAATTTCCACTTCTTTTTAAACTGGTCTCCCATCAAAAACAACAGTTGTAAAGGCAGTAAATTACAACCCATATTTATTTGTTGGGTGTCACTGGGTTTGGATCTGCCAAGTCTGAAGACGCATAGCCTAGGGACTTGGAGTTCAGAAATGCCTCGATTTCTGTGAGGGTCGTCCTGAGGACTTCTTCTGTGACTGTTTCTGATCCAATCGAGGTGTAAAGTTCTGTTTTCACAGAACGGATCTCCCGCTCCCATATTCCACCGAAGAGTGGTGCAGCAGGAGGATTGTAATGGAAGCTGATCTGTTGTCTGGCTAGACGCTGCTGTAAGTCTGAGCTAAGCCGACTGAAGGCAACCTTGAGTTCAGTTTCTCCACCACAGAAATTGGTGCCCTGGTCCAAGTATAGCACATCGGGTTTTCCTCGGCGGGCAATGAATCTTCATAGTGCCATAAGGAACGCATCACTGTCAATGGAGGTCAGGACCTCCAGACTCTTGTTGTCAGACATTTGAATAAGAGGCCTCATCTCTTCTCATTGCGGCGGCCCACCTTAATCAAGAAGGGATCAAAGCATATGAATAGAATGCTGGTTTAAACAGCCTGAGTTGAGGGGGTGGAAGATCAGCCATTCTCTGGTAGACTGGTTTGGATCTCCACTTACAACATTCCAAGCAGGTCCGCTGATGCTTCCGCACAGCCTCTTGGCCTCTAAGGATCCACACCCTGCGTTGGAGCTCCACGAACACTCGCTCTGGTCCTGGGTTGTGCAGCTTGGCATCGTAGTCCTTTATGAGTAGTTGGGTGTTCTGGTGGCTGAGATCCAGGTCAATGGGGTGTATGATCCCTGGGCTGAGATTCTCAATGCGTCTTAACCTGCCTCCTACTCTGAGGAGCTCACTTACTCCATCAAACTCTGGGGAAAGGCAAATTAATCGACTATTAGGATGAACTGTAGCTCTTTAGTAGCTGATAGCTGTCCTTAGGAAAACTGTCCATCTGGACTCTCCTCAGTGCCAGGATCTCTGCCTCTTGATAGGAGCTGGAAGGAGGGTGTACTGTGTGGAGGACTGTGGTGGTCCAGTAGGTGATCTCCTGTATTGGCACAGTACAGAGAGCTCATTGGAGAGGAGTTTAGCCAGCTGTGCTCCAGTCAGAGCTGCACAGAGCTCCAACTGTGGCATTGAGTTTTGTTTTCAGAGAGCTACACAGGATCGTGCTAGGACAAAGGCTAGTTGCACATCTGGGAGCATTTGGCCTTAGCCCGGGTGGTGAAAGGCAGGATGATGCCAAGGGGATCATACTGAGATGCAAACACACGTTATATGTTCCTCATCGTAGGAGCACTGTAGGACACAGGTCGTGTTTGAACCCCAAGCTATCAGTGTCACAGAGCCAACTCAGGCCTAAGGTGGATTCCTTAGCCTCTGCTTTGTCATGGGAAAGCCATAGTTCTGCTTTGGGAGATCGGGCATCTGGTGGTAGGTGACTGACGAAGTCTGGCTCATTGCTGGCCCACTGTCTTATGTCAAACCCTCCAGATGCCAGAAGGTCTCTTAATTTGTGGAGTAACTGGCCTGCTTCCTGAGTTGACTTAAAGCTCTGTAGACAATTGTCTACGTAAAAGCACTTTTCCACGGAAAACCTCACATCCTCCTCTGGTGTGCTGTGCATGGCTACGTGCCTTTGCAGTGCAAATGATGCACAACAAGGGCTACAGGTAGTCCCAAATGGGAGAACCTGCCATTCGTATATATATGGGGCTTCATCCCTTCTCATGTCGCGCCAGAGGAAGCGCAGGAGGGGCTTATCCTCAGGTAGGAGCAGTACCTGATGGAACATAGCCCGGATGTCCCCCGCAACGCTGTGCTCTCTGAATCAAAGGAGCACACCCAGAAGTGAGGGGCTCAAGGTGGGAGTAGGTAACAAACATTAGTTTAGGTTGAGACCCTTATACTGGAAGGAGCAGTTGAATACTATTCTGTCTTTACCGTTGTGGGTGACTATGAAGTGGGGGATGTACCAACTCTCTCCGGTTGTGGTGGTCTCAGAGGCCAGTTTCACTACAGCCCCGGCGTCTTCCAGCTTCTTGACCTCTGCATTGCATGTGCCTTATCTTTGTCCTTTGAAAGACGTCTCTCCATGCCTCTGAGGCTAGGCATCACAGCCTCCTTGGGAGCTTGGAAGCAGGGTGAGTCCTTTTTGCGCAGCAGTGGTGTGGCATAGTTAAAGCAACCATTCACCTCCGTCCGGGTTGTTTTTGCTTCCACAAGGTTGATGGCTTCTTGGTCCTCTCTCGATCTTGTCACCTGCTTCTCACAGCGGTAGTGTAGGATATCGAGTTGCTAAAGCCTCTCTACATCTTTGTTGAGTTCCATCTCGGCAGGAATGAGTGAGAGGTGAAGGCACTGCTGCGGTTGCAGTTGAGTCTGCAGGAGTCGAGTCGGTCCTTGTAGCACCCATCCATGCTGGGTTTTGATGGCAGCTGGACCACCGGGTGGTCCAAGATGGACAGGTGCTATTGGTATTATCAAGTTGGTGTGATCAGCACCAATGAGCAGCAGAGGGCATGCATGTTCAAAGGACAGCAGAGGGAGACCTTTAAGATGCTTGTACTTCTGTAGGATGGAAGCAGGGTAAGCGTGGTCAGTTAGTCCAAGGCATTTGGCGGTGAATAATGCAGTAATCTGGAAGGTCTTCTGAGGCTTTGCTGCAGGGGAAATCTGGAATGACACAGAGGAGCCACTGATGGTCTGGACATCTTGGCGGATGGTTTGCAGTGCTAAACTCTCATCTATGCCTTGTAGGCCAAGTTTAAGAGCGGCCGTGGAGAGGAGGATGGTCCGCTCTGATCCGTCGTCCAATACTGCATAGGTGTCTAGCATCCTCCCCTGGTGGTGAAGAAGGTCTCTGACAACTTTGAGGAGTACTTGTTTGCAGTCTGTGGGCTTATCCAGGTATAAGGTTTCTGTAGCGGAACTCAGTAGGCAAGAGTCTTCTCTGTTGTTCCTGGAATTAACTTTGTGTAGAATCTGGGGGTGCTTACCTTTACAGATGCTGCATGGTTTCTTAAGTGTACACTGAGCAGCCTGGTGTGTACGTCCGCAGCGCCAATAGCGATGATTGGTCTTGATCCAATCAGTGATTTGCTCCTTACTGAAGGTCTTAAAGGTGGAACACTGACTGAGGTAATGGTCATCTTCGTTGCAATACGGACAGAAGGCCTGTGCTATACGTTTCTGCTTGGCCGATGGGGTTGGTCTGGAGGGGGCTGGCTCAGGCGCCCGTGTCCCTGTGACCTCGTCAGCTCCATGCAATATGGTGGCTGTGTGTGCTGAAGGTTTGGCCTCTTGCTGGCGATCATGCCGCTGAACTTGTTGTCTGTCCCCTGCTAGTGGTCTGCGTTTCCAAGCATTGACACCATTCCTCGTAGTGGAGCCACTCTGATAGGTCCATGAGTGTGTACACTGTCCCAGGCCGACGGCCCCTCTGCCGACGAAACTCTGACCTCATCTCTGTTGGTAACTTTCTCAACAGTCTCTCCACATGTGACCCACATTTCAGCTCTGCATCACCTTCTGGGCCCAGAGTATAAAGCATGCCAACAAGGGATCTGATCTGTAAGGCAAATCTCTCAAAGCCTTCACTGTCTCCCCGTCGGATATCTGGTAAATCCATCAGATTAGCAATCTTCTTTAAGGCAAGCTTGTGAGGTTGGCCATACCACTCATTTAAAGCAACCATCGTATCCGTGTATGTGAATGGGGAGTTGAGGAATGAGTCTGCTATGAGGTGAGCTTCCTCTAGCTTCAGATGATCCCTCAGGATTTGGTACCTGAATAGTTCTGTGGCATCAGGAGGCAGAAGGTTATCAAGGGCCATCTTCAATCGAGTAAACTTGCTGGGATCCTTTGTGATGAAGTCTGGTATCGATGGTTTTGGGCCTCGGTAGGTGTTCTCTTGGACTGCTGGGTATGCATAGGATTGCACAGGAGTTCTGTAGGAAGGTTGCTGAAGTGAGGGGTGAAGTTGTGGGTGAGGCACCTATGGTGAGTTGGCTGCCTCTGTGGCTGCTGGGACCATGCATGGGTAGGTGTATCAGTATAAGTTGGAGAGAGTGGCTGTACAAAAGGCTGGTGGTGAGAGGGATACGGTGTGATAGGAGATGGGTCATAGCCAGAAGTATGCACTGTCTGCTGGAACCTGACTGGTTGAGGTTTGCTGGGAGCGATCGATGCAACCTCATCTTTGATAACCTGCAGCTCATTCAGCATTCTACCTAAGAAGTTGTGTAATAGCTGGTCTCTATCTGCGTTTCCTGGCTTCACAGGAGACAAGCTAGGTAAATGTGGATGATGCTGATGACCCGTCGCCTGACCTGTGTCTGAAGGGTGGACATAATCATACCGGTAGGCATACTGATGCAGCACTGGTGGTGTATAGCGAGTCATGGGAGGTGTCATCTGTGACACATGGCTTGTTGCTGGAGGGTCTCTGTAGGTTCTGCTTGGAGGATGGTCTAACCTGTCCTGATGGTTTAGCACCTGCGGCCCTGCCTGAGGCTGTCTTTCCCATGGCTGGTAGTAGAAGGGAGGCTGCTGTGCTTGGCTGGGTTGTGCGAATAGACTAGGAGGTCTAGAAACAGTTATGGCTGCTCCATGCTTGCCTCACTCGGAAGGAGAAGTGTCTCTTTGAAGGATGCTGACAGCGCATCCACAGTGTCCCATTGAGTCTGACTCAGGGGGCTGGAGGCTCTGGAGGACATTGGGGTTGCTGTAGGAGCTCCCTCTTCTGACCAGTATTGCAGCCTCTCTTCAGTACTCTGGGCTTGCTGATACGGTTACATGGTGAAGGGCTACTTGTTCTCCAGGAAAACACCAGATCCGGCTCGAAGGACCAATATTTTGTAGGTGACTTGGGTAGGACACTGGTTGGGCTGTAGGTAATGTATATGGGTGTCTGCCTGGTGTGTCAGCCAAAACACACAGTAGCCCTCCGATGAGTTTAAAGATTTTATTGTCGAACAGGGTTTACACAGCACAGCTTAGCCAGCCAGAGTACACAGTTTGCTTATATGAGTGTTTGAGTGTGGTCTAAAGAAGTAAGAAAACAATGGAACAACATTAGAACATATTAATATCTAAAGAAAGCACATTTATTACAACTACTTAAACCAATTCTACATCAAGGCATATATTTCTTCAGCATAAATGATCTAATAGCACTACCTAGTGGTTGAACAAATAATAGCATGGATTATATGGATTATATAACACACGTGGTTGCCACTAACATTGGAGCCGTGGCGGCCGACATACCGTGACTAATGTCACCAAACATAGCCAAAAGTAGGGGCAAATGCCCTTCACAACTAAAGGAAAAAGGTAACATAACAGGAATAATTGTAAACAAGGTATAATGCACTCGGCGGCAACAGTTACCTCGCCAGAGCAAACACAAACTAACATGGAAGCATAATCACGGACATTATAAATACCGCGACTGCACTCTATCATTCCATATACATAATTACACCACTCAAATCAACAGGGAACATTACCATTAACAAGAACAACTTACATTTTGGCAATGACGCACACATGACGCAGACATACACACTCTACAGCCCAATTTGAGCTCAACTGGGCCAGACCAGTAAAAACAAGTCATGTTCGAATGTAGAGACCAACACCTCAAAATTTTCCCTTTCTCTAAGGGTAAAGAATTGCAATGATGATACAATGAGTTGTAATCCATTTACAAATCAGATAATGAACACCCTGAGAACAAGTGAAATTTCATTTCACGTACTATGATTACATGTGCAATTGCAATTTAAAGATGACAGTTGGTCTACAAGGCACAAAATGATTAGTGACATGTATTTTTGGTATTAAGCAACAATATATTTTACTTATTTAGGATTCGAACAGCTTGTCAAGATCTAGAAATTCTTTTATTTTTTAGCAAATTTCTATTCCTGTGTAGTAATGCTGGCATCATAACAATTTTCGCTTTTCAAAGTCATGCAATGGGGCAGATCAGAACCTGTGGTGGGCTGGTGCTTTGACACTGCTGTTCTAGGGCAAGACTGAGTGCCTTTCTAATTCTCGTTGTACCATCATGGTTGAATGAACATATGTCGCTTCAGATAAAAGTATCAGCCAAATAAATGAAATGTAATATTAACAGCGCCTGGTATTTATGAAAACTTCTAATCAATAACTTCTTTGTGTGGTTCTACCCATTTTAATAAAATTATGTGTGCATTTGTGAGTTTGAACTTCACAAGAGTCTCTGGCCTTTTTCCTGTTTCTTATTCACACACTTATACTCATTTATATTCACCTATTTCCCAACACAGTCTGCTTATGTGGGACACTGCCCAGCGTTAGCAGCTCCCAGAGCAGCTGGAGGTGAAGTAAACCCAGTCACTCCCTCATTCATTAATTCACTTCATAATTCACAGTCCCACACATTCACTGTCCCACTCCTCTTCCGTCTCTTACTGCTGTATTTGGAGGAACCTCCACTCCCCCCTCCTCCAACACCCTCTGATGTCTGCTACTGGATAAAGAAAAAACAGTGCTACGTCTATGGTTTATAATCTCTATTCTGTGTGTGGGTCCATGCCAGTGGCAGGAGACACACTATGAGGATTTATAGCCTTTAGGAGCGCCGACTCCCCGGCGGCCCCTCCTTTTCCAAGGCTGGTGTCCTTGCCAGCAGGAAAAGTGGTGCACTGTTGCAGACAGATAGCATCTGATAGTTGGCTGTCGTTACCCCGCAGATGAACACACAGTCAGAATTCAGCTTCCTCTCTCTGCCTCTCTAAAGTTGACTACAATCTAACCGAACACCATAAAGCATTATGATCCATTAGTCAATGACCCGGGAGAAGCACCGAGAAGCTTCTGCAAACAAATTTCTGGAACAAAAATGGTGGAGTAAATCTTTGTCTGCCTCTGACTCCCTCTCTTCCTTTCTCTGTTCCTCACCCTCCCTTTCTCTTTACTCATCTGTTAAATGGAGCCTTGTTGGGAAATGAGCCAAAGCCGTTCATCCAGCCACTAGGACTCCAGGAAAAGTGGCGACTATATTTATAGCTGCTGCCTGGTTGCGCTAAATAAGGTGGAACAGTCAGCAAATGAATATTCAGTTGAAAGTGGGATTAAGCACTTAAATGGTTGATGCACTTAACATCTAGTTTACAAAGTGTAACTTTTAAAGAAAACCTTGCATTTGCTGTGTTAATTGTTTATCATTTATCTTTAAAGATGCTACCAAGACATGGACTCTGAAGATGTGGCATACATGAAATGAACCTCCCGAAGATTTACATGGGGTCACAGATCAGATGACCTATTAGATCTCTAGATTAAACATGGATTAGAATGGCTTTGACATAGTGACCAGTAATCTTCTGAGAGACCGCTGGAGAACAGATGGTGCATGATACACACAGTTTAACAATGTTGTTTGCACAGCACAGCTGGATAGATTGTTCTGATATGATGACTGCATTCGCTGACAACATGCAGTGCAGATTATTGCGCGCATGTCCAATCTTCAACTGCATGGTTGGTTACACTCTTCAACTCCTTGAGGACGCCAGCCTCATCTGCCAATTCCTTTCTTTTAGAGGCTGTAGCAGGACATGACCAGACCTAAGGCATCCAATAGCACCAAAAATGTTGCAAAAAAATGCTCCAATGTTAGTCTACAGTCTGGGGAGAAAAAGAAATTGGCATGGCAATTTTAAAAGGAATTCCTTGACCTCTGACCTCAAGATATCTGAATGAAAATGCATTCTGTTGGTACCCACAAGTCTCCCCTTTACAACAGCCCACTTTATGCTGATCCCATGGTGTTTGGGGTCACCTTAGTGTTTTTCTCATGCAGTATATGTGTTAATTTTGCCTTTTTATTGAAATATTTCTTCATACTGGGGTCCCTAAACAGTCAGAATTAAACAGTTAGAATGGGTATTTCTGGAAAGCTGAGACTCTTTCATTGAGCCCAAATTTTCATTATGTTTGATGATGTTAGTCCCCATTTCATTGCAGTCACACTATTTTTTTAACTTGACCTCACTGTATAATATGGCCTGTTGTGACCTCTAGGATAATCACAGCCTCATGAACAGTTTCCAGAAAATAAATGCCTGCATGTTTTTAATGCGGCATTTTGGAAGGATTTTTGACCATTTTAATCAACTCTCATTTCTTAATTTTTTAAAAATGTTTGCACCAAATCTGTGTGATACATAGTATCAGCCCCAAAATTGCTGCAACAATTTAGGAAACATAAGCATGAGAATGACCATTATACTTCCATCATGACATCATAAGCACTTACAAGCACTCTAACTGTATTAACTTATGTTTATATATTATAACTAAAACAACTTGACACACAGTCTGAGCTGCATCTCAAATTAATCCCCACGCTTTCACCCTCTTAAAAAAGTCAACACAAGGGAGGGGTAAAGTGGGAGAGGTTTTTTAAACAAAGATGATCTTGGTACTTTGTATTTCTTGTTTATTTGCACTCAGCTCACTAAAATTGCCTTCGGGAGTCTATACTGTAACTTGGGGTGTTAAATATTGAATTGCACATTATGAGTATTTATCTCTGCTGGCATCAATATCCCTGTATGATCCCTATAGGAATTTCAAGTGTGTCTGTGATATTCAGTACTCACTTTATAGCAATCTTGTGACACTTTATGGCTCTTCAGCTCCTGTAAATTCTCCAATAGAGACTTGCTTGATGCCTTTGTGGTATTTTTATCTCCTATGGCCCACTAACCTGTTCTTAGCCTCTATAGTAGCTTATAGTACAATGACGTTTCTATGGTATCAAATTCTCCTGAAATGTTTCCCTCAGGAGGAGCATTACTAGAAAAATATGATCGTCAGGTCCCAAGGTTCCCCCCGTCAGCCCTGCAAACCCTCATCCCGTGTGTGTGTTGACTGACTGGTTGTGATCTCAATCGGCTCACAGATAGCGAGGCTCCTTTCAGCGCCACAGCGCGGGCAGCTGAGGCTCTGTGTGTGGGAGGGACTAACGGAGAGCTCCCCTCAGTGCAGGCTGCTGCCACAGCATCGAGCAGAGGAGAGAGAGAATATATTCAAAGCATACTCACTGATAAGGCTTTCCTTTCTTTAATCTGTCCCCGTTATGTGCCCTCACCCGCTTATGTGTCTATGAAGAGGAAAAGGCGGAGGCGATGCTGAAGTAGCGCGGTGAGTTTATTTCTTTTTGATTTGTGCAGCCTGAGGAGGGTTTTGTTGGGGATTAGAGAAAGATAAAACCGTGTTGTGCATGACTGGTCCACCCTTTATGCAGAGGAGCATCTCACGTCTTGTGCTGAATTCAAATACAGTGTGCAGGAGTATTCAGACACATAAGGGAACTATTTTATGTGCTTTATATTAAAATTACCCCTAGTGTGCAATAATTTTCTCGGAAGTAGACCAACTATCATTATGTATAATTTATGTGTGTATAGTTTTGGCACACTTTTGCTTATATCCATTTTATAGGCTGTGTCTATTTGAAACAGAATTAGAAAATAATCTCGGTTAATACGTGGATTGTTTCCTAATTGGATACAGGGGTATTTGGCTAATCACAGCCACTATAAGCGCCTTTCACAAGAGAGGTCCGCTGATTTCCTTTAAACGATCTAATCAACTTTAAAGTGCGGTTGATGTCAGTTAAGCCTAAATGTATGGGTATTTGCGCTTCGTTCCAAATTACGCACAAGCGTTTGCGCATGGATGTAAGGTTTGACTCTTTGCAATGAGGGTAATCTAATTAAGATGCACCATTTAACTTGGAGCTTGTGTGTGTACTCTTGTTAGGGATGCTGTGGAGTGAAAACATCGTGGGAGGAAGGCTCAGAGTGAACCAGCGGGTGGTGAAACACGAATGGCTTCTCCGGAGCTGCTTCCCGCAGATGAGAGAGGCAAACCGCTCGATCCTGCCGACGTCCTTGACCGGGTTGCCAGCGCGCTGCATGTCCGTAAATCGGGCGGATCAACAGGAGGAGCGCTCCCGGGGGAGGGCTGCTGTAACCCGGCCCGCAGCTGCCATGGCCGGTGTCATTCAGCACCAAGGACGGCGCCGCGCAGGGCAGGCGCAGAGGTTAAACTCGGTCACCTCGGCGAGGAGAAAGTCCGGGTTTGCTGCGACGAGGAACTAGAGACATCTTTCACCTACATTGATGAGAATGTTAACCTGCGATTGGCCAGCCCGGAGACTAGTTGTAAAAGTACTCACAGACCTGTGCGCAACGGCGAGCCTTGCTCCGAGACTTTACCGGAGCTTTCCTTCATGTCCGAGGATGATCTCTCATTCGGAGAGGGCCCCGGGACTTCTATAGACTACGGGTTTATCAGTGCAGTCACGTTCTTGGTGACCGGGATCTCCTTGGTGATCATCTCCTACGCCGTGCCTCGGGATGTGGTGGTGGACCGTGACAGCGTGTCGGCGAGGGAGATGGAGAGGCTGGAGATGGAGAGCGCCCGCATAGGTGCCCACCTGGATCGATGCGTCATAGCGGGACTGTGCCTACTCACTCTGGGCGGCGTGGTGCTCTCCACGCTGCTGATGATCTCCATGTGGAAGGGGGAGATGTACAGGAGGAAGGTCATCGCTTATTCCAAGCGTTCAGCCAAACTGTATGGATCAATCAGCCTGAAAACTAGATCCAGTCCCAGCCACTCTTCTGCGCGCTTGTCCCTGGAGGAGGACATAGAGGAGACCTTGGCTTAAAATGCTGCTCTGTGTATAAACCTTTTGTGTATAACAGGAATTAATGCCATTCACACACATTCTCTAACATATTGTAGCCTGAAATTGTAAAAGTCTGCAACATTTTGTCTTATACTGTAAAAAAAAAAAAAAAAGCTTCAATACTTTATTGTATATCCACAGAAAGGACATGAAAAGCACTCAAATGCTAAAAGACTAATTACTGGGAAATCATTTTAGTGGTAGCAAAGTGTTCCCAAATGATTTAGAAAGGCACCATACCATAGAAGTGACTCGGAAAGATGTTAAGAGCTTTGTGTCACAAACACTGGATCACATTTTTTGTACCCAGGATGCAGCCTCTGAGAGCTTCCATTTATTATTAAGGCTATTCATATTTAATGCGAATGTCTCCAACAGAGAAACCGTGCACAGACACATTTCAGGAAGTAAAGGGAAGTGTGTGTCCGCAGGGCAGGAGAGTGGGAGTAAGGAGCGATGTAAAGCTGTCCCTGACCACTATGATGTGAGGGGAATCAGCTCAGTGGCCCACATGGTAATATCCAGTGACAGTCACTCTGGTGCAGTGCTGAGGTAAGCCAGTAAGCCCAGCTTCGTGCATCTGAGCCAAAGCTCCACGTCGGTTTGATTGTAGTGAGCCATTTGACTGCATTCGACAGTGCTGACACACTGTTCGCCCTCCTCTGCACTGGCTTGATCCTCTCTGCTCTTCTTCTCCTCCTCCTTCCTTTACCTTCACATCCCACATGTGACTTTCCTTTTCTCCTGCAGTTTTTCAGCTCTTAGAACAATGTATATTCACGCTTAGAGCGCGTGGAAAGGGTCCTTGACGACCACAGCCAAGTGCCTGTGACATTTTAAGGTTGATGAGCCTTTCCTTACCTTTCAAACTCTCTTCCTCTCTACGTGAGGACGGACTTAAGAACGCCTAATCACACATGAAAGAGTTGCCCTACTTCCAAAACCTTAAGCCTTCACTACTTCAAAGAGCTAATTACATTTCCAAAGTGAGGTATCATTCTTTGTAAAAGGTTATATTTGATGTTATCATGGTGATTTGCAGACTAAATTATTGCTGATGGCACAAAATGCTTAGGAAAAGAGATTTATCATATGCAGACTTGCTAAAAATGTTAATGCCCCAGTGTCCACGCAAGTCAGAAACCAACTTTGTGTTCTTGGAGGAGGAAGATTTTATTTTCTGTCTTTAAGTCCATGTGAAAGCTATACCTTCTCTTCTCCCTGGCGGTTATTATTGCTGTCTCAAGAGGCAAAAATAATAAAAAAAATTCCACATAATTCTCTTGAAAAACATTTTTTTGTCTGCAACCCTTTAAGGCTCATGAATCATGCATGAACCACTATAATTCTTTTATATTTGCATATATTCATACACACATCCAAACGTTGCATTCCACAAGACAAGTGCTAATGATTCTTATACAGTGTCACTGTTACCTTCTCCTCCTTTCATTTCTCAGGCTGTGTGACCCTATTTCAAGGCTTACATACAAAAGGACATGAGTCAGCCTCTATTAATGAGATGTGTAGGCTGATTACTCTATGGTAAACAGCTCAAGGCCACTCCATTGTTGTACTTTCATCCAGTTGCATTGCTTCTATGTCACCACATATTCAGTACAAAGACGGATGAAACAAGGTGTTTCACATGTAAAGACTAGATCACTGAAGTCTAATGATGTATTGAAGGTGCAATTAGTAATTACCAGCCACATGCTCCAAAAGACAGGGGACAGTATTTCACCAAGTGCAAGAATTGTATCATTTACTAAATGCAGCGATGACACTGTTGAATATTTTGATCAGTTAGACATGTAATCAAGCCTGCAATGTCTTCAAAAACGTATAAAGAACTTTTGACTAAAATTAGGACTTAATCTGGAAACCAGTTCAATCTGCCGAGTTCATGTTTTATTTGCTCTGGCAGATGTGTCTCGTCCTCTCCCATTCAGACAGATTTCCAACCGCTGTTAACCCATTGGGCCAATCACAACCATGTATCTTGCATAAGGGGGATTAGATGGCATGAACCAGTGCAAATTCAGATCAAACTGTCAAACTAGGCAACTTTGATCAAATATGATAAGATTCTGGTACTGCTTTGCCTATTACTCACCTCAAATTAAGAAACACATTTTAGTGTCAGGGCGCCATTTTTTGCCTGCTTGAAAATGAACCAAGTCCCACCCAAATTTGTGCTACGTCACATGCATTGTTACTCTGATTCGTTGGGGGTCATGTTTTGCTGTTCTGATTTGTTGTAGAGGTGTTTTGGTCTGTGCTTGTTGATAATGTGGCTTGGAAACCAAAAGTGAACAGAGAGTTATAGACTTATATGCATTTTTGACTTAGTCTGGTGATGTCTGGCATATTGAAACGTACACCCAAACAGATATTCTGTGTTCATATCTGTCTTCTTTCAAATCGCAGAGATAGAGCTAAAAGATCCATTGCAACATTATTTTAACGCCAAATTTTATTTTATATGTAAAGTCTTAATTTTTGTTTAATTTGTAAACTAAAGCTGCTAGCTGCTGTATAGCTAACAATATCTGTGTGCACTTAATTCTCTCTAAAGGCAAACTGGACATGCCAGTGACTTTCTATAGTCTCTTGAGGCATAACTCCTATTACAAGACAGGACAGGCCAGCATGCTTTCTTGATATCTCTGCAACACAACACATAGATGTCTTTGACATAACATCAACACTGTCAATTATTCACATTTTGTTGCTATTTCATTTTAAGAATGTTTTAAACTAAAAGTCTCATCAAATGTTACAGATTGCACCTTTAACCATTGCATCAGTCTCTTAGCGTCTCAGTTTGTGTGTAACATTAGGTCTTAATTTTAGCTTTAGTTTGGTTTAAACTAAAGCTGCTAACTGCTGTTCAGCTTACGGTGTATCTGCATCTACTTCTTCCTCTCTGTGGGCAGACTGGATCTCTGGTTGCTACAGTGACTCACTATCGCCTCCCAAGGCACAACTGCTTGCAAAAAGGATGGGCCGTGGCTAACTGGTTAGCATGCTAATTTCAGGAGATATCTGTGCACGTTGTTGACCATTTTGGTTTTAGAGCACTGTCTCTATAATGGCAGGAGCATTAACCGAAATGTCACATGTATACTGAACAAAAAAAATTCACATTTTTTACACCCTAACCACGGTATCAGCATAACCTCCCAAAATCCAGTATGGGTCTATTGCTCTTTGTTTTGAAAACTAAAAATCTGGCTAAATCTTACGCATTGCACCTTTAAACCAGATTTATACTAATGCAAGATTGTGTTAAGTTAAAGCTTTTCATCTTCTGTGTCAGTGACCACCAGTGAGCTGAAAAGTATGTGTACATCCCTGAAAAACAGCCATTAAGTCCTAAAATGGCAATAAAATGCTAAATGAAGAGATTTCCAGGAAAGGTCATAAAAATTAATGATCCATATGAGGTAATGTTGTCCTGTTCACTTCACAGAAGCTGTAAATCCACAACCAGTATTACATATGTTAAAGTGATCTTTCATTTAGCAAGCTTCCCTGGTGTTGTTGGCCGTGGAAACAAGGTGCGATGCCCAAGTGTTCATTTCTCACTGCTTTCCTTCTCTTTCCCTCTCACTAATATATTAATGTAAAATTAAACTTGTTCAACACTTCAAGGGAAGCCAACAACAATGCTACTAATGCCAAAAATTCTGTGTGATAATATTGGGCAATTAATTAAAACTCCAGCAGTATAATGGCTACATTACAGATGCAGTGTATCACTACTTTCCATTCAGTGTCAGAATCATATTCAGCGGTGGCATCATCTGTGAGAATGCCACTCTTATAACACACAGGAGATCATAAATGCCTCAGGGAAGCCATTCACTTCAAACAGACTCATCTGCAGCATGTAATGTTACGTAGGCTTTCAAACATAGACTACCCCCACCCCCTTACTCTCTCTCTCTCTTTCTGTCCTCTCCCGTGGTTGGCACCGTGCCTCACAGCCAACACCAGGCTTCCCCTCATATAGCCAACTAAACGTGTTTGGGGGATTTAAACAGGGATTTGCTTGAAGCGACAGCATTTTACATGCCAAGCTCAAGTGTATTTCCAGAGGTCTCATGCATAAGCCCTTTATCCTTGAGCAGTGCACAGCTAAATCACCCTTATTGATATTTGGTTGGTTCCTCCGTAAGTCGATCCCTTCAGGTAAGGCCGAGGAGCAGCTTAGCTGCTGCCATCAGCTAATTTCCCAACGGTGTTATTACACTCCCCCATCTTGTCAATGCTTTCACTCTGAGTGTGTGAGTATGAGAATATTTATGACTTTGCATAGGTGTTGTGTATCACCATAGATTAAAGAACTGCTGACCCTATAAATTGCATATCAAATAGTTTTTGTGGAGGCATTAAGTCTACAAAGGGAAATTTAGAAAGGCAGAATGAAAAAATAATCTACATAACACAGACACTTTATATGAAGAAGGAGTAAAAGTTTTCAGAAATGTGCTTTTGCCAGATGTTAGGTGAGAAGATCCTGTGAGGGTGAGATGAAGGATGATGCTGGTTAACTAAGGGAGAGTTGGGCTGGCAGCAATGGCTTGAAAGAAGCAGGTGAAAACACAGAGGGTTGATGATCCTCGAGGACAGAAAACACACATTAGTAAACTAAAAATAGAGGCAAAATAACAAGACAAATTCACTCTTTTGACATAGCTGTGAGCATATCTACCATAGTAGGTTGAACGATAATCTGCCAATGAGTGACTGAAGATCTAGGGTTGACATACTGCAGGCTGATGAATGATGAGAAGCAGGTGTGCTGACTGGGAAAATTGACGAGCTGTCCGCAAAGTTACATCGGTGACCTAAAACGCCAGTCACCTTAGTCAAAGACCGGGGTTTGACTCCTTTGAACTTGGCCTTTATTTTGATCGCAATTAAACACCTGAGAAGTGTCATGACTGCATATTTCATGGTCATGATGCTATGACCTTGACAAAATCTGTCCAGGAATATAAACAGAAATGAGTATTCAAAAAACTTCTCACTACAGTAGGCCAAAAATTCCACAACATGTGTCACTAACAGCATTTGTAAATTAAAGATGAGTGTTTAGAGAAATGTGACAATACAATTTGCAGTTTAAACCAATGCAATTTTGGATTAAGTGACAATTTTAGAGGTTTAAGCAACCACGGTGTGGGGCATTTATTCAGCAACATGGGTATTATAGTGTTCAGAGCCTAAAAATGGCTTTAGCTTCAACTTTATTCTTCTCATCTAACTTTTCAAAAGAGAGTGAACAAGCATCTAAAATGTTGACCCATTGCTTTAATAGTGTGCAGTGTACATGCAACAATGTGATGTGTGCACTCAGGCTTTAGGCTAAAAGTAGAAAGAGCTGCTTCTCTTTGGTCATACATTTGAGATATATTCATATCTGCGGTGAGCTTGCCCTCCATCTATCAGTGGCCAAAAAAAGAGTTCCACTTGGATTGATTGCTTTGGAGGGGCAGACTAAAGCCAAACTCCTCAGGGATATGACTTCATTCCTGCTTGCTCCCTCCACTGCCTCGCTCAGACAGGATATTTTTAGTCAATGTGCATATTGGATTTTTGGAAAGCTCATTGTATTGTAAATGTAGTCGACAAAGCTCATTTCTCAGAATGCACTTAGCCGGACTGTTTTACATTTTGCCTGCAAGAACATCCTAGTTCAGCTCCATCCAAATACTCTCCCCTGGTTTCATTTCTAAAAATAAGTTTGTTCTGCCTGTATTTTATTCAACTCAGCTTATCATTAAGCCTCATTTATGCACCCTTTATGTAAATCCATTTAAGGGGACTGAGGACTGCCCACATACTTATACGCGTCATTTACATTGACCATTGATGGATGTTAAGAAGTATGTCCACTAGAGGGCAGCTCAGGGTCAAATGTTTCCCACAACAACAAGCATGGCAACGATGGAGGAATTTGTAATAATGTTCCTCTTAAGGAAAAAGCCGAGGCAGTGTTGTAGATCCTGATGGTCTCTGACTCTATTAAACACATCGAGGCACGTAGACAGACTTTTTTTCACCAATATCTCCTCAAATGGTCGCAATTTTTAAGCTGTTTTATGGCCGTGTCTCCCTTGAACACATAATTTCCGGTGGTGCTGCTCTATCTTGTCTTTGTCTGTAAGCTTTCAGAAAATATGGAGAAATATGGGTCAAAATGAATGCAAAAAGGACGTAAGGCCCCGTATATGTAACTTTGAGCATAAATTAGCCCTTAGATGCCCCCTCTTCCTCCCTCCTGATCGGTACTGTCTTGTCCTTTTCCTCTGTTTTGTGCCATACCATTTCCAAACCCTCTGTGGTTCAGCAGTTTCCTATTCTGCATAGTAAGATTAAACAAATCCTATTCTTACAAGAAAGGACCACAACTACTGCTCCAAGTCAAATCGATTTACGTCCCTGGTCAGCCGAGTTCCGCATGGCTGACGCACTGAAACAGTCCTCAGAATCGCTTCGTCACTCGCTCGCTGGTCAACCTCACTGATGTCGGCAATCAGTCCTGCCATAACCAGACAGTCAGCGGAATCATTTCCTGTGTTGTACTTGGCACCTTAAAATCACTTTCTCAGCCGGATAAACTATCAGCTCTCTGGCTGCTTTGGTAGATGAGAGAGGAAATGAGGTGATCGGTTGGATCAATCTTACAGTAAAACCACTCAACCGCCACAGTAAGGCAATACAGGTTACATCTCTCTGTCTCTGATCATCCACTGCAGTGAATTAAAAAATAGGCTGTGTGCGATGGCAGGGGCCGTGCCCCTGCTTGTGATGTGGTTGCACAGTGGCTGCTGTCACAATAACATTACCATCATATTTTCAATGAGCTGAATGCCTCCTCAGCTTAGCCGATTGGGGTAATGTAGACATATTGCACAAACAAATCACAAGCTTGGTTCACCTCTTGATCACCTCACAGTTTAGTCCCTTCTGTTGTAAATCACACAGTCTTGCCGGGCTCCATTGATTTAATTTGTATCAAATTGCTAATGCAGTTATTCGTCATGCATGGCCTCCCGTGTAGCTTGTTTCCCCCATTATGCCTATGCATTTACCTCTAATTACAGTAAATAATGATTGCTTGCTAGTTTGCTGCAGTAAATACTGTAAGTGGGCTAGAGTGTGGCCTTTGGAAAGACATCATCCAGCCAAGAAAACAGCTTGTTTATCTCCTCCTCCAACATCTGAACAACAAAAGGCTATGGAAAGGCATGCTGAGCAACGTGACATACTTATACCTTAATACAAAGTACATTGTCTGCTTGTTTTGCATTTCTACAGACATTTCTTCAAAGACAGCAGCCACATTGGTTAAGTTAAACCTCAGTGGAGCTGGAGACAAAAGTAAACTAAGACTCTGTAGCCATGCTAGCAGCTCTGGGAAGCTATACTTAGCCACACCGAAGCAAAGATGGGAAGTGTGCAGCGTTACCTTCACAGATGATTTCATGTGTGCAAGCACAAAGCCCATTTTTTCCTTAGAAAAGCAAGGTCAGCCAAACACTCAGGGTTGATTCAATGCTCTTGATCAAATAAGATTAGTTTTTACTAGAGCATTTTCATACATAATATAATGCAATTTCATGACCTGCACACCAGGAACCCCATTCCACTCACCTGTCATGACAGGAGCATAATGGGTAGTAGAATCCCCTGCATTGACCTGACACTTTTTATTTTTCTGTACTGCCATGTCTAGTTTCTGTCACTAGCACCCATGTTTTGGTATAGATACAGTGCACAAGCAATCTACACATACTGATAATGACTCCAAGAAACTGGTATTTCAGATAGTGTCAGGTCAGTCTTGGAACCCATCAGCTATTTATTTGACAATAATTTAGCCTCTGGAGGCAGATGAGGGACATTTGGGACAAAAATTATTTTTATGTTTGTAGGTACTTGTTTACAGTCTGATATTTAGGTCGACATTTTGGCTGACTTTATAAACAGATATTTGCATAAGAATGCAGATAAATAAATTAAAACAAAAAACTAATAAAAGGCTAAATCATTGTCATACAATAGGTAATGGGTTCAATCTCTTTTGCTCTCCACATGGACTACAGTATTGACCAGCAGTGATCACTCAAATTTGATTGGTCAATACCACTTGGACTTTATCATGTTTACCATCTTAATTTAGTGCAGGCATGCTTGCCTTTGCTACAGCTGCTGCTGAAATAAAAGTCCTTAGTTTCGCAAGCAGTGGTCTTAAATCAAATTATTATAAGAAATACAATTTTGACCTAATGGATGCAGTGTAAAAAAATAGTCATTAGCATACAGCATCTCGAACCAATGAACTGATAAAATGTTGTGGCAGTGCATTTAGTTGATTTAGTTGAGATTTATTTTTGGTGGAGATACACTGGATCTGTCGAAATTTGTGAAGTTGATGTATCCCATTCATTTTGAATGGAGAGCAGGAGATCTGGCTGCATGTGGCATGATAATGTCCAATGAGTTGACTAATCATTCATGACTCAACCTCAGCTTTAAGCAAATAAGGTCCTTCCATTGCAATGCCCCAGGCTCACAACACTAAGATTAAACTGCCAAATATGGATCAAGATTCTGTGACTGTATTGCCTAATTCTCTCCTCAAATGTTTTCAGAAGCATATTATAGTGTGCTGTTTAGCTGTGAAATGGGAAAGTTTGTGACCTGGCAACCATGCTGAAAACAGTCAAGCCAAAACCAAGCGCTGACCACCGACCAGAACAAACCAGACCGCTTCGGGTTCCAGCACGTCTTGGCATTTTTTGGTGTATCTTCACCATGAACTGGAAAGGGAAGCCTTGACCGGCTGGTGGCACTTTAGAAAAATGTCAGGAGATCAAGTCATTAGGAGGGGACCTTAGATATCTGTTCCAAATGGCAGTCAAGCCAGTAATTGATGACACCTCACTAAAAATCTCAAAGAACAGCCTCATGGTAAAGCTTGAGTAAGTGTCAGAGGATCACCAGTTGGTTTCACCCTTTGGGGATCTGTACAGGACATCAGGGCAATCCATCCAATAGTATATTTGTACATTGGTATATATATTTTATAGGTATAGACTGCCTGTCCCATCCCTGTTGCTATGCCACTAACAACAGCTGACCTTTGAGTTCGAATTAGCCATATTGGCCCACATAGTGCTGACCTTTACAAGATCATGATGCCAGCATCATAAAGGAATGGGGAAAATGCCACTGCCATAGTAATTTAATTTATATTTTGACCAGACTTCTTTGACATTCAATTTTGACATTTATCCAGCTTGTCCTTGGACCAAAACTGTAGCTTGTTGGCTGCACCCACTGGGGTTTAATTGAACCTGTGATGTAAATTCTACCCTCTCACTTCTACTCAAAATGCATTTTGAGCTGCATGTAATATATGTTCATGCGTCTGTTTGCAGTTTTCAGCACATCCAGTCAACCCTCAGCTCAAGGAGGAAAAATTAGCTCCAGACAATCCGCTCTTTTCCAACTAAGAGCCGAGCCGCAGACAGAGTATAGGCTCTAGATGCAGTCAGCAGCCGTGTTGAGTCTGAGGACGAGACCAAAAGCCGGGGCTGCAGAGATGATTGTCCGTGCTGCATTTCATTTGCCTCCAGTGTTGTGTTACCAGTGAACACTGGACTGCTGAGAGATGATACTGGCTGCTGGAGACACCCAACAGGATGTGTGTGTGTGTGTGTGTGTGTGTGTGTGTGTGTGTGTGGTGTGTGTGTGTGTGTGCGACACATGCAAACTACACTCATGCATGCACGTGCACACACTCAGACACATCCACATATAGCTGCATGCATATATGCATATCAAGATAATGTTTTATTGATCACTGTGGGTAAACTGGGTTATTGCAATGGACTAAACAAACCTCCATTACAAAACTGGAATATCAGTGGTAGAAGAGTTATTCAAATCTTTTATGTCACTAAGACCATTCAGGAAATGTTGTGAATAAAAAACTGTAGTTACAGTAGCTGAGAGTATAGAAGAAAACATCACTTTTAGGCCCCCGGGTGGACCATGCAATCCATGTAATAAGACTGAACTGACAACTTTCAAAGTGTTGTATTAATACATTTCTAGATTCATGAGACTGATGTAGAAATGCAAATATTTTAGCACAGTAGAAGTATCTCCAAACTGTTTAGTTTTGGGGTAAAATGTTACTTTCCACCATGTCAAGTACAAACAATGATTATAAAATAATGAATATCGGGTAGTACCCAATACCCAGTTATGGCAGTTCTATATTAATAATGATGATACTATTACTATTACTATGACTAACAAAAAATTACTTAAAATGAGTAGGGATACTGAAAATAATAAACAGTTAAATAGAAAACAGAAAGAGACATAGAAAAAATATACAATATATTTTTTTAAATCAACAAAAACAGTAATTATTATTATTATTATTATTATTATTATTATTATTATTATTATTATTATTATTATTAAAAAACAAACAAACAAACTAAAAAACCTCCAGAACTACTAAAGGTAGCTTCACTGAAGGGTTTAAGTCTTGATTTTTGGTAAACAGAGTCTGTGGATCTGAGGAATCTATAAGGAACATATCTTATCAACTCCATAGTCAGGGTCAAAATGAAAAATAATAACCACTAACCATTGCAGAGACTTAGATTAGAAGTGATGTAAGGTCTTTAGTTGTTCAGTTAAAGGGACAGTTCACCACAAAATCCAAATTTCCATGTGTGCTATGTAGTGTAGCAGTATAGTCTCACAACAAGGTCTGTGGATTATCTCGAGTAAGAGTTTTGATTTTGGGGTGAACTGTTCCTTTAAAAACTTAACTGATTTATAGAGTTTACTGACTAGTGAGACAGTAAAAACTCTGTTGTACCTACAAGGATCAGAAGTGAAACAGAATAGATTATAATTTCCAGATCAGATCCTTAAAAATAAAATTAATTTAACAATACTCCGCATTGTGTTTGTTGTACATCATGATGGGGAAATCAAGGGCAACAATCACTTTTACTTATCTGTACCAGTACCTGCATGCCTCATGCTGAGTCCTCAGAGCAATATCACTTACATATACAGTGATAATCATCAATGTACTTGGATTACAATCACCAATATGCATTAGTTTTGCTTTCATTGTTTTGTGTCATTTTAATAGCTGAGGACAACCTGAAGATGGCAGCATTAGACCTCACAATGAAACCTCCAGACTAAATCCAAAGCATTTCACTTATTGCCCTGTCAGCATCCAGAGTCTGATGCTCTGAGAACAAGCTGTGTGAAATCCCTTATATTACAGCGCTGAGCACTGTAAATCACTGTGGTTCTGTAAAAATGTACATGGTTTTAAAAAAGAAAAATGACGTGAAAGTCTCAAGCTACCCTCTTTGTATTCACTCCCCTACAATCTACTGGCATGCCCATGAGTACATTTATAAATGCAGGCACACAACTTCCTCTGGAGGTTTCCTCTTAGAAACCTTCCTTCCCCGGTGTGGTATTGTGCAACATCTGGCTCCGGCTGTGTATTGATCTTGGGCAGGACAAGGGGGCGAGCGTGTGTGTGTGTGTGTGTGTGTGTGTATGTGACGGGGAGGGGGGTTGTAGTATGAGTTAAGTGCACAGGTCTTTTTTAAGGACCTCTTGTTTGTCCCAGTGAGCATTTACCGTCAAGTGGTGCTCTAACGGTCGAGGAGAGCGAGTGGAGGTCCCGGAGGAGATCAACCAGCCAGAAACTGAATAATTCATCCGGGCCTCCTCAAAGCACCAGGAGTCTGAGATGATGAGAGGTTATAAAAACCCTCCTCTACTTCCAATGATCTTCTACTTTCTCCTTGACGTCCTCTTCTTCTTCTAACCTCTTTCTCTTACTTTCCAATCACTCTGTACTGTTTCACTTTTATCCTCCTTTCTCCTCTCTCTACCTTTGTGCCTTGGCACCCAAAGTGTTATGCAACTGATACACAGATGATGATGCCCTGTATCTGATGTCTTAACGCAATAATACCTCACCACCCTGCTAACCTCCCTCCCCCGCTCCCTCGATGCTCTGCTGTGAAGGGGGCTCTTTGCGGGAAACTCTAGCATACAATCGTATCTGCTCACATCTCAAGTTTCTCAGTGGCACAGCCCACCGATGTGAGGCAGTACATTCTCATCATCTGAACCTTCAAATTTGCTTTCCTCCTCCACCACCACCACATCTTCCCCCTCTTTCTGGAACTCTCCTTACCTCTCCCTTCCTCTCATGTTTCCCTTTCTTATATTCACCTCCACTTTGCAATGATACAGAGGAAAATCAGGTGGGAAAAGCGACATCGACGGACTGAAACCACGCAATGCAGATATTTACTTGACCTAAAAGACATCGGTGTAGTTGACAGACGCAGAAGTTATTGATGGGGGGGTCTCTGCACTTTTTAAATTTTGCTTTGATAAAGATTTCCTCCGCTGCTTAGTGATACTGTATCCCCTCTGTACCCTTGACAATGCAAACCATGTGGGCTTTGCTCAGGAACAACTGTTAGTCTTTTCCAGAAATTAATCTCACAGACAGTTTTTTGCTGAATGCCTCAACATCAAAAGATATTTTAATTAATTTAGATGCATGTAAAGAGGGCAGTAATGAGAAGTTATGCATTTCTCTCTTAGTTTATCAACAGTAGGATACTGTATGTTGTTAAAACTCTCCGGGGTCCAAGACATTTTTTCCTATTTTTGGTTTTACTGGTCTCCTTTTGTAATAATGCAGCTCTAACCTCAACCCTCTAATGCACAAGCAAGTTCTATACAGGACTGGGCTATCAAAAAGTACATGCTTCAGCAATGTGACATGAATTTATAAATAGTTATATGATCATAAAGACAAAAGGAGAAAAAAAAGTGATGGCTCGTTCGCCATGATTCGTTCAAAAGAACAAATTGTTTAGGTGAACAAACAGTACTGAATCACTATCTGAAAAGAGTTGTTCTTTTCTCAACTTCAGATGAGTTCACCTCTCTCCTGTCTCGTGTCTCTCTCTCTAGACCGCAAGTTCCCGCCCACTCTTCTTGTTTCCCCTGTCTTTCTTCTTCTTGTGTATTGACGGCGGTTGGAAACCAGCGTAATAGGTGCATTACCACCACCTTCTGCCCCAGAGCTCCCTCTCGCCCCCTCTCTAATGAACTGCCATTCCCTGTAGGCATGGTCAGTCAATGTTTCGGTTTGTGGACTGAACGCTCTAGTAAAGTGAATGAGAGTCCTGATTCGCTGTCTGCCTTGGCATCAGTCAGTGACTCCTTCTTGAAGTCTTAACTATTGTATTTAATAACTAAAATATGATGGTTATAGCACCTTTCAGTTTGTAAGCTGTAGTTTTCACTATATTCTCAACTTCATTGGCTTTTTCTTGAACGCCCAATCTCAGTTCACTTGGCGGGTAGAACTGAATGTTCGGCCATGTTTCAACTCAGTGACTTCTGATACGCCAGTCCTAATTCTGGATAAGCACTGAACAATTCGATGAACAAATCTTTTGTACTTATCTCATTGATGTACTGATTCTAGTGATTCAGTATACTGAAAAGAACTACTGTTACCGCCTCTAATTCAAATCACACATCACACATGCCAGGAGGACAAGTCTTCCCTCTTGGCACAGATGGAAAAATCCCAGGCTACGTATCTCTCCCAGCTGGAGATGCAGGCCCGACAACAAAAGAACTTCACAGCTGCTCTGGAAAAAAACTTTGAAGATCAGATTGAGAGTGGCCGTCTCCAGTGGCAGCAGGAGAAAACCTCACTTGCAGAGGAGAACGAGAAGACAAAAGTGTCCTATGTGGCTCAGTTTGACGAGCAAAAACGGGGCAACAACACCATTGTGGTTGACCTCTTAAAGAGGCTGAGCAGCAGCTAAATACTGGTAATCTCCAGTGTCAGAAGGACAAGTCCTCCCTCCTGGCACAGTTGGCACAGTAATAACCCAGGCCACCTATCTGGCCCAGCTGGAGATGCAGATAGAAGACAATATGAATCTCCTGGCTGCTCTGATGCAGACTGAGCAGCAGCTGGACAGCTGTCATATCCAGTGGAAGGAGAGGAGGAAAAGTCAACTGTCCTTCAGACCATAGACGGCCTCAAGCAGACACTGCGGGAAAAGAGGCAGGAGTGGCAGGAGAACGAGAGCTTTATGAGAATACAGCTTTAAGATCTAGAGAGCCAGATCAACAACAAAAAAAAGTTATTCTAATGTTGGACACCTGAGATACACAAATACTATCCTCAAACATATCCTAAAACATAGATCCATAAAAATGTCATGTTTGTTGTTTTGTTGTTGTTAAAATTTTTAAATTATACTACAATAATAAATAAACACAAGTGTGTAATATTGTCTATTAATCAGGGTGCACCAATGAGTTTTTATTTGCACTCATTAGGGTTAGAGTCATCCAAAGAATGTAAAAATTGTTATTGTTTTTCAACGTATGTATGATTTAAAATCCAGGTCAACAAAACATTATTGTGAGGAAACAGGTATGTATTATGTATTAAATACTCAAAATCATTGACTAGATGTGCTTGTTGAGTCAATTGAAGCATTTTGGCATTGTATTATCAACCAATATATATATATATATATATATATATATATATATATATATATATATATATATATATGTATATGTATATATATATATATATATATATACACATATATATATATATATTTATATATATATATATATATTTAAAAATATAAAGTTCCGTTTGTTGGACAATAATTTAGTGGTCCCAATATATATCATGCATCCCTGAAAAATAGGGATGGAAGTAGTTTTATGAAAAAGGGGAAAAAGTCGGTGTGCTCATTGGGTTTTTGTGATTTTGGAAACCCACTGATGCATTAGCATGTCCAATCCTGTTTATCATGCCCAATCCAACTCTGGTATCAGCTTTCTAACTCTGGTAAGACAGAAAACAAACTAAAGTCAAAGTCAGAGTGTAACAGACAGACAGACACTGATCAAACATCCAACACACATTTCAGTTCAAACTTACTCAGTAATTTATTGATCACATGATTCCTTGTGAACTTCTACCCTAAATCTTGCACAAGCAGCCAGCTGTCAATCCTTCTGCAGACAGAAAAGTTTCTTTCTTTTATCAGACAGACTGTAGATGTAATGAAGTTGTTGGAGTCAACAATGCACTGAGGCCAATATGGATTAAAAGTCTAAATTCAGTGGCTCAACATAGTGCCGATACATTACGTCACCCCTTGTGTGCTGTTATTCATTTCTTGCAGTGTAATTGAAGCAGCCACAGATGATGTCATCTAAACACAGGACTTCCATTCAGAAGTTGTTTGTTGCTCCCGTACACGACCGGGCGGACCGGCCCCATCACCATAACTCTAATAAATGGACTTGATATGGCGAGCTGAGAGCGTACTTGGCCTCCACTGAGGAGATTGGCAGGTGTTTGATATTCACTGAAGGCAACCCCCTCGCCCCCTCGTCTTTCAGCCCCCCCAAAAAGGCACGTCTGAGTCTAAATTATAGAGTACGAGACTTGGAACGGGTTGGGAACAACGGATGAGTCATCTTGGACAGACAGTGACGGAGGTTACTACCTCTAACCCATCCGCTCATGAGATTAATGACCTATCAGCCTGTTTATTGACACAAACAAAATGACTGCTCTTTACTTATGCCAGGGGTCTCTCCTCTCATTCCTGTGTCATGTCTCTCGCTCTGTCACTCTGTCCCCCTCTCTCTCTGTTTTGGCGGCCAAGGTTAGAGAGGCGCAATGAGAAAGGGCGGGGAGTCGGAAAAGGAGGGAGAGGGGGGGTCTAAACAAATCTCTGTCCTGCCAGGACGTCCTCCTGCCAAGGTTTGTCTCAGAGCTGGGAGGGAATAAGGAAGGCGGGGCCGCTGGGTGGGGAGGGTGGTGTAAGGGGGGAGGTGATGGGGAATGACGTGATCCCCTTTATCCCGGCCAATAAAACAGAGTGGCCGGTGAGATCCGGATCCGTACGTGCCGTCAAATTCAATAAGGTAGTGCTTTAATGTTTTCTTTTAATCAACCAAATTGCATTACACACTGACTCCTCCGTGAGGCTCCATGGGGAACAGGAAGGGGGGACAGGAGAGTCAGAGCAGTTGGTGTGTGGGGGGTGGTGGGGGTGGGGGGTGGAAGGACCAAGGGGGGCATTCCCAATATCTAAAGGAATTTTGGTGCATATCCCATGTATGTAGAAGAATTTCTACGGTACAGGCCCACTCTAAATTGCTCCTCCTTTGGTTCCCCTTCAATGAGAGGAAGCAGGGTCCGGCGTGAATTCAGGGTCAGACTGGGGACAGACAAGGTGTACAGACAGACTACGTCATTGTGGTAATGAATGCCAGCTCAACTTTTAAAGCATCGGCCGCTTTAAAGGCAGAGCACTCTCCCTCCTGGACGATGGTGTCTCTTATCATGAGCAATGCCCTCGCCAGTCCCCTCCTCCTCCTCTTCCTCCTTCCTTCCTCCAACAACTTCCTCCTCATCATTCTCTCCTCCTCACCCTCACTGACCTCACCCCCCTTCCGATATGACTCACCCTTTAGTGAAGGTACATGAGGAATGCTCTTCTAAACACTTCATCTTTAAAACCCCTTTTTTCTTCTCTATTGCTGGAGGGAAGAAGGCAGCACCCTGCTGGACAGAGAGGGATAGTATATCTGCGTCATGTACCGTGATAATCACAAGCCGCCAAATCAGCTTGCTGCCCCAGTCCACTAGAGTTACTGGGATTTTAATTCTGATTGGGGTTTTACAGTTGGATGTTTCATTCCACCTTGGATCAGGCAGTGCTGTTGTGGCCCGGAGGATTACAGCCTGCTGCCGCTGTCGGCCGCTCATCCGTGGACAGATGAAACTTCACAGAGAGTAGTAATCCACCGAAGAAGGGTGGCTTTGCTGCTCAGCTGCCTCAGCCACAACTTTAAAGCCAGCTGACATTTAACATAATGATCAGTCAGAGTGGCCGAACGTTTACACACGGGAAAGGTTTCCCGGACACAATTAGACCACAGTCCTCGCATGGGCTAAAAATGAATCACAATACACAATACCATACTGTAGTCCCTCTATCCATCTAATGGTAAACTGTGAGTGGAGTGACTGGAAGAAAAGCCTCAGTCTCAGCTGTGATATTACGGTGGTTTATCCACAAAGCTTGAAAAGATGACCACAGTTACAATCTACTGCACAGTGTATAGTCTAGGATACAGGCTGCATTTTGGTTTCAGCAATCCATCCTGGTATGAGTCATTTACGGTATGCTGTTAGACAGAGGGGTTACCCAAGTTTTCCAATGCTAAAACAACACAGTGATTGCAGGAATGTAATTCCTCTCTTCATCTCATCAGCGTTAAAGAAACAATTCAGAATTTTATTTCAGACTTTGTCACTCAAACTACAATAGAAATGTAGGTCAATCAATATGCTCAGTATGTCCCAAAACACTTGTCATTTTGGTAGAATATGCATGTCTGCTTAGTGGAAGGGAAGCCAGAGAGTGAGCTGGGATGAGGCAGGACTCCTGGCCAATAAACAAGCAGAAATGAGAGGAATTTATGGAAGCAGCTCATTATATCTATCTGATGTACTGAGCATTAAGTTCATGTCATATGGGATAGATTTAACCTCTTATCATTCCAACTCATTTTTTGGAAGGGCGGAGGTGGAGGACAGGGGTCATTCAGGGGTAATAAAAGGTCAGCAGTGGATGTCACATAGAAATGGTGTACATCATCAGAAAGATGGGGACCTGTAATTAAATCGGTTCTATGCTCTAAAGTTGTTTTAATCTGAAATCTGAAATAAAAACTAAATTGTGAAAGTGGATAGCATTATAGCTGCCAATATGTTGGACATTTCCATACTCTATTTATCTCATAAATTGATGGCTTGATACCATTTGTGACCAAGATTTTTATTATATACATTTTGACCACATCCATGATGTGATTTGGAAACAAAAACTTTTGACATTTTGTAGAAAAATTGCATTTTATCTGCAATTGGAATGGCAAACTCTTAATTATCCCAGGGGTCACAACAGGCCTTACAGTGAGGTCATGTTTCAAGAAGATGGTGTTACTACAGTAAAATGGCTACCATTGGGACTAATATCAACCTTAACTTTTCTGTTGAAATATTATATTGTAATAATATTGAATATTGTTTTTTTAGGTCTGTACATGAACAGCGAGTAAAGGAAAAACAGTTAAATCAATTTAAAATATATATGTGTATATTTATATCAATATAAAAGTATACATTTAAACTACAATAACCTCTAACAACCATTAGCCTAAGTAACAACTTTCACCAGGGCTTTTAATTGATGTGATCACAGAGACGAACAGAGCTGCATGTCAGGATGCAACTTAACACTGAAAACAACAGAAGAATGCAAACTGAAACAACAACAACAACAACAACAACAACAACAACATGCTGCATGCTTCATGTTGAACTCGGCCCAGAGGTCCCCGATGGGTGGATGACTTCAGCTGCAAAGTCACTTTGACTCAGTGAATCAGGAATCAGGTAACGGGATCAGGCTTCATTAGGTGACTTCAGCCGAGCTGGCAGACGGCCAGGTGAGCTGGACGCACAAATGGACATTGATTTTTCAATAAGGGCCCTGAAGCTGTCAGCCAACCAGGCTATGGTGATATCTTCTCTCGCGGGGATGGCCTTCTCCCGATGATGGCCTGACTGGCACCCGACCACAGGCCACCACACCAGGCATCTCTTCATCTCCAGCTCCACACATTCCCCTGGCCCTGCCCCAGGCCCCCACACTGGTGCTAATAGGTATTTTCCTGAAGTGTTGATGAATATTTAAAGCTAAAAATGTGTGATCTGAATAGGCATGGGGCTGGCTTATCTGTTTTCTTCAGTTGTCTTTTATTTTATAGTTTCAATTGACTTATATTACACAGAAAAAGCACTCAGTTTACAAATTGGTCCAAGGGCATGGTAGGGTAAAAAAGGTTACAATCATGTTTTCCTGTCAGGTCATCCATGTTTATCTACTCTGGTTCTCTGTTGGCCCTTGTTGACCCAGGCCTAAAGGGGCCCAACTCCCGTAATGGTTTCCATCCATCAGGCGTCCCTCTGGCTTGCCCTTGGTGCCCTCTTGCAATCAGTACCTCTAAGACTGCGGTCATCATAGATTGCCCTTAAGCTGAACCCCACAGCCAGCAGGGCATCATGCAGTGAAGGAGGTGAAGTCTCGACTGACTGTATGACACTCCAAAATGCAAATGTTAGACGCAAGGAGGACAGCAGGAATGAAAGGGAAAGTGGAAAGAAAATGTGAAAGCAAGAGTCAGCTATAAAGATAGAAAGAGGAACTTTTAATGGAATGATCATAACTCTTCTGTTGGAGAACTGCCCTTAAATTTAGAGATGATACACAATGACACGAGGTCTACAGATGGAGGTCTTTTAAACAAAGGTTTCTCTTTTTGCACAGTTAGACTCCAGAGAACAAAGTTATCACTGGTCAGACTGACTAATCAGACTGACTGGTAGATCCTGTCCCATGCTGGTATCCTTGGATTCACCCTGTGGAATCGCTTTGAAGCTAAATAAATCCCAAACAAAACGCTGAACTGCTTTACCATTGCAAGAAAGAAGCTGTAATCCCACAAAAACAACCCTAAAAGTTTTATTATTGTTATTTTATTAATGGTAAATGGTAAATGGACTACACTTATATATCGCTTTTCTAGTCTTTGTGACCACTCAAAGCGCTTTACTCTACAGATGGCGCTCATTCACACACACATTCATACTGCTACCTTAAACGTTCATTCATTCACATACAGATGAATGCAGCATCAGGAGCAATTTGGGGTTCAGTATCTTGCCCAAGGATACTTCGACTTGTAGGTTGTATGGTCAGGGATCGAACTACTGACCGTGTGATGAGTGGGCGACCATTCTTCCAACGGTTTGTACATAGACTGTATATAAATAATGGACGTAGTCACCGTGACATCACCCATTGGTTTGTGGACTGCCCGTTGGAAGCTTACACTCATCGCCATCTTGTTTCCGATACGCGGAGCAGACCATATTTGGACTGTGGCGGATCGAGAGGGATCTGACGACACTAACTACACGCCTCTCTACACCAGCAAGCCGACTGAGAGAAGCCGCTGCTAATTCATGTTAGCATTAATTGGAGAATTAACTGGGATGTTAGTTTTGGCTAGCAAAAAAAAAAAAAAATGTATGTTACTGACCTCAGAAAACTGAGCGGCGACTCCTTGGAGTGTCTGTTAGTCCAACCAAATGCTGAACAAGACATCTCTACTGAACAAAACGTTCAAATAAACTGTCATTAAGTGACAATACAGTGTGAAAGGGTCAAAGTTATGAGACCAAATCGGTAAACGTCCTCTTTTCGATCTAAATAACGTTATATATAACTTTATTGACTCGTTGAGTGGATACGCATTGCTTCTCCCCTGATGACGGCTCTCCTTGTCAGTGACCTGTCAGTCAAAGGTAGCCACGCCCCAAATCATACGATTCTTTATCTTCTATTTTCTTCTAAATTGGGCCAATATTAGAATTATTGACATCAAATTGTCTTGGAGATGATTTTTTACTAGCAATTGAGACCGTAGTGTTGTCCTGAAAAAAAATTCTGAGGTAATAAATCAAGTCAGAAGTTTTCAAATTTTGCACTGAAATGAATGGGCAGAATTTTTTTGCAGCCAAATTTAGCACCCCCTACTGGAATTTTCGGTGGATTGCAGGCTTAAGGCACTTCCTGGTTGGCCTCCATGCTCAGACACGGAGATTGCCGCCTGGGTTTGTAGTAAGTGGTGCCCTCTAGTGGCCATAGTGATTATGAAAGATGCCAAGGCAGAAGTGATGTAATGGAAGCGGCGATACGAAAAGTAGATAACAACATGGTCCAACAAGGAACGAGTCAAACAAACCTACAAGATCTGTATTCGTGTCCAGAGGGAAACCTCAAGTCAAGGTTGTTAAATCCCATGTATAGTAACGTCAAATCTACAGCACCCACCCCTCCAGTGGCAGAAATCTGGTGACATGGGTCACGTCAATAAAGTCTGCCGGGAGACACCTTTCACATCATTGATGATTCAAAACCATTTTAGTTTTGTAACTTTAACCTAGAACTAACTGCAACCGATTCACAATGTTAACACATGTTTAAAGTGGCGACTATCATGTATGAGGACATGTTGATCTCGTGCTACTGGAAGGGCCACCTATTTAGGAAACAGAACTGTGGATTCTATTTGAGGGAAGGAACAAATGACCTATGTGGTTGCATGATTTCATGGACTTATTAGCAAGAGAGAAAAAAAGAGCTATTTGGAAATGTTTGCAGCTAGTCATTTTGAATGCAAAAATCTATTTGTTTCATTTTTCTCAAAAGCAGTCAGTACAAACGAATGACTCAATATCAAGTAACAATATTGTCTGTTAAATGCATTATAATATTCAGCCAAAAAAGGGGCTCTTAATATGACCCTCAGTCCAGCTTGTTGGGTTTGTTTTCCACAAAAATGAGTTCTAATTAAATGTCCAGCAGTTAAAACACTGAAACATTAAACCAGGAGAGTATAAATCTTTCATTCTGACAGTTATGTCCAGGTGAGCAGCACTTCATTTAGGAAATGAGCATCCCTGTATCAACAATCAGCTGCTAGTAAAAACCCCAGTTTGAACTGGATATCGGGGTTGTAAAAGAATCACCTGCAGTCTTTTGGATCTCATTACCCTCACGCATCAATCAAGTCCCAGTTTAGTGCTCGAACTGGGCCAGTTTTTAATTTTTCTTTGAGCTTTATTGGAATTTGATTTGCCAAGATAAAGTTAAAGCCATTAATCTTGCTCTCCCCACGCATCCCTTCCAATAAACTCACTGAAATGGGCGTAAATGCCTCTATGCCCGAACCTCTCCGGAGTGAATGAGTGTGTAGGTATTTGATGACACAATTTTGTGCTCCATTCAAATATTTGCTGTCAGAATTGAACACTGAATAAAACTGCTGCAGACGTTTGAAATGCAGACAAAAACCACAACGATAATCACTTTCACAGTTCTCAGTTTAAGCCCAAAGCAATGGGGCTGAAGCGGCTTTCTGAATGTATTCCATAGAAATTAATAACTTAATGGCTACTGTATGAGCACTTAATCCAGGATCACTTGCTGAAAAAGAATCAATAATGTTCCAAATACCTCAAAAAGCTGCAAAACTCAAGCCGTTTGTCAAGTGAAGTTATACTAACTTGCATACCTAAAAGGAAAAATAAATCATACTTCCGATTGTTTTAAGCAGGTTGTTGACTTCATGTCTATGGGAACTGGCTCCGCTCAGTCATCTTTCCTCAATTGTTTCTCATTGCATCTTGGACGTGTAGATCCCTTCCACATCTGTCAATGTCAATTACCCATGGCTTTCCCCTGCATCTACATAACCGCCACCACTCGTGGCTGCGACAAACACACACACCCACGCTTTTTATAATTGCTCTCGATTCCCCGCCGTTGTCCCAACGTGGCTCAAGCCCAGCCGAGAGCATCTGCCACACAAGTCGCAAAGTGGAAGTGCATCAAATTTGAGTCCGCTGGATCACACTGCCACTATTCGCCTCGCCTCTGTCTTATTACCCACACATTTCTGAAACAAATCTTCCCAAACTGTCTAGATTCTCGCAGCAATTAAAGCATTTCTCTCATTCCCCTCTTCCTTTCTTCTCTGTCCTTTTGGCAAGAGGCACGACCATGTTGGTCAGGTCGTCTCAGTGTTCCTGGGCCAAAGCTGACACAACCAATCGGAGGAGCCAACCATGATCCGACGAATAAAAGGAACAGAGGATTACAGTGAGGAGGACGTCTGGGGTTCGAGGAGCAGCGAGAATCACACAGGGTGTGCCATTGTTTCTCAACCACCGATCGTTTTTGGCAGCTGTCTGGTCTTTTCTTTCCTAAACCCAAAGAGCCGTCCTGCTCTGGCAAAACCCTCATAAAAGAGACATAGAGAGGCTGCAGCGAAAATAAGAAGCATTTGTGTGGCTTGAGGGCTGTTGGCGTATGGCACTGAACTGGAATATAAACCCTCTTCTGGGGTGAAAGGGTGATGGTGAGGGGAGGAGAGCTCTGACGTGTGCTGGGGATGCTCTCTGTGAAAATGATGAGTCACTCACGCTTACTGCAAATGTACTTGATAAAGAGAATGTGTAACAGTATATGAAGATGATAGGTTGGTCGGTTGAAGTTTTGGCCTGTTTTATTTCGAAAAGTGCAGCAATACTGGGATCTGTGGAAGTCCGGAGTAGCACTTGTTTCCATTGGCCCCGTGTTCAAAAAACTGGCCAGACAGGATTCAGAAAATGATACCAAATGACAGCACATTTTCCACTGCGTCTCTACTTTGTTTCTTTGTGTCTGTGTGTGTGTTGTGTTAAAGTGGTCGGTGGAACGGCGCTCCTTAATTTCACCTCGATTTCTGTTGCTTCTTGACTTCACCTCCCAGAGATAATCTGTCAGTAGCTCCTTTCAGACATCCTCCTTATGTAAATGTGATGGCAATTCAATATGTCGCTCTCATTCCTGAATAATTTACACTTTGACATAAAAGTCACGGTTGGAGATCCTAACTTTCCTTCCAATACACAAGTTTTAATTTACTCCTTCAATAAAATAAAAGGAATTCACTTGAAATTAATAGTTGGTTGCTTATTTGCTCAGAGAACATCTGTATCACTTAGATGTTTGTACAGTAAATATTAAGTGACAGCTTACAGAAAGCAGTTATGGGTTGGACTATTTCTTGGTCGAGCGCAGTCTGCGTTTGCTTGGGACAAGGAAGTTGCTGCTCTGGACCAAAAAAATTGCCTTAAAAAAAGTGTATTCTCTTCACTTTTTGTATGAGTTCAAATAACAAGATATACATCCATGTTTCCTAAAAATTATGTTGTTATGCAGGTTTGGTTTTGTGATATTGGCAAATATTGTCGTATAAAGACTTAATGTAATATTGTATTATGTAAAATCACACCCCTACTAAATAACTGGGACAACATGTGCATGCATATTTTTGATGACATCAAATATACAGGTTAAATAACTGAACCACTCCTTTGTCACAGTGGCAAAACAGACTTTTTTTTTTTTTTTTTAAATGAAAGTGTTGCATATTATGTGTGGCCTCTCGCACTGATTGAGACAAATGATGGAACATGTATGAGATTGTTCTCTGACCTCTCTGCATTGACGGCAGTGGTGTAATGGCGAAACAAGCCACTTTATCATTGAAACTGAGGGACAGGGCGGACGGAGACAGAGGTATAGGGTAATGGAGACAGCCAATGTTGGACTCCTTTTAATATCATTAACTGCATGTCCATTTTCATTTGTTCCCAGGCCGGGACAGCACAATGTGCGTGTGTGTGCATGTACTATGTGAAAGAGGAAAGAGGGAGAGAAAGGAGACAGAGGACAAACACACATTTATCTGAAAGAGCTGGACAATGTCAGATCTAACCACGTGAGAGTGCGTACTTTGGACAGGATCTACTCATTATTTATTACTTTCATGACCATTCCGTGCTTCCAAACATCATTAAAGCCAGCACAAATCCTGTCTTATTTACACAGCCAGGTGCACAGAGGGCACAGCAGGACGATTATATAAAATATCCTGGCAATCAGGGGCTTTTTGACCACGTCCAGGTCGGAAAGTCCTAAATATTCCCACCTCCGGTTCAGGTCAATAAAGTTAATCATAAAAAGCTATTTATTTCAGGGTTTCAGTGTTTGGTTTCCATTTCTATTTCTCGTGGGAAACATTCGTGTTCAAAAAATGAAACACATGCTGCTTTTGCTTGATCCTCAAATGTAAATTGTCTAAATGATGTTGTTGAATGGGGCTTTTTAACAGACCTTTAGAGGATAGTGAAACACACCAATATTAGCTCTGAGAAGTGTACAGAGTGGCTGATGGCTCTTGCGGCAGTGCTGGTCCTGAGAGGGACCTGTGTAAATCTACGCTGAGAGAGTGAGAGCTTATTGTTTGTAATTAGGGAGAGAAGAAATTGAATGCGATTTCTACAGCAGCACAGCATGCTGCGCTAATGTAACATAGCACTCATCAACTCCACGCCACAAAACCAATATGAAAAACATCTGGTTCAACATCTCCCACTTCCCATAGCAATGTGCTTGAGTGGATTGTGGCACTGTGACCTTGACGGTGTTCCGTTTTTACTCAACTTCAGTGGCTGCGTTCGTGCCAGTGCCCCTGTTGCCTGTGAGGCAGAATTATGACTGTGGAGGTTTGCTATTGTTCTGTTATTACTGCTTACCGTGACTCTTTTCACAGTCAGACAATGTGGTAATACTCATTATACTTAATTAACTGGGTGGGGGGTGAGGTCTATATGCTGTGTTGTGGCGCTTTGTCAAATAAGTGAAATTAGGACCATGTTTCAAGAATTTTATTACAATGAATAAGCAAGCACTAATTAAGCAGCATTATCAGAACATTGACTGAAAATATGTAAAATTATTCTGTAGCAATGGAAGCAACTGTTCCTGTGGTATTTAAAACAAAAGCTTATGGGAATTGGGATGACTTGAGTTGCTGCATTGCCTCCTTAAAAAGCAAAAATAGGTGGTGTTTCTGAAAAATACTGGAATTACAATGGAAGTGAAACAACAACATCTGATTCAGTCATGGTGACAAGTTTTTACAATCTACTAGTTGCAAATTGTGATCAGAGGCCCTTAGACATTTTGACTTGACATAATAGGAAAAGATTAGATGTTACCAAACTCATTACTACAGGTTCCATTCGCATTACCTTCTTGATTTTCATTAACCACACTTTTTAGACTCATGAAACAAGAATAAACATCATGGGAAGTTTAGAAATAGTTTGAGTAAGGGTGCAGGCAGTAGTGGGGTAGGAAGGAGGAAAGGTCTCTTTACACCCTTGTCCCAATTTGTTGTTGAAGCTGGTGTGATTCCATTGCAAGATGATCTTTATATTATGAATTTATTTTTATCCATGGATGTGTTACATTTAAAAATGTTTCCAAGAAGCCTGTAAATGTCATGTGTGTCACTCGCACGAGCCATCACCTTTTTTAAACCCATCTCCATCACTAAATCGTCATGCAATAAACATTGCAATAAACCTGTTAACCTTCATCCCAGAGTTCTGAGTTTACATGCCATTATCCTGACGTCCAATTGGTCCGACAGCCAAATAGTAACCCTAACCCTAAACCTGACTGTGTGATTGTGCCTAAACCTCACCATTCTTTAAACCACAGTGCTGTGGTTTTTACCAGTTTGTATTATGACCATTACTCAATTCTTGTTGAGTTTAATTTCTCGTACTTCTTTCTATATGTATTTCCTTTCTGTACTTTCTTTCTGTGTGTATTTTCTTTCACCGCTGCTGAAACGTTGGTAATCTACCATGCAAATGTTGTTGTATTTTTTTTTTGTTCTAATATAATAAAGCCTCTACAATAATACATTTAAGGGAAACACGTTGGTGTGATGTCAATGGAGTACAGAGTGCCATTTTGGACCATTGGGCTGTCAGACCTATATGTCTACACATTGGAACAATGAACAGTCAGCGTTCTGTAAGTTATCCAGTTGTACCACTACATTCATGGCCAGCATGCACAATACAAATACTCTAAAACCTAAGCAGCTAACTGGAAATAAGCCATCAATAATTCCATTATTTACAGCTGCGATTTTCCTATCGTGACATGTCAAAATATCTTCTGTGAAAAAGGCCGCCTGTTACAATACTGATAGGCCTAATGTTTTTTCCAGAACAAATATGGGCCGTGTACTGACGACCAACATCTGTAATTTGGAAAACACAATGCGGGTGTGATAATTAGCCTGAAGCCAACAGTCTAAAGCCATGTATTAATCTCCCAGCAGCTCTCAGCCAAACCATTTAAAAACTCTCCTTCTCTTCCTCAGTCTGAAGCCATTTTGAACCGGTGAAAAATATCCATTTTCTTGCTTGTAGCAGCTGCAGTTCTTGTTAGCCTCCCTGAGGACCATGTAAGGTGAGTTCAGACATAAGCAAAGTTTTTTCTTTTGCCTTGCATTATTCAAGTGAATTCGACCGCTGGAACGTCTGTGTTTATTTGGCCCAAACAGCCACTGACTGTACAGTCATTAGCTGTAAGCTAGCTAGCTATGTATGTATGTGGGCGTGTGGAGCAGCCTCTGACTGAACTCAACAGAAACTCCATTTTTTTCTGTTATAACCCTCCAGTGTCTCTCCTTTTTCCTCTCATCTCTATATTTTTTCTCATCTATTTATTTTGGAAGCGTGTACAATACTCATGGGTGAACATACAAACATAGCAGTACACTGAATATCCTCATGTTGCAAATCCTACATATGAAAGAGACAGAACAAAAACATTTGGGGAAGCAAAGCCAGTAACGACATTGTAAATATTTTAAACATAATTAATGTATGCAGTATCTATAAAGCCTCATGGCCAGAAATGTTCCATTATTGATCACCTCTGAAGAGGGGAACCAAAGGTCTTGAAAAATATGACGTCAACTATGTTTTTCAGGATTTAAAAGGTATAAAAGATATTTGGTCCAAAAACAACAAAATAGAAGTATGCATTTCTTAGCAAAATATGTTATAGTAATTAATATTCTGCATTTTTTTTTACAAGGGTTTAAATCAAATTCTAACAAATAGTTTGCATTGCCAAAACCGATGCAGAAATGCTCCATCTTTAATTTTACATCTGTGAATTATCTTTGGAAATGTAATGCATCTTTATAGGAGTGAGATAATAGATTCAAATGAGCTTGATTTTGTTACTTGTAAATGAGAAATTGTATTATTTCACAAATGTTTATCCGGGCATTTTCATCTGGATATTTTTTTCCCCCAAAATGTAGAAATAACAGCCTGTCTGAAATAAAGAACCAAAGTTCCCCAAAGGCAAATAATGTCCTGAACCACTGTTTGAGAATTTACTCTCTAGGTTGTGTTGCTCACTTTGACTGCACAGTTAGCAAATCTCTTATACATTAGGAACATTACTGCTGTAGCATCAACAACTTGACATTTCTTTCATGAAGATTCGTGCATCAGAATTGATAAATCTTGTCAGTTTTAGTGGCTCTCAGCAGCTGACGTGACTATAATTCAGTGAAGAGTGACTCTGGGGTGTGCTCTGTAGTTTCTTGGGAGTTGAAACGGTAGAGAAGCACATTCTCTTCAGACATGATGATGTCCTTTCTCAGCCCAGTCAGTGTTAAGGAGCTGTGAGACGTGAATGCCCAAAGCTGCCTGATCACATCTGTAACAGACTTATGGTAGTGCACCTCTTCCATTATTGCCTCTGTCTTAGAGGAATTCTCCTCATAGATCACCTTTAGTGCCTTGCTTACACTTTACTCTGCTCATAAACAATTCTTAAAGGACAAGAGCCTTGCAGAAAGTTTACACTATGGTAGCAGCAGTGCAGTCAGACATATATTACTCCCAAGTAACTTCTTGTTAAAGTCATTTATAATCACATATCATCCTGACATGGTTTATTTCACTTAGAAAAATCAATAAATTATTTTCTGACTGTCATTTCACAATAAATTACTTATAAATCAAACTCTGTCAGGCTGCAGAAGAAACTGACTGGATGAAATAAAGGGAAACACAAGTTTGGCCTCTGGGTATTGTTACACATTCTCGTTGGTTTTGCGGCGCTATCTTTGATATTTTCACATGCTTCTCCTGGGTTCTGGGGCCAAGCAGCCAGTCTGGACCAAACACTAGGCAGGAGGAGTCACCGGGAAACCCAAATATTATTTCACAGAAATCCAATATGTGGGTACAAGTATGACAGCAAATAAGTTGGCCCCTGTCCTCGCTCTGCACCACCCACAGAGCGACGCCCGCTGGCGTTGTAAAATCCTACCCTCTGTCTGAATGACCTCACAGCTCGGACCTCTGCTCAGGCCAGGGTCTCCAACCAGGGTCCAATAAGCCACCCCATAACTCGCTAACACTATTTTCATTTGTCTTCCATGCTCTTTTAGAGCACTAACACCACATAGTTGCAGGAATTCGGACCAGGGTCCCGAGCGTAAGTCGAACACTGCACTAGGTGTGTCCAGATTAGCGTGGGTTGCGGCCTGGCGCCTCCATTGTTCTTCGTTGTTATTTCAGAACCTAAAATTTAGGGAAAAAACACATGCAGGATGATTTTCACTGGCCGAGCCATCAGTGAGGGTCGTGTGAGCGATGGTGCAGAGGTCTTTCTTGCAGTCATGTGGCCCCAGACTTCCAGGATTTTTTTTACACAGGCTGCACGAAGATAGCCGCACCACTTTATGCTGCGTCATAGCCCTCTGCCAGGCATAATTACAATGTCAGTCTGTTTAAAAAGCAGTCTTACGGGAATGTGAGGGCCCCATTACTGCATCAAGACCATACGCTAGGGGCCGTGGGGCCATAAAACACTCATCTGTGACCAGCAGTAAAAGAAGCAGCAGAGCCAAAAAAATGGCACTCTGACAACATAGTATTTAGTGCAATAATAATCACACCCCCTTTTTGCTTTTATAGCATGTAAGCTTGATTGATTCATTGCCTTGAGGAGAGAACACATGGAAATGTACTTGTGACAGTGTGTGTGACCATGGCTGCACAGTTTCCAAGGACTAACCTCACTCATTCAGTGCCAAATGTGTGTTTTAAGTTGGGAAACATGTAAGGTACACATTGACTCTTTTATTATATTGTGATTCTGAATACTTTGTTTGAATGAAATGCAGCTTATATTAATGCCACTGGCTGAGCAAGTGGGTGATGATCAGTGTCTCTCAGGGGGACATCCTGATAGCAGACATGACTTTTGGACAGTTTATAGTCACAAATGGACACCTGTGTGAATAAATCTTGAAGCTGTCCATTTGCAGCCGGATCGGTTCGGACCAGGCACCGTGCCACTTGTCTTTCATCATGATTTGTCACCATTTCACCATGCTATTCTGTTTAATAACTAACATTATTAATAGAAGAAGCCCAGGGGTACAATGATACAGCTTTAATGTTCTTTTCCTCCTCTACAAGTTTTGCAAAGGCCAAAAAGACTAATGTGCAGTGTGGTCAAGCCAATGAAAAGAAAAGGGTATTTTACATTCATAATGACACAAGCCTAGATGAAGGAGCTACATCATTATCATCATCATAATCTTCACAGTTGTTATCATCATTATCCTGTCCTATCGCTCTTCAAAGATAGAACTAAAACTGAAGAAAACAAATTCATTAGGAAATGAATTGGGATTTACACACTGGCAGGAAGCTCACCACTTCACTGACCACTTTTTTTGGTCTTGTGTAATTATGCTGTATCATCGGTTCTTGCGTGCTACATATAAAGGAAATCCCAAATATGTTTGAAAACCAAACACCATCATGTCTGGGTTCATAATGCCATGCAGGCGCACACATCTTGGTGAATTTTTACGCCCTTTTCCAAGAACTGTGTTCGGATGACAGATGCTACGGGGCTCTACATCATGAATTAAATGGATTTTAATGTGATTTAATTGTAGTAAACTGATCAGAAGAATGCATAAATGAATAAATAATAATGATGCAGTTGTGTAAAAACTCTGAATTCATGCTTTATCTGCAATACGACAAGCAACCAACTTTTAAAATGCTTGTTTTCGGAATGGAGTTTGAATAGATCAGGGCAATGCTATGCAGGATAATTTAAACACTGATACCTTTTCTCGTCAAATCGTCACGCAAATTTCTCACTCAAAAGGAAAAGTTTTGCAAATATCCTTTCTGTCATCAGCCGTGTTGCCTGGAACAAATGCGTATCTATTCTCATTTTTGCATTTACTTTGTATGTTGATGTAAAGTTTGCTGTGTGTTCGGTGTGGATAGTGGATTTAGAAACTGACAGCATATCATTTTGCACTTAACTGGAAGGGTTCATTTACCCTCACTGGTGGTCTAAATAGATAATACGGTAATTGTTGGATATTAGCATTATTTGTGACACATCTGTCTGAAAGGTTTCAGGTTGCTCCACATGCTTTCTCTTCAAAGACAAACCATACCATTCTGATGGAAATGGACTAAGACTGACTTTTTGTCACTTGTTTTACAGTATCTGCTGTTCAACTAGTAACATTAACACTTGAATGACCCACACAAACAGGTCAATACTGCCAGGGTCTGTTTGAATAAAAGAACAGTTTTGGTCTCTATCAACTCCCCAGGAAGCTCTTTAGCTGCCAAAATGCTCCATGTGCTTATTAGATAGTTGCTAGCTGGCTTTTAGGTTCTTGGTAGGTTCTCTGTCACCACGTCAGACTCCTTCCACATTATATACTTTGTCGTTTGATTCATTGTTAATACAAACACATTGATTACAGCAGCTTTAAGGTCAGAATTACATCAGGCTGAGGCAAATAAAAATCACATTAAGGGAGATTTGGTAGGTTAACCAGCTAAAATTGGCTGAGGTTTTAATGTTAAATAATTAAAAACAGTTCATTACATTCACTCACAGTAGAGGTCCTCTTGTTGTGAGTTGAGAATTGAACCTGGGTCACTGCAGTTAAAGGCAAAAAGTACATTGCCCTCCACCACGCCAACCACAATGGCCTTACTTTCCACTGTGCTATTTCTATGTCAAACCACTGCCTGTTTCTAGTCATGTCTCCTTCATGTAATCCTTTTGTGGTGGGAAAATGTATTTCTCACTTGTACAGTTTTAAGATGTGCTTTTTTTTTGCCAAACTGCAGGACACCACACTCATAGGATTGTTGCAGGATTTATCGCTCATTGGAAATGATAACAGTGAATAATGCTGTTGATGCCATTTGAAATGGACGAAAATAGACTGGGATTTTCCCAAGATAAAAAGAAAAAAAAGAAAGCTGAATTTATTATGTAACATTTTTCCACATAGATGTAGGTATAACAACAGTCGTTCATGTCAATTATCTGACCAGGAACAATATTGCCAAGTTTGTCTTTGTTAATAACCACATGGAATTGTATGAATCTAAAATACAGGCTCTTCCTCATGATTGAAATTGATGTGAATGGAGACACAGTGCTTTTTTTTGCCTCCATTCATGTCATTTTCGATCATAAGGAAGAGCCAAAATTGCGCAAAGATATGATTCAGTGTGGTTTCAAAGTAAGTGCGGCAGTAAGACAATAATAATGGGCAAACGTAACGGTCAGTAACTATGAAACTCACGCAGGACTTCAAATTGACAAGTTAAATATATAATTTCTATTGTCCAATCTGATAGAGCATTGCATTTAAATTAAATAATGATAGCTAATGCAGAAGTTATTACTTATTGAAATATAATATTCTGAGAACTTTAAAGAGTTCAATCTTCTGTTCAATGTTAAAATCATAAAAGTCTGCAAGTGAGCCAAGACAGCCTGTCGAATCCATATTCACCTCAGTCAGAGTAAACATGTCTTCAACGCAGCGTATCGAACAAAGATTTTATCAAAGACAAACACACATGGCACAGACCACATGGAATGCTCTGAAATATTTGGCCTCGCGTGATCCTTTGTTCACACGAAGACATCCCAGAAACTTAAAGGTTTGATGCTGTGATCAAGGCAAAAGTCCAAAGGGCCTGAACCAATAAAAGATGGAAGATATCCAAAATTTCTGGACTATTGTAGAATAAGAAGTGCTTGGCTCAGTTAGCTCCCTCCATCCAAGCAAAGGTTTGGGCTGGAGGCCTGTCTTCAGTGTCTTGACTGGGTGCCATGGGAGCAGGCCGCAGCAGAAAAACAGGTCAATACTGACTGTTAATGCCACGATTGGATGGTTTGTGGTCTGACCATTTGGAAGACTGAACAAAATAACATTTTACTGGGGTTCATAAACCTCTTGTGGATGTTAGAACGCCTCTTCCATAAATCCCAAAGTGTTGAAGGCGGGACGTTAAAGTCGAAGCTGCAGGAATGACAAAATGTATAGAACTACAGGGGACTCTGCACATGGCGTAGAATTAAACTGGAGTACTTCTGGCATTTTACAGGCAATAAAAAAAACTGTAAAGATTGATGAGTGGCAAATGATAATCACTTGGTGAGCATAAAGTGTGCTACAGTGTTGGGTGGATACATGTGAGAAAAGTGTTTCTCTGTCAAAAAACTTCAGACAAAATCACAGTCTGGAATTCCCCTCCACTTGTACACAGTGATCTCAGTTGAACAGCGCTGCAACTAAATGTTATTTTCACTATCCTTTCATCTAATAATTATTTTCAGTATTGATCGAAATGGGTGTATGAAATGGTGAAAAATTCTTATTTGCATCCAATGGAGTGTCAATTGTCTTGTTTTGTTCCAACAACAGTTAAAAACCCAAAGACATTCCATTTAAATTGATATGAAACTGAGAAAATCCTCACGCTGGAGAAGTTGACACCATAGAGTGCATGACCTCTGGAGCTTTGTTTCGAATCAACAGCAAATATTCAAGATTTTGGCAATGACTCTGGAAGGTCTCAGGCAGACATACAGAACATAGGACATAGTACTCTAGAATAGTACTCTTATAGTACTCTTTGGTAAACACGAAAAATCGTTTTTAGTATTATTTCAGTTACAAGAGTTACAAAGGCCAGCTGGGAGCCAACATTATAAGCCATTGCTCAGTCTCATCTGTGACTTCTAATTTTAAATCGCCATAGGTAAACTACTGCTGTGTGCTTGTTGAAAAAAGGGAAAACATTGTATTAACGTTTGTATCTGTATCAGATGGTGCTACAGTCAGTATAGTGACAGAAGCTTCATTATGAATTCAACTGATTTTCTTGGTAAGACCAGCCCTTCAAAGCATTCAAGGGCTAGGCATCCATGATTTACAGCACACAGACTGGAAGAGGCTATGTTTATCAGTACGGTACCTAGTTAAAAGGAAGCAAGAGGATATTTTTCTATTGAAAATTTTCTTTGTGGTGTTACATTTTTTTAGCCAGGCTAACGCCAGAAAATATCACAAATGAGATACAGTCTGGAGACCACCTATAGAGGAGAGTGGTTTACAATCGTCCAGAGCCATTTATTGGGCGCTACAAATGTCTATTATAAGCGTCTGTACGTAGCTCTTAGCCAATTGTATCAATTATTAGACCACAACAACCGGGGTCTCGCTAAACCCCATTAGCTCAGCCACTAATGGGGCTAGTTGGTAGATTTGGCTTTTGCCAAATCCGGTTGGAAGCAAGGCTAAAACATCCTTTTTGGTGGTGATATAGGAGTGTAAAGCCAAACGTTGTTCTTTTAAAATAAACTTTCACTCTAAGCTATCTAGAACACTGTCTACAGCTAGATCGAAAGAGAGCTTCGCGTCTGCTGTAGCCATGTTGGATCCGTAAGCAAACTACAAGCATCCGTCTGTCGAAAAGTATGTGTCATCGTCCACGTTCTGTGATTGGATACCAAAAAGCAGGGCTAAGAATCGGCCATGGACACTATGCCGCCTTGCAGTTTAAAATGAAATTGAGCGCGCAAGGCAGCATGGGTATACCCAGGCTAACATTATTTTGGTTATGGCAGATAATTGGGCAAGACAAGAATTCAACGAAGAACAAAAAAAGGCTAAAAAAACACTGTATAAGTTTACATTTGGGGCTAAATCAAAGGTAACTTTGTTTCACCATCGTCAAATAACAGTTATTAATTCTACACGTCCACAAATAGGCCCATTACCTCAACGCTCTGCATACTGCAAACAACAGTGTATAAAATACAAAAATAAGTGCCTTTTTTCTTTTAATCACTTCCAAAACAAATGCACATGGTAATAGCCATATAAAAGATCTTTGCAATGTGAAGTGAAGGAAATGCTACCACTTTTGTCCACAGAGGCAGCAAAAATCAACAGAAAATGAAAATTCCTCACTGTGCTTTAAATGGACATAAATGTATGTGTGTGTGCGTGTGTGTGTGTGTGTGTGTGTGTGTGTGTTTGTGATGTGCTTCAATGTGCTATGTTAAGTCCTTAATGCTGTGGTCATGGGTTCTATTACAACAGCATGGACATTCAAAATATTTTATTTTGTGCATGGGGAAAGCAAATAGATTACAAGTCATACTGATGCCAGTATGAAAATGAAGATTTCATTGATGTTATTGAAGGGTGACTCATCCGGTGAGTTGCAGTCTCATCCGACAGGGAAGCCAGCAGACCGAAACACATCTGTGTATTGCATCCAG